>NC_047112.1:21363362-21706686 GCF_902500255.1 Thalassophryne amazonica
GGATGATGAAATCATTTTTCAAGATGATAATGCATCATGCCATAGAGCAAAAACTGTGAAAACATTCCTTGCAAAAAGACACATAGGGTCAATGTCAACGAGCAGATCTGATTTGATGCAGGTGTTAGTTTGGGGGATGAAAATTTACAGGGTGATTCCATAATTTATTCCTCAGAATTGAGTGATTCCATATTTTTTTTCCTCTGCTTGGTCTAAAAAAGTAACCGTTACTGACTGTCACAATCTTTTTTTCTTGATTTCTTATAGTGTTTCTTAAAGCCAGAAAGTTGCCATTTGAAATGACTTTAGTTTTGTGTCATGTCTGCGATCTGCTTTTTTTCTACAAAATTAAACAACTGAATGAACATCATCCGAGGCCAGTGATTCCATAATTTTTGCCAGGGGTTGTAATACAAAGAACATACTTTTCTATAAATATGTGGTCTGTATGTGAGGCGCTTAAGTGTTTGAAAGAAGATAGTGAGGTCACTCTGATGTCATACTTCAGTGTGTCTGCAGTCTTTATGTCCTTCTGTATGGAAAGTCTGTGTTGTTTTGAGCTGAAATTCTCACACTGGCCTTGAAATGCACACAAGAGCACAACACGCACTCACACATGGCTCTCAACCTTGGTTCATTCATTTCATTTTCATCCTTGAGTAAGTTCACTATGCTGTCAAAATGATTATGTAACATATACACTAAGTATTCAGAAATCTCTGCCGGTGCTGCACTGTTTCAACTCCTACTGTAATAACCATCACTATTAAGGAATTATTACAATAACAGCTGCAAATTCACAGCTACATCAGCCACTGTCATAAATGCTAGTATGTAACTGTGGCTCTTTCCAAGAATATGTCTGTCTATAGATTCCTAGTCAGATAACAATGCATTTCCTGATAATTACTGCAATAGCAGGTACAAATGCACAGAAAATTCAAAATGTTTCATGCAAATTTAACCCAATATTGTAATAGTTATTACAATGCTCATAAAGTTTACACTGCAATTTAGCTCACTTTTGTAATAATTATTACCATAGTAATTAAATTTCCCATAGAATGTAGCCTGTTGTTGTAGTAGTTATTACAATAGTCATAATGTTTACAGTGCAGTTTACCCACTTTTGTAATAATTATTGCAAGTCATAAAATTTGTTATGCAAAGATTCCTGTGCAGTTACACTTGCCACTGTAATAGTTATTGCAATAGTCATTAAGTTTCCCATGGAATTTAGCCTGTTATTGCAATAGTTATTACAATAGCCATAATGTTTACAGTGCAATTTACCCCACTTTTGTAGTAATTATTGCAACAGTTGTAAAATTTGTTGTGCAAAGTTTCCTTTGCAGTTACACCTGCCAGTGTAATAATTATTGCAATAGTCATTAAGTTTCCCATGGAATTAAGCCTGTTATTGTAATAGTTATTGCAATAGTCATGAAGTTTTCAGTGCAGTTTAGGTCAGTATTATATTACTTACTACAATAGTTGTAAAGTTTTATGTGTAATTTAATCCACTATTGTAATCGTTGCTATAATGCTCATAAAGTTTACACTGCAATTTACCCCACTTTGTAATAATTGTTGTAACAGTCATAAAATTTGTTGTGCAAAGTTTCCTGTGCAGTTACACCTGCTATTGTAATAGTTATTGCAATAGTTATTCAGTTTCCCATGGAATTCAGCCTGCTATTGTTATAGCTATTGCAATAGTCATGACATTTTCAGTGCAGTTTAGGCCAGTATTGTATTAATTACTACAATAGTTGCAAAGTTTTCTGTGTAATTTGGTCTGCTATTGTAACAGTTATTACAACAGCTGTAAACAGTTGTAATAACTGTGCAATTTTCTGTGCAAAAAATTACCTGGGCAACTGTCACTGTTGTAATAACCATAAGAATAGTGGTATAGTGTCTCAATAAAGTTTGTACATTACATTTTGCATGATCCTACTAAAAACAGCTGACAAAATTCATAGGGTTTCAAACCTCACAGTTGTTCTGGTACGTAGCCCGCGGTTCAGTACACCCAAAATGTTACTGGTTGTCAGTTTTGTGCTTTTTTGTTATTGTTGCACTTCCATTAAATTATTTAAGACATGAAACTAAGATCAAATTGATCATTTCAGTGATACCTTGATCAGTGATATCTTGGAGTCATTTTTGATAAGGATATGTCCTTCAATGCGCATATTAAGCAAATATGTAGGACTGCTTTTTTGCATTTACGCAATATCTCTAAAATTAGAAAGGTCTTGTCTCAGAGTGATGCTAAAAAACTAATTCATGCATTTATTTCCTCTAGGCTGGACTATTGTAATTCATTATTATCAGGTTGTCCTAAAAGTTCCCTGAAAAGCCTTCAGTTAATTCAAAATGCTGCAGCTAGAGTACTGACAGGGACTAGAAGGAGAGAGCATATCTAACCCATATTGGCCTCTCTTCATTGGCTTCCTGTTAATTCTAGAATAGAATTTAAAATTCTTCTTCTTACTTATAAGGATTTGAATAATCAGGTCCCATCTTATCTTAGGGACCTCATAGTACCATATCACCCCAATAGAGTGCTCTCAGACTGCAGGCTTATTTGTAGTTCCTAGGGTTTGTAAGAGTAGAATGGGAGGCAGAGCCTTCAGCTTTCAGGCTCCTCTCCTGTGGAACCAGCTCCCAATTCAGATCAGGGAGACAGACACCCTCTCTACTTTTAAGATTAGGCTTAAAACTTTCCTTTTTGCTAAAGCTTATAGTTAGGGCTGGATCAGGTGACCCTGAACCATCCCTTAGTTATGCTGCTATAGACTTAGACTGCTGGGGGGTTCCCATGATGCACTGAGTGTTTCTTTCTCTTTTTGCTCTGTATGCACCACTCTGCATTTAATCATTAGTGATTGATCTCTGCTCTCTTCCACAGCATGTCTTTTTCCTGATTCTCTCCCTCAGCCCCAACCAGTCCCAGCAGAAGACTGCCCCTCCCTGAGCCTGGTTCTGCTGGAGGTTTCTTCCTGTTAAAAGGGAGTTTTCCTTCCCACTGTCGCCAAGTGCTTGCTCACAAGGGGTCGTTTTGACCGTTGGGGTTTTTCCGTAATTATTGTATGGCCTTGCCTTACAATATAAAGCGCCTTGGGGCAACTGTTTGTTGTGATTTGGCGCTATATAAATAAAATTGATTTGATTTGATACCTGTTATTTATAAATTAATTCAGCTGTTGCCTTTTCCATCATGCTTTAAGGCAACAGCTTATAGTCACTTCAAATAAATACATTTTAATTTCCATCAGCACTGAAAGCTGCTGTCTAACACGTTGAGAGGAGCTGCTGTTATCAGGGGTGTTTTATTCTGTTTCTATCTTTAGTTTCCCAGCTGTGTGATGAAGAACAGGATTTATTTGATATCTGAGAATGTTTTGCCTCCTGCGGTGTGGTTATGCAAATTTAAACAGCTGTTTACAACTCACCTGCTTCTTTGTTTGCCCTCGCCGTAGTAATCAAAGGGGGTGGAATCAGGCAGCACTGAATTTTTTTGTTTTAATCTGTTTTTATTTTTACAAATTCTGATCAATAGGTTTTTGCCTATTGATCAGATCAATAGGTTGAGAAAGAAAAGAGCCTGAAGTCATTGCTTTTGGTTTTATTTTGGCCAAATTCTGTGCAGATAATTAGGCCATAATGGCCTTGTCCCACTGGCGTTTAGGAGGATTTGCGTATGGATTGCGCTCAAAATTGGCTCATATTCGCTTAACATCCGCAATATGCGTGAAACATGCTTGTATGAGTCGGCTGACACCCACACACGTCCGCAGTTATCTGCAGAGGCACCTTTTTCCGTTTCCAGGATTTTTGAGCTGCACAAAATTTTGGCTGCGGATGACATCCGCCTTACATACACAATACATACTCAATCTATGCGCTGTATATTCACCGTCATCTGCTGATATCCGCAACTGACAGGGATTTGCGGCTTGGCAGCGGACTGGGACAGTGTGTAAAATGGATATTTTGCGTGACCATCATGTCCACATCACGACCTAAAATAAGCTGTAGTGACTGCATACAGATTGGCCACGAATAAAGCATTTTTATTACGTCTGCTTTGCATCTGATTTGCGGCGAATGCGCTGTGTTCACAGCTGGACGCCGTTCTTTGTTCTACTGGCTGCCACGTGCTCTGCGCTGGACGCTGCCTATATAAAATAATTATTTTGTGGTGCATTAATCTTTTTTTGTGCAAATTGGCTGTTGAAAATGGCTCTAATCACCTCTTGAATCACACAGGAAGCTGCTTCGCGTGCGCAGAAAGCATTTTGAGCTGTCTAAAAAGGTAATTATTTGACTTATTTGACAGTTGCGTGTTTTTTACTTCTTGTCTGCAGCTGTTACAGTATTTATTGCTATGTTTATAACAGATTTAACTTCTTGTTATAATCGATCCGCTGACGTCACCACTCGCCCTGTTCACTGCTTCTTTACTCCAATCAGCTTGTCCAAGTCCAGCAAATGCTCCAGAGGCTGTATTGTTGGTGTGAATAGTGATGCCGACGGCCCGAGTGCACTTCTTTTATGACCACAATGCAGATGCCGTGCACGCGCAAACACGTGCGCGATACATTCATAATACACCCATAATACTGCCGTGATAATCGCAATGCGTCGGATCCATTTCCTCACTACATGCGTTATACAACCGTGATTATTCATCATATATTCGCTATACATTATTAATATATCCAAAATTCATACCGGGACATTTTTGTTGCGGATGACAGCGAACACCCGTAATTTGTGTACTCAATTCATGCACAATTAATCCTCTCCCCAGTGGGACAGGGCCCGAACCTTGTCGTGTCTGATGATTTGCAGATGTTCATGCTGTTTATATGGTCGCAAATTGAGCTTAATCATCAGACACAAGGAGGTTATTGCCATTCTTATTCAATTCCATTGTTTGCATGGTTTATTTTTCTGTAGGTAATTTGGTCGGCGAGGCTTACCATCAAGCCGAGGCAGCGTCGCTCCAACAGCAGTCAGGGCGTGGAATAATCCATCAAACGTGAAAATCCATCAAAAGTGAAATGGTAATTATGTATCAGACAGAATCCACATCAGTACTTTCGTATGGTAGCTTAAATTCACCTATTTCGGCGGCGGCGTTGATACATGACTTTTTCTCGCTCTCAGCTAACAGCGCTAACAGCTAGCAGCGCGCAGCCGGTGTTCTGTCAAATTATGCGTCTCATCGGATAAGACAGTTCCGTGTCCCGACAATATTACGCATGCGTGCGCAGATTCGTGGAAAAAAATGAAATTGGATTAGAATGATATTTATATGTTGATGTTCCATCTATGCATGATAAACACAGAGGCGTTGAAAGAAATTCTAAAGTTTATTTTTAAATATGTTCTGTCACAGTTCATGATTTTTTTTTTCTGACTAAAATTTAAAAAAAATGTGTTGCCAGAATGAATCAAACATTTCCTATTTTTAAAAACTGCTTAACAATGCAAACCGTATAATTTAATATGCGCCGCCGTACATTGCAGTGACTTTGAAAAGCACCCTTGTCCAGCCAGCAGCTGTCTGAAAATATTTGAAAAATCTTTACAGAGCCTTCTGAAGGTGCTCTCCAGATAATTTGGCTGCCTGTTTTAATCTTCCCACCCCTGCCTTGTGCACTGACCCGGACTTTGAGTAAACTGCCAACGAGGAAAAAGCCTCAGAATTTGCCTGTCATGTTGAGCTAAGCACGGCCCATGCATCCCAAAATACAGGTCCGTGTCTCATCCCTTTTTGCTCCAGGCTTCCATTAGCTGTAATGTGGCACCAGCCCATGGCTGTATCATTGACTGTCAAAAACACAAGACAAATCATACATGAATGGACTCACTGAGTCTTGGACATTCTTGAAGAGCGGATTTGTTGCCACTGAGCGCTACTTTCGTGCAGTCACTGCCATCACGAGTCTACAGAGCCCCTAACGGGGCATGGAAGAAAGGAAAAAAAAACTTTTGCGAGATCCCGCAATAATTTTGTGAAATTTCACAATAGTTTTGTGAGATCTCATGATAGTTTTGTGAGATCTCATGATAGTTTTGTGAGATCTCATGATAGTTTTCCATGAGGTTGATGTAGCCTTCTTCGCTTTGGGCTCAGGAGCAACACTCTGGTAGTAACATCAGTTTGTTTACCTTTGGATTGCATAGGCAACTACCGTCATTCATCGTCTGCTCTGTTACGTGACTCATTTTTTAAAATTTAAATTTAACCTTTATTTAACTAGGTTAATCCATCTGCGTCAAACGCTCAAAGCGCTTTACACATCAATGCCTCACATTCACCCCGATGTCAGGCTGCTAACATACAAGGCGCCCACTACACACCGGGAGCAACTAGGGGATTAAGGACCTTGCCCACGGACCCAAAGTTTCAAAGTTTCAAGTTTCCAAAGTTGACAGTTTCCATGTCACTTCGTAAAACACGTGACAGTTTGGGCTCCAAGAACCATCACAGGAACCACTACGAACGTTGTCACGTTCTATTAAGGATCACTACTCATCAAGATGTATCAATACGCTCAGTTGCGACCTCCATGAGATGAAATGAGGGTGGTGTGTGACATTCGTGGAAGATTTTTTGACAGGCAAAAACATGCTCCATGAATATCAAGAATATCTATCACGCACCAACACGCACTATTAAGAAACCTATTCAGATGCGTTAAGTCACATTAAGAATGTCAGGAATGTGTCACGAATGACAGAAAAATGACATTCATACCACATCTTGGTTATGTGTAAACGCACCTTAACATATCATCAAACAATTTATGTGTAAAAAAACTGGCAGCTTCGAGGCCCAAATCGATGTGTCTGTTATGTTTGTTTGTTAGTTTGTCAAACAGCTCAAAAACCACACGGTTGGATTGTCCTTTGTTGAGCAACAAATTACAATAAATTTAACATATTGTTCAAAGAGATTATATTCTAATGATCACCACAATTCTTAAACTATTAGTTGGTGGTTGGTGTTAGTCACTTTCTTCTTGATACTACTTTTTTATGAGCCTTCATTTTCTTTTCTGCTTATGCTAATATCTCACTACTTTCTTCTTCTTCTGTTCTTCCTCTTTTCTCCCTTCACTTTGTTCTTTCTCGCTCCGTATTACTCACCCCTTTTTCTTCATCAGGGCTGCAGTAATTGGAGATCAGTGTTCCAATGAAAGCCACTAATCAACACTAACCTTCATTTAAAATGTAATCTGATAATAACCACACGCGCCCTTTACCTAAATTGGAATTCACATCTGAAGGACACAGATGGCGGTGCTCGTCTTACTTCAATGCTTTAAAACAAAATGTAGCGGGTCGACCTCAAAGTCTAAAATCGTCGTTATTTAAATTTTGTCCTGCAGTGCCAAGAGGTTAACTTCCAAAATCAAACAGTACTTCTCAGAGGGGACAGGAATAATGTGATAAATTAATGTTACTCTGCAGAGTTGAATGATAATGATTAAAGCTAAAAGTCAATCAATCAGTTTTATTTATATAGCACCAAATCACAACAAACAGTTGCCCCAAGGCGCTTTATATTGTAAGGCAAGGCAATACAATAATTACGGAAAAATCCCAACGGTCAAAACGACCCCCTGTGAGCAAGCACTTGGTGACAGTGGGAAGGAAAAACTCCCTTTTAACAGGAAGAAACCTCCAGCAGCATCACTCTGAGACAAGACCTTTCTAATTTTAGAGATATTGCGTAAATGCAAAAAAGCAGTCCTACATATTTGTTTAATATGCGCATTGAATGACATATCCTGATCAAAAATGACTCCAAGATTTCTCACAGTATTACTAGAGGTCAGGGTAATGCCATCCAGAGTAAGGATCTGGTTAGACACCATGTTTCTAAGATTTATCTGGCCAAGTACAATAACTTCAGTTTTATCTGAGTTTAAAAGCAGGAAATTATAGGTCATCCATGTCTTTATGTCTGTAAGACAATCCTGCAGTTTAGCTAATTGGTGTGTGTCCTCTGGCTTCATGGATAGATAAAGCTGGGTATCATCTGCGTAACAATGAAAATTTAAGCAATGCCGTCTAATAATACTGCCTATGGGAAGCATGTATAAAGTGAATAAAATTGGTCCTAGCACAGAACCTTGTGGAACTCCATAATTAACCTTAGTCTGTGAAGAAGATTCCCTATTTACATGAACAAATTGTAATCTATTAGATAAATATGATTCAAACCACCGCAGCGCAGTGCCTTTAATACCTATGGCATGCTCTAATCTCTGTAATAAAATTTTATGGTCAACAGTATCAAAAGCAGCACTGAGGTCTAACAGAACAAGCACAGAGATGAGTCCACTGTCTGAGGCCATAAGAAGATCATTTGTAACCTTCACTAATGCTGTTTCTGTACTATGATGAATTCTAAAACCTGACTGAAACTCTTCAAATAGACCATTCCTCTGCAGATGATCAGTTAGCTGTTTTACAACTACCCTTTCAAGAATTTTTGAGAGAAAAGGAAGGTTGGAGATTGGCCTATAATTAGCTAAGATAGCTGGGTCAAGTGATGGCTTTTTAAGTAATGGTTTAATTACTACCACCTTAAAAGCCTGTGGTACATAGCCAACTAATAAAGACAGATTGATCATATTTAAGATCGAAGCATTAATTAATGGTAGGGCTTCCTTGAGCAGCCTGGTAGGAATGGGGTTTGGAGGAAGTAACTAATGAAAATAACTCAGACAGAATAATCGGAGAGAAAGAGTCTAACCAAATACCGGCATCACTGAAAGCAGCCAAAGAGAACGATATGTCTTTGGGATGGTTATGAGTAATTTTTTCTCTAATAGTTAAAATTTTATTAGCAAAGAAAGTCATGAAGTCATTACTAGTTAAAGTTAAAGGAATACTCAGCTCAATAGAGCTCTGACTCTTTGTCAGCCTGGCTACAGTGCTGAAAAGAAACCTGGGGTTGTTCTTATTTTCTTCAATTAGTGATGAGTAGTAAGATGTCCTAGCTTTATGGAGGGCTTTTTTATAGAGCAACAGACTCTTTTTCCAGGCTAAGTGAAGGTCTTCTAAATTAGTGAGACGCCATTTCCTCTCCAACTTACGGGTTATCTGCTTTAAGCTGCGAGTTTGTGAGTTATACCACAGAGTCAGGCACTTCTGATTTAAAGCTCTCTTTTTCAGAGGAGCTACAGCATCCAAAGTTGTCTTCAATGAGGATGTAAAACTATTGACAAGATACTCTATCTCACTTACAGAGTTTAGGTAGCTACTCTGCACTGTGTTGGTATATGGCATTAGAGAACATAAAGAAGGAATCATATCCTTAAACCTAGTTACAGCGCTTTCTGATAGACTTCTAGTGTAATGAAACTTATTCCCCACTGCTGGGTAGTCCATCAGAGTAAATGTAAATGTTATTAAGAAATGATCAGACAGAAGGAAGTTTTCAGGGAATACTGTTAAGTCTTCAATTTCCATACTGTAAGTCAGAACAAGATCTAAGATATGATTAAAGTGGTGGCTGGACTCATTTACATTTTGAGCAAAGCCAATTGAGTCTAATAATAGATTAAATGCAGTGTTGAGGCTGTCATTCTCAGCATCTGTGTGGATATTAAAATCGCCCACTATAATTATCTTATCTGAGCTAAGCACTAAGGCAGACAGAAGGTCTGAAAATTCACAGAGAAACTCACAGTAACGACCAGGTGGACAATAGATAATAACAAATAAAACTGTTTTTTGGGACTTCCAATTTGGATGGACAAGACTAAGAGTCAAGCTTTCAAATGAATTAAAGCTCTGTCTGGGTTTTTGATTAATTAATAAGCTGGAATGGAAGATTGCTGCTAATCCTCCGCCTCGGCCCGTGCTACGAGCGTTCTGACAGTTAGTGTGACTCGGGGGTGTTGACTCATTTAAACTAACATATTCATCCTGCTGTAACCAGGTTTCTGTAAGGCAGAATAAATCAATATGTTGATCAATTATTATATCATTAACTAACAGGGACTTAGAAGAGAGAGACCTAATGTTTAATAGACCACATTTAACTGTTTTAGTCTGTGGTGCAGTTGAAGGTGCTATATTATTTTTTCTTTTTGAATTTTTATGCTTAAATAGATTTTTACTGGTTATTGGTGGTCTAGGAGCAGGCACCATCTCTACGGGGATGGGGTAATGAGGGGATGGCAGGGGGAGAGAAGCTGCAGAGAGGTGTGTAAGACTACAACTCTGCTTCCTGGTCCCAACCCTGGATAGTCACGGTTTGGAGGATTTAAGAAAATTGGCCAGATTTCTAGAAATGAGAGCTGCTCCATCCAAAGTGGGATGGATGCCGTCTCTCCTAACAAGACCAGGTTTTCCCCAGAAGCTTTGCCAATTATCTATGAAGCCCACCTCATTTTTTGGACACCACTCAGACAGACAGCAATTCAAGGAGAACATGCGGCTAAACATCACTCCCGGTCCGATTGGGGAGGGGCCCAGAGAAAACTACAGAGTCCGACATTGTTTTTGCAAAGTTACACACCGATTTAATGTTAATTTTAGTGACCTCCGATTGGCGTAACCGGGTGTCATTACTGCCAACGTGAATTACAATCTTACCAAATTTACGCTTTGCCTTAGCCAGCAGTTTCAAATTTCCTTCAATGTCGCCTGCTCTGGCCCCCGGAAGACAAAGTAAAGTATGACTTTGGTAAAAACATTTTTCCCATTAATTGTTCATCCCTAACTGCTAAATCATGCTGTAATTTCAGAAAAGTTTCTCTATTCTGTTTGTCTTCTCATCCCAAGTCCTTGGACTGATTTCCACCAAACATGCTATGTGGAAGATCGAGCCTGGGATTTCCCAAAAATAGTGTATTATGGCAAAGGTCAAGGCCGCTGAGGTCAAATGCCAAATGTTAAATTTTTCCTTCTAGTGTCCACCAGACTTGGCACACTTATGTAGGTGGGTTCTGGAATTGCCCAGGTGAGATACAAATTGCCAAAGGTTAAATTTTATATTTTTGTTTTATTCTGATTTGCACCAAATTCAGTTAATCCTTTAGCACCAAAATCACAACATAAGTCACCCCAAGGCAGTTCAAACCTGATCTCACACAAATTTTGTGACGGTATCACAAATTTATTTTGTGATGTTATCAAAAAATATGGGTTGAGAGGGTGGACGGAATGTTGGGGTTATGGTTAGGGTTAAAATTAGTAACTGAAACTTGACCGCATCATGGAAGGTGACGCATTTTGTGACTGTATCAGGAAAAAAGAAAAAACGTATCACTGGGCTGGCTGGTTCACAAGGGTAAGGCCAAACCTTACTCACCCCCTGTCCACTCACACTTGGCACACATGCACGTGGGCCCAACAAGATCAAATTTTTCAAAGGTCAGTCATGGGACCAAGGTCATGTCTTCCTGTGTGTTTGTTGGCCTACTCCTTCCAGGTCCTCTAGCTGATTTCTACCAAACCTGGTACGTCAATGAAGGTTGACCCAGTGAATAATTTATTTTGACAAAGTTCTAGGAATTTAATTTTCAGCCCAATTCTGAGCAAATGTGGTATGCACAAATGTGGATTCAAGACATTTGGTTGAAGGTCAAGGCCATTGGGGTCAAATGTTAGATTGCAGTAGCCCTGACTGTCTTTATGCCCATGAAAACTGTTATCCAATAGTTACTAAATGTCTCATGCCAGTGGATATTTCTTCACTGGCTTTGTGGTCTTGTTAACCCCATTTTAGCATCATTAAGGCTTGGACATGCCACCGTGAAACATCATGCTCTACTTCCCACTGAGCACTCATACAATATAATAAAACATACAAATCACACACATCCATTCATGCATACACAAACACCATTTCGTGTGATCACAACACGCACATCATCACTCTGTGCATGCACAGAATATGACAACTGTACACGCTTACAGTCGCACACTTGTTCTGGCTCCAAGTGAACTCAGGCGAAGTGATTTTATTCATGAAGCGAGAACAGACTGGATAAAGTATTTCATCCTCACTACAAGGGACCTCCTGCTTTGTGCACAAAATTAACACCACAAAGGAAAAAGGTTTGTCACAGACTGTCACGTTAGCTTTGTGTAACGATGATCCAGCTTGTAGCAGCTTGCTCTTACCTTCTTGTCAGACATTGCACAGCATCTCTAGAAACACAGTCTGTCTTTTTAGAAACTGTGCTGGACAAAGATAGATTTCACGTTACATACTGGTTTCTAATTACAGTTCTGTATCGTAATATTGTAACTGTGCACAGTGGGAGAGAAACATAACAATAAATCATGTTCTCATAGGACCCGGCGAGACACCACAAACGTACTTGTTTTGATGAAACAACATTCTAAACTCCATAAAACCAATTTGTCTCAATCTTAGCTGGTATATAACTAGTTTAAAACATTGGCCATTAATGTAAGATTTTTATGATGCCTCCGAGCAACAACGTTGTGGGACATTATATTTGCACCCAGGTTGTCTGGGCAGTTTCTGTTTCTCCACAATAAATAAAGAATACCTTGTCTGATTGAAATCTTTTCTTGGTGGCGCATTGGGGGAGGCTCGAGGAATCTATTATTTATTTAATTTTTTACAACCCTTTAGTAACTTGGTCTCATACACCAGATAATGTGTACAGTCTAGTTTGGCAAACATATAAAAGATTATGATCTGTAACCTGGGCTGCCCCTTTTCGCCAATCCTGTTCGTGTTTTTTGTGGATGAGATTTCCAGGTAAAGCCAGGAACCGGACAGTGTCCAGTTTGGTGACCTCTGGTTTTTGCAGATGATGCAGGTCTGTTGGCTTCATCAGTCAGTGTCTTCTGATGTGCAATGAGCAGGTTTGGGGAGGAGTGTGAAGAGACTGGGATGAGAATCAGCACCTCCAAATCTGAGACCATGGTCCTCTCTCTGAAAAGGATGGATTGTCCCCTCTGGATCAGGGGAGCGTTATTTCCCAAAGTGGAGGAGTTTAAGTATTTTGGGGTCTTGTTCACGAGTGGAGGTAAACTGGTGTGTGACATCGATAGATGGATTGTGGCGGTATTTGATGTTTAACAGACGCTGTACTGGACAGTCGTGATGAAGAAGGAGCTAGGCTGGAAGGCAATTTACCAGGGAGTTTACACTCATATCCTCACCTATGGTCATGAATTTTGAGTAATAACCTAAAGAATAATGTTGTGGATACAAGCAGGAGCAATGAGATTCCTCCATCGGGTATCTGGGCTTACACTCCTGGACAGGCTGAGAAGCTCAACTATCCAGGAGGAGATCAAAAGGAGTCTGCTGAGGTTTTTTTGGCATCTGGTGAGGATGCCCCCCGGTCGACTCCCTGGAGAGGTCTTCCAGACATGTCCAAATGGAAGGAAACCAAGGGGAAGACCCAGGACATGATGGAGGAATTATATCCTCCATGTGGATTGGGAACACCTTGGAATCCCCCAGGAAGAGTTACAGGACTTGGCCAAGGATAAGGAAGTGCGGGATTAGCTGCTTGATCTGCTGCTACCACGACTCGGACCCGGATAAGCATCTGAAAATGAAAGAATGAATGATCTGTAACTTACTTTGCTGAAATTTAGATTTTTTTTTAATTAATTTTATTTCATTTATTCATATTTCATTCATTTTTATTTTATTTTATTTTTCGTTGATTGATTTGGCATAGAAAACACAAAACCATACAATATCATTTATGTTTTTATTGTCTTTCGACTGTCCCCATTTTTGTTCTTTGGGGGAAAAAAGTAAAATACTTCTGCATGAGATAAATGCTAAGGACGGCACAATAAATTTAAAGCACTTATTTACATTATGGTCCTCAAAAAAAAAAAAAAAAAGTCAATTGAACCAAGTCCATTGCTTTTGTTTGAAACCATGGCGATATTGCCCAGAGAAACCAATCACACTGTTGTCTTACAAGCGGACTAATTGGCTGGTCCATATACCTCTGGTCTTCCATGAATCATTAATGCGTGTGAGCACTCCCCTGCCTTCTCTTCTTTGTGTGCTTCCCTCAGCTCTTTTTCACACTGCAACAACTGTTTTTTGTTTTTTTTCATACTGCACACGGTGTAATTTCTGAAGCAGATTTCTGACTATAAGCCCCCCTCTCATTTGGATGTGACTTTATAGTCTCAAATCCCATATATTCTTTGTGAGCTGCATCTGAAAAGTCTCACTGTGTTAAAATGCAGTCCAGCCTCCTCCTCACAAAGGATTACAGTGTAACGCGGGGGGAGTCATCACACATAATTTGATATTTTTTGCAGTATCTGTAAACGTTAGTTGATTTGTAGCTGTGTTTGAGGTTTGCATGAGTGGGTAACCAAATGAGTTCAGGGTTCCTTGTCTCTGTGTGTATGTTAGCCCTCAGGTATCAAGAAACCCAATTTGATGAGATTCCACTCTGTTGCCTCTTGAATCTTCAATCGCTTCCAAATTGTCTTGGTCCCACAGTGTTCCCACACTGATATTCTTCCTCTGACCATCACTTGACCTCACCTCCCCCTCCTACATCCCATTGTCTCCTCCTTGCCCTTTACTCGGTTTACAATTCTGTCACTATTCTCTCTTTTCTGTTATAGTCACTTCATTCAAGCGCTGTAACTAGGTTTAAGGATATGATTCCTTCTTTATGTTCTCCAATGCTATTCTGCAATTCTTATGGCCTCAGACAGTGGACTTATCTCTGTGCTTGTTCTGTTAGACCTCAGTGCTGCTTTTGATACTGTTGACCATAAAATTTTATTACAGAGATTAGAGCATGCCATAGGTATTAAAGGCACTGCGCTGCGGTGGTTTGAATCATATTTATCTAATAGATTACAATTTGTTCATGTAAATGGGGAATCGTCTTCACAGACTAAGGTTAATTATGGAGTTCCACAAGGTTCTGTGCTAGGACCAATTTTATTCACTTTATACATGCTTCCCATAGGCAGTATTATTAGACGGCATTGCTTAAATTTTCATTGTTACGCAGATGATACTCGGCTTTATCTATCCATGAAGCCAGAGGGCACACACCAATTAGCTAACTGCAGGATTGTCTTACAGATATAAAGACATGGATGACCTCTAATTTCCTGCTTTTAAACTCAGATAAAACTGAAGTTATTGTACTTGGCCCCACAAATCTTAGAAACATGGTGTCTAGCCAGATCCTTCCTCTGGATGGCATTACCCTGACCTCTAGTAATACTGTGAGAAATCTTGGAGTCATTTTTGATCAGGATATGTCATTCAATGCGCATATTAAACAAATATGTAGGACTGCTTTTTTGCATTTGCACAATATCTCTAAAATTAGAAAGGTCTTGTCTCAGAGTGATGCTGAAAAACTAATTCATGCATTTATTTCCTCTAGGCTGGACTATTGTAATTCATTATTATCAGGTTGTCCTAAAAGTTCCCTGAAAAGCCTTCAGTTAATTCAAAATGCTGCAGCTAGAGTACTGACAGGGACTAGAAGGAGAGAGCATATTTCACCCATATTGGCCTCTCTTCATTGGCTTCCTGTTCATTCTAGAATAGAATTTAAAACTCTTCTTCTTACTTATAAGGTTTTGAATAATCAGGTCCCATCTTATCTTAGGGACCTCATAGTACCATATCACCCCAATAGAGCGCTTTGCTCTCAGACTGCAGGCTTACTTGTAGTTCCTAGGGTTTGTAAGAGTAGAATGGGAGGCAGAGCCTTCAGCTTTCAGTCTCCTCTCCTCTGGAACCCGCTCCCAATTTGGATCAAGGAGACAGACACCCTCTCTACTTTTAAGATTAGGCTTAAAACTTTCCTTTTTGCTCAAGCTTATAGTTAGGGCTGGATCATGTGACCCTGAACCATCCCTTAGTTATGCTGCTATAGACTTAGACTGCTGGGGGGTTCCCATGATGCACTGAGTGTTTCTTTCTCTTTTTGCTCTGTATGCACCACTCTGCATTTAATCATTAGTGATTGATCTCTGCTCCCCTCCACAGCATGTCTTTTTCCTGGTTCTCTCCCTCAGCCCCAACCAGTCCCAGCAGAAGACTGCCCCTCCCTGAGCCTGGTTCTGCTGGAGGTTTCTTCCTGTTAAAAAGGAGTTTTTCCTTCCCACTGTCACCAAGTGCTTGCTCACAGGGGGTCGTTTTGACAGTTGGGGTTTTTCTGTAATTATTGTATGGCTTTGCCTTGCAATATGAAGCACCTTGGGACAACTGTTTGTTGTGATTTGGCACTATATAAATGAAATTGATTTGATTTGATTTGATTTTGCCATTTCTCAGCTGTTTCCTACACCACAGAATATCTCCATGGTAATCCAGGTATCAGCAAGAGCTCAAATATCTAAAAACTGAATATGTTTTGTTTGTATAGTTGCATTTATACAGGAAATACACTTTAGATAAAAACAGGCACAGAGCACCAAGGTCAGCAGTTTGCCACGTTTTATGACAATGACCTTCCTGATACCTCCAGCTCTGTTTGGAGGAACATGCATCTTCTGGTCTTCCCAAGTAAAGTACTAATCAGGACCTACTCTGCTTCACTTCTGAGATGTAATGGGTTCGACAAAGATGGATGGTCGTTAAGTGGAGAATCTATACTCATACGTACACTGTCACAACATCACTTTTTAGTAATCATGCCATAAAGTGATATTGCCACAATGTGAAATCAATATTTTACTGGAAAATATTTAGCAGGTGGCAGCACAGAGCACTGTTGCCTCACAGCAAGGAAGTTGTAGGTTCACGTCCCTACCTGTGGGCTTTCCGTGTGGAGTTTGCATGTTCTCCCCGTGTTTGCATGGGTTCTCTGGTTTCCTCCCACATCCAAAGACACACACGTTCTGTGAATTGGAAGCCTTAAATTGTCCATAGGTGTGCGTGCGGGTGTGAATGTGTTTGTTTGTCTATATGTGGCCTGCGACAGACTGGCGTCCTGTCCATGGTGTACCCCGTCTCATGCTCTATGACTGCTGGCATAGGCTCCATCCCCCCTTGACCCTTAATTGGAGTAAGCAGGTATAGAAAATGGATGGATATTTAGTAGGTTTTACTCAAATCTACTCTTATGTTGAAAGACATTTTTATTCACCTAAAAAAATCATGGGATATTTTCCAAGTTCCCACCCAGAATTGATTGTCTCACAGATCAGTCAACTGGCTTCCCGTTACTCCACATCAGCTCTCAGTGAGGATGAAATGGTTCAGGGCTACATAAGCTTGTATAGTTTTGGTGATCATCAACTTTGTTGTAATGTTGCTGGGAGTCTAAAGAATGGTGCTGTGGCAACATTAAATCTCAACCAAAATACAGTGCTGATTTACCCTTTTTTTCCTAAAGGAATGATGCACTGTAGACTACATTTCTCCATACCCAATCCTTAAACTGTTGAAAGAATACAAGATAGCCAAACAACATCGAATCATCTGCATGAGATCTGCTGGATGTCATGTATTGATGTCCCAACATGATCTACGAAATGACATCCAAATGATGTCATGTCATAATGCTATGAGAATGTCATGATTTGACATCATTTTGTGACATGTAGATGGCGTCATTACTAACTTGACTAAATCCTCATCAAAACCTGACATCATCTGATGGCCAAGTGTTTGCTGGATATAAAACCAAACTTTTGTCAAGTCTTCCTTGAAAAATCTTTTTCTAAAAGTCAGAGAAAATCAGTCAAGTGAGTCTCGAGTCTTCACACTGCAAACCCCAAAGTCAAGACCTAAGTCAACTTGACTGTGATGTATTGGGAAATGACTTGGGACTTTCAGTGTCAAGACTTGAATGATTACACAGTGACTTTCTCGCCCCTCTGTCGTTTCCCCACTACATTTTAGCAAGCAAGCTATGGTCCAGGAGGAGGAATGAGAAAAATCTATGTTGTGGCCATAGCTATCAAAGAATTATTGCATCACTGCATATGTCTCTGAACGAGCCTGGTGGATCTTCACCGCAGTGGAGACCCAATGGCTGAGAAGGCCAATTATGAGATGGTCCCGATAAAATTCAGGTCAATTTCTAGTAGTGGAAACTGTCCTTGTGAGTGAGACTTGTACCCTAACAAGGTTCCACAAGTAGTGAAAAAAAATCTACTTATGCACACATAAATGTGCCGAACTTTGGAAATCTTCATACTCACCTGATTTAGAAACTGTCACTAGAACTGTCACAAAATTATTATTATTATTATTATTATTATTATTATTATTATTATTATTATTATTATTATTATTATTATTATTATAGATCTGCATGTCAGCTCTTTAGGCTCATCTGTTTGGAAAAAGTTGGACCCAAAATATAGGCTTTTCCCACTGAGACAGTGGCGGGAACTTTAAACATGTAATTTCACCACCTTGGAAATTGTTAGGATTTGTAAAACCCCTGAACAACTTTATTACAACTCTGGTGTTGCCATATGATAAAAACAATGTAAATTGCTAACAGTTTCCTACATTAAAATAAAAAAGTGTATCAAATAAGACAAACTGTACATGAATCAAACAAAAAGCATAAAATGTTTCTGTAAGTTTTCTTCCATATTTTAAGCTTTTACAAATAAAATGTCTGAAAACTAATAATCTCAGTATGTCAACAGAGTAAACAGGACAGCCCAGTCCATGATTGGGTGACTGACAGTGTGCCTCTTCCATTTGGTTAAATTTTTTTTTGTTTTGTTTTTTGAGGGGTTTTTTCATCATATGTGCGCAGTATTTAAGCAGTAAAGCATTCCTCTTCACATTCATTATATTTTTTTTTTAAATACGTAATGCAAATTAATAGTTGAAAACATGCCTTTAATTTTGTTATTTCTCAGACAGTTAGCCATTCTGGACCTCGTTACTTGAGGATTAATGGATGGTCTGTCAAACATGAGAAATAACATCACTCACTTCATCATGTGGGGAATTTCAATTAACCGTAAATTATTATTGTAATCTTTGGCAATTATACTTGGCAATTCCTGGCATTTATTGATGTGCTAACATAATGTTATTTGTGATATTTGCAAGTTGTTGCAGGAAAACCCTCATTTTTTTCCCCCAATATTTTAGTTGCAAATATGGAAAGACGAGTGTCCCTCTGCCTGGGTGATAAGTGAATTCAGTATGGAATACATTTTGCCTGGGATCCACTGGTATGCCTGGGATCCACTTGGTATGCACAGCAGTGTATTGCAGCAGCGCCTGAATATTCCACAGATGATGAGGCGTCTTAGCTGTTTGCATAAAAGAACATTAAAGCATAGTTCTTCATCAATCAGTGCTGTGCTGTCTCCAGTGGAAGGGAATTCAGTGTACATTAAGCATTTAAAATTCATGCAGCTACTATAATACTCAGTGCCAGTACCGGCTAAATCATCCATATGCTGCAATTCTTCCCCATTCATCATGTGTTGTGTTATCACATATGCTCCTCCCATGTGCCTTTGTGTTGATGTAATGTCATGGTGTGATAGCCAGTCGTGTAATGATGACTTCCCGGTCTCATAAGCGCACCTCGTACTAAATGTATTATCTTAGCATTAGCCCGTGGGGCTGCCGGCCATCTGAATCAATCACCCGCAAGGCAAGCTTTGATGCAAGGCAGCTGGAAAGTGGAAGGGGTGTTGTACAATACGTAAGACCCCTCCTCCTTGTGAAGGGAAATTAAGAAGGTAGTTAATCAAAAGTGCATTAGTATACAGGACCACTCTTAGATGCCCTGATACCCTGCTGTGTGAGCAGAATTACAAGTTTGTGCACCGTCTTGTTGGAGACCTGTCAGGATTGTCTTCTCCAGCACCCTGAATACCAGTGATATCAATTATTTCAGGATTTTTAATCAGTTGACTAAAATTCAAAAGGTAAATCTCAGTTTGAAGGGTTGCATTTTATCCTGACATCTGCCATGGACATCACCCAAAAAAAATAAAAAATAAAAATCGGAAACAAAAAAATTATCCAGACAGTCTAGAAAAGTGGCAGGATTGGACGCAGTTGTGTTGTAAGTAGAGCCGCAATGACTAATCAATTATCACTCAATTAAGTGCAAACTTTTTGACAACTAATTCATTGTTTTGAGAACACAAGCTCATATCTTGTGGATAATGAGGATGTCATCTTGATCAATCAACATTCACCATTTTCTCAAATTTTATGGGCCAAGTTTCAGAAAATAATCAACAGATTAATAATTAATGAAAATGATCACGAGTTGCTGCCTTGTAACATGGCACAATTTTATTTTATTTTTTTGTCTCAAAAGGCAAAGCTGTGTGGTTTTCTTCCATAATTTTTTTCATAATATTTAAAATTTTCATATTTAATGTCCTTTATATGCCAGGTTTAAAAGAAAAGGGGAAAACAAATACTTTTATAACAAAATATTTTTGCAAACATGAACAACATATACAACATTGAAAGACACTGTTAACATTTATGGTTATGATTTACTGGTTAAGTAATCAAAGGATTAATCGACTGATCAGGAACTAATTAATATATTAATTGATATAATAGCTAGATTAATTAATTAATCAAAAAACATTATCAACAGATTAATTGATTACAAAAATAATCTTTTGTTGTGGCCCTAGCTGTCATTAGGCAGATGCTATTACCCTCCAAATTGCGCAAATTGCAACCCACTCTCATATTTTTTTGTTGTTGTTGTTGTTGTTTTTTTGTGTTGCCATCACAAAATGTATTACATTTTCATGATTCTAGTTGTAACCCTAACCATCAGAGCCTGGCTAGAACACATTCCATAAATGAATGGAAATGCAGTCATTTAAATAATTCTACTTTGTTTACATTCTGAAAATATTACAAAACGTTTGTGTGATACTGTAATAGAGCTAACTTGGAGATAATCATCATATATACACACACACATCACACATACACACACATATATAAACATATATATATATATATATATATATATATATATATATATATATATATATATATATATATATATATATATATATATATATATATATACACACACATATATATTAGGGGTGTAACAATACACAAAATTCACAATTCGGTACGTACCTCTTTTTTGAGGTCACGGTTCGGTTCATTTTCGGTACCAACAATTTATTGGAACATTATACAAACAGTAAAATAAAGTAATTGCAAAGTGCTGCCTGGTAATAAGTTAAATAAAATGTTCTCAAATAAACAACAAATGTATGAAATATTATAAAAAATAAATTCCTAGTAAACAGCTTTTAACAAAACCTTTCCACAAGTAAAGCGCAGCACAATGGTTCCAGCATGAAGCCCTGTTCAATTTTATTTAACCCTCATATTTTTTGCCAGAAAAAATTAACTTGTCCAAAACTTTCCTACTCTATAAGGAATTTTTTAAAGACAATTAATGTTAAAGAATCCCTTTACATTTGTAAACTGTTCGTTTAATGTTTGTTAATATATCTTTTTAAATAAAGTTTTGAAAACACAAACATTGTGGGAGAGGCAAAAAAGTGAGTAAAACCACCGTAAAATATTTAGAACCACAAGTAAACTTGATTCTTGGTTTGTTTATTTATTTTGCCATTAAAATTGGCCATCACTTATTAAAATAAAATAATTTCTCAAGGCCAGGGCTTCTCAAAGTCTGGGGACTATTTAATCACAGCACAGTAAACGAGGTCAGTAGGCTGAGCAAGTCCAAGTGAGGAGGATTGTAGATATCCCTCCGCTCAGTGCTTTACAGGATGCTGCAGCGGAGGAGGAGGGGGAGACCTGCTGCCGCTCGGTGACAACAGAGACTTTCACTTTCAGTCGCCAAACATCAGAAAAGTCTCCAGTAACGCCAGGAACAATAGCTAGATTTGCCGCTAGTCGCTTTTGAGAAAATAAGTCATCAAGTGGGTTTGGAAAGTTGTCAGATTTAGCAAGAAAGTTGCCAAGTTGGCACCACTGGATGTAAACACACGCAACACGAACTCACCAGTGCACAGCCCTGTACCGAACCAAAACGAATGCCCCATACCGGAACGGTGCAATACAAATACTTGTACCGTTACACCCTTTATATATATATATACACACACACACAGTGAGGAAAATAAGTATTTGAACACCCTGTGGTTTTGCAAGTTCTCCCACTTAGAAATCATGGAGGGGTCTGAAATTTTCATCTTAGGTGCGTGTCCACTGTGAGAGACATAATCTAAAAAAAAAAAATCTGGAAATCACAATGTATGATTTTTTTAATAATTTATTTGTATGTTACTGCTGCAAATAAGTATTTGAACACCTGCCAATCAGCAAGAATTCTGGCTCACACAGACCTGTTAATTTTTCTTTAAGAAGCCCTCTTATTCTGCACTCTTTACCTGTATTAACTGCACCTGTTTGAACTTGTTACCTGTGTAAAAGACACCTGTTCACACACTCAATCAATCACACTCCAACCTGTCCACCATAGCCAAGACCAAAGAGCTGTCTAAGGACACCAGGGACAAAACTGTAGACCTGCACAAAGCTGGGATGGACTACAAGACAACAGGCAAGCAGCTTGGTAGAAGACAACTGTTATGATTATTTATTAGAAAGTGGAAGAAACACAAGATGACTGTCAATCTCCCTCGGTCTGGGATTCCAAGCAAGATCTCACTTTGTGGGGTAAGGATGATTCTGAGAAAGCTCAGAACTACACAGGAGGACCTGGTCAATGACCTGAAGAGAGCTGGGTCCACAGTCACAAAGATTACATTAGTAACACATGATGCTGTCATGGTTTAAAATCCTGCAGGGCAGCAAGGTAGCACATGTCCAGGCCCGATTGAAGTTCACCAGTGACCATCTGGATGATCCAGAGGAGGCATGGGAGAAGGTCATGTGGTCAGATGAGACCAGAATAGAGCTTTCTGGAATCAACTCCACTTACCATGTTTGGAGGATGAGAACAACCCCAAGAAAACCATCCCAACCGTGAAGCATGGGGTGGAAATTTCATACTCTGGGGGTGCTCTTCTGCAAAGGGGACAGAACGACTGCACCGTATTGAAGGGAGGATGGATGGGGTCATGTATTGCGAGGTTTTGGCAAACAACCTGCTTCCCTCAGTAAGAGCATTGAATATGGGTCATGGCTGGGTCTTCCAGCATGACAATGACCTCAAACACACAGCCAGGGCAACTAAGGAGGGGCTCCGTAAGAAGCATTTCAAGGTCCTGGAGTGGCCTGGCCAGTCTCCAGACCTGAACTCAATAGAAAATCTTTGGAGGGACCTGAAACTCAGTATTTACAGTATTTTTTGTCTTTCTGATGCCTGATTCTGTTTTTTCTCTGTTTAAGGTGCAGCTCCATCCAGAGATGGGAGTTGTGTTTGTGTTGGCGATCCTCCTGTCCTGTGCACCAACAGCAATTCTTGTATATTCGTCCATGAATTGTTCTGTAAATTATTTCTGTAATTTATGTTTGTAGCATGGCCCAAGCAGAGGGTCACCCCTTTGAGTCTGGTCTGCTTGAGGTTTCTTCCTCAGAGGGAGTTTTTCCTTACCGCTGTTGCTCTGGGGGTTGGTAAGGTTAGACCTTGAGGCAACTCTGTTGTGATTTGACGCTATATAAAGGAAATAAATTGAAAGTGAAATTGAAATTGAAACTCCAAACCTGAAAGATTTGGAGATCTGTATGGAGGAGTGGACCAAAATCCCTGTTGCAGTGTGTGAAAACCTGGTGAAAAACTACAGGAAAGGTTTAACCTCTGTAATTGCAAACAAAGGCTACTGTGCCAAATATTAACATTGATTTTCACAGTTGTTCAAATACTTATTTGCAGCAGTAACATACAGATAGATTATTAAAAAATTGTACATTGTGATTTCCAGATTTTTTTTCTCTCTCTCACAGTGGTCATGCACCTAAGATGAAAATTTCAGACCCCTCCATGATTTCTAAGTGGGAGAACTTGCAAAACTGCAGGGTGTTCAAATACTTATTTTCCTCACTATATATATATATATATATATATATATATATATATATATATATATATATATATATATATATATATATATATATATATATGAGACATCAGAATGTCAGTATTATTTCAGTATTATTATTATTTTGTAAGATCCCCAACTGGGACGCAGCTTAATGTTACCAGATGGACACATTATTTTACTTTTAAATTAGCTAAACATGGTTATTTTTGAGCCAGCAACATGCTAAGTGGTTTGAATAGGTCTTACTGTATGTTAACTAGGCTAGACCAGCTAGCTTAATCATTACTTGAACAATCATTTATTAACTTTAAAAGAATAGATTAGAACTGTCAGTCCTTATAGGTGAGTGTGAAGTTTTTCAATCTACTGCTTTTAAAACTTTATAGTATGGTAGGATATAATTCCGTAAGGTTGTGTTATGTGACAGAGAAAGCTAACTAACTAGCTTCTGCCATTTTAGACATGATATACTTGTGTTTCATCAAGGGTAGTATTAAAACAGTCAATTCAAAAATTGCGTGTATTAGTTTATTGAAATTCAACTTGGGTGATATTGTGACCAAAGCATGCCGTTAGTGCACAGCACATCCAATTTCAATCAATAAATGTATTAATTTATATAGTGCCAACTCACGACAACGTTGCCCCAAGGCGCTTCACACAATTCACAACACAAATTAATCAAAAATCTAAATTAAAAGCAAAAAAAGCACAATAATAAGATAAAACACAGAAGAATAAAAGGAAATTACAAAGCAAACACAAACAAATTAAATTAATGATAAGACTAAAAAAGTGGGTCTTCAGTCTTGATTTAAAAGTCTCCACCGTGTCAGACTGCCGAATAATACACAGAAGCCCTGCGAACGCAAGGGCCTCACAGGTACGTAGGGCTTAACCAAGTCCGCCAGGTAGGAAGGTGCCAGTCCATGAACAATTTTATAAACCAACAATAAAACTTTAAAATCCAATCTGGCAGAAACCGGTAGCCAATGAAGGGATGCCAGAATGGGAGTAATGTGATCAAACCTTCTACTTTGTGTCAAAAGTCTGGCAGCAGCATTCTGTACCAACTGAAGTCCTCGAATGCTAGACTGTTAATCCAATCTGGAAGAAATAAACGCATGTATCAAAGTCTCAGCATCAGCCATAGACAGGATGGGACGAATCCTCGCCACATTTTGCAGATGAAAGAAGGCAGTCCTCGTAATGTCTCTAATATGGGGACCAAAAGACAATGTAGGATCGAAAAGTACTCCAAGATTCCTCACTTTGTCCGTATGATGCACAACACACAAACCAAAATTAAGCGCCAGCTGGTCAAAATGATGCCGATGTCTGGCTGGACGAAGAACCATCATTTCAGTCTTATCAGAATTCAAGAGTAGGAAATTACTAGACAACCAACTTCTCACAGATATAAGGCAATCTTCCAAGGCTTTTATATGGGCAAGATTACCAGCAGTTACCGGCATGTACAATTGAGTATTATCAGCATAACAATGAAAGGAAATCCCGTAATGCCGCAGAATATGCCCAATGGGCGCTATATAAAGTGAGAAAAGCAAGGGGCCTAACACAGACCCCTGTGGAACCCCAAATTTAATTTTACCAAGACCCGAAGTAGTGTTATTATACACAACACAATAAGAACGACTGGACAAGTATGACATCAGCCAAGCATGACTGACCATGGATAAGAAATCCTACAGTATCAAACAAAAATTTTGAGTTGTGCTTATTTTTATTGATCAAATCCGAATAGTAAGCCTGCTTTGTAGTCCATAGTGCATGCTTATACTCTGCAACTGCATCATGCCATGCAGAGTGGAACACCTCTAATTTAGAGCTACGCCACTTCCGTTCCAGACCTCTAGCCTTCTGCCTGAGGTCCCGCAAGTAACCATTAAACCAAGGTGACTGCACTTTGGGAAGGCAAGGCCTTAATAAAGGAGGCGCAGTCTCATCAATTGTAGTTTTGAGTACCGAATTCAAACCATCCACCAGACTGTCCACTGATTGAGCATTCTGCAAAGTTGAAGCTAAAAGACCAGGCAATCTGGCTTCAAGTTCAGTCCTAGTTGAAGGTTTAATGCATCGCCACAGTAATAGGCCAGGTTGTTGCTCCACTAAATGTGGTAATGTAAATGTAAACTTAATAAGTGAATGGTCAGAGACCACCGATGCAAGGGGCAGTATGCCAACATTCATGACAGCAACACCTCGTACCAAAACCAAATCCAGGGTATTACCACTAATATGTGTGCTGAAATCCCAATGCATCTACAATCTCCATGAATGATTTACAGAGGGGATCAGAGGGCCGATTCATATGAATGTTAAAATCACCCATAATCAAAATATTATCAGCATTAGTTGACAAGCTAGAAACAAACTCACCAAATTCATCCAGGAATTCAGAATATGGGCCAGGGGGCCTATAAACAATGACAAAATAACACAACTGTTGTCCATACTTCTGCCCCAAACAATATGTAACGTCATAGGCAGAGCGGAGAATCAGATGCTCAAACGATCCATACCTGTGACCCCCAACAGTTAATAACGTAAACCTAGACTTATAAATAAAAGCAACACCCCTGCCCTGCTTCATACCATGGGAAAAATGACTAAATGTGTATGCCAGTGGGCACGCTTCATTCAGGGGAAGAACAATTGTAGGTTTAAGCCAGGTTTCACACAAACCAATCATATCCAAATGGTGATCCACAATTAAATCATTGATCAACATAGATTTTGAAGACAATGATCTAACATTTATAAGACCCAAATTAAGGACCTCGGTAGAGTTGACAGTTGGACTATTTGGGTTTATGGGTGGTTCCAAAATAACATTTCTAAGATACCTAAAAATAGGTTTAGGCCTGACACAGTCTACACGGATCGCAGGCATCAGACATGAAATATTTAATACAGCAGGAACAACCAGCAGGCCATCCTCGACTCCAATGTCATCCAATGTAGTAATAGGTACTAAATTTGAAAAACATATCTCCCTGTAAATTCTACAAACACGTCTACAGGGGCAGGCCACAGTCTCAATCTGATAAATCTCCCTCCCAAAAAAAACACTTTCAGCACCTTGGATTGTCCGCACTAAATTCCCCGCTAAACTAGTGGATCCCACACCCACACTCATCCCATATTCTGCAACCTGCTGTATACTCCAAGAGTTACCCTCCCTGCAGAGCCCCATCTATATTCGCAGGTGAAAGCCATCTGGCATCAACAGATCACGCCGGCCCCAGAGCGAAGGCCAGTTATCAACAAAACCAAAACCGTGTTGTGTACAAAACTGTGCCAGCCACTTATTTAACGATAACAGCCTGCTAAAAACCTCATCACCACCCCGAGAGGGGAGGGGACCAGAAACTATTAATTGATGACAACATGACCTTCTAGCAAGGTCACAAGTCCTCTCTATATTCATTTTTGTAATTTCTGACTGCTTCATCTTAACATAATTTGCGCCAACATGAATAACTATATGACTGTATTTCATGTCATGTTTCTTGGTCTGTTTACCATTTTGCAGCATTAGTACCCTGAGGTAAGAGGCAATATCAGGAGCTCTCGCCCTAGGAAAACACTGAACCTCAGCTGGCGTCTGCAACTCAACCTTACGGGTGATGGAATCCCCCTATCACTAACACCCGACGTTTCGGCCTGGGGACCGGAGTGGAAGTCCGTGGGCTCATAAGACTGACATCAGGCATTTCCAGAGGAGAAAATCGGTTCATAGTTCGCACAGGCGAATATAATTTGGGTGCCACAACTGGGCACCGCGCCCCACGTGACTTCCGCCGAGCCCCACGTGACTTCCTCCGCTCGACGATAGTCCAAAAACCATCCTTCCTGGCCGGCCCCTCTTTACTAATGCCAGTAGGCATAACAGCTGGGTCAACATCAACCATGCCCATAACATCAATGTCCACAAGGCTAATAAGCTGTTCCAACTTACGAACACAGCTTTCCAAAAGAGCCACCCTCACTGGCAGCATCATATAAAAATTTTTAAAACACCAAAAACACACAATTTAACCCACTCCTAAAAAAATAATAAAATACTAATAAAACAATAAAATGAAATTCACAACAAATAATCAGCCAAGCTGAGCACAGCTAGCTCAGTTAGCTTAGCATGACTGAGCTTAGCTTGTCCTGAAACGTCCCAACTTTCCTGTAGAGACAACAACTGCCGATGTAATTGGCAGCCTCTGCCGCTGCAGCAGACCTGGCTGATAGGCTCCGGAGAAGTCACGAGTCCAGCTGGAAACTGTCGCCGAGTCACAGTTAGGCTATAAGCTTCCAGCAATTCACAGTCCCAGCTAGCAGCCTCCCAAAACGAGCCGCACTCAGACCGACAGACGTCAACTGAGCCACAAAGCCGATTCGCAACTCTCGGTGAGACAGGTCCAATCACCGGCACCAGACAAGTTGCAAAAACTGGCTGGCTGCCTCCAAAGAGCCACAGATGCGGAAAGCAAACAGCGCTGCCAGCCACCCCGACGATCCACAAGCCTGAATGGTGCACCAACACAGTCGCAGCCTAGCCAGCGGCTCTGCTCACGCCGCCGCTGATCACTGTGCTCACGCCGCCGCTGATCGCTGAATCACGCCGCCGCTGATCGCTGTGCTCACGCCGCCATCCATGTTTCTAAAATAGAAGGGTAGAATAGGAAGAATAGGAAGGGCAGAAAGCTTTTTTGCATGGGAGCACCGTGGTGGTGTGGATCATTCTGTTTCTATTTTTGGTCTAAAATTGTCAGGACTTGTAAACGGTTGTGGCAGGACGCAAATGCCGGACTCGGACTCAAGGCTCTGTAAGTAAAAGCAGTTTACTTGGATGGAAAATGGGGTCTGGTACACAGGTAGGCAGTCCAACAAGATAAACAAATGCAGGAGCATCAGGCAATCGCATGGTCGAGAGTACAGGCAGGTGGTCGAAAAACACGGGAGGCAAGCAGGTCTAGAACAATAGATACAGCTGGAGAGAAGGCATAGAGCACATCAATCTGGTGAGGAAGCAGGGCAAAATGAGGAGCTAAAATACACCCAGGTAATGAGGTGCAGATTGGGAGCAGGTGTGCATGGAATGCACCAGAATGAGGGTGTGACCAGAAAGAGGGAAATGCCCACCACCAAGAAACGGAAGAGATAGACAAAAGAGACAGGGACAGATAAACCCAAGCACGAAAAAACCCCAGCCAGAGAGTAACCCTATAGAATCCACTGCAACAGTTCACTGTATCAAATAAATAAAACTAACAAAATCAGCATGTAGACAGCCTAGAGGTTATGTACTCTTAAAGTACCATTCTTCTCACCGTTGCCTAAAATACTTAACCATCTAGACAAATACTGCCTCAAAAGATGAAACCTGTCATTTTAGCATGTATGGGAAATTATTAATATTGTTTTAAACCAGTTTTTCAGATATTATGTCCTTAGATATGTGATCCCCACCCCCCCCACCCCACCACCACCACCACAACTGTGAAATTGATAAGTAAGATAAGTAAGTAGGCTATAAGTTTGTTTGCTTTCATTGCATACTGAATATCCCCTGGCTGCACAGTTTCCCTGTTTCACACTCCTTCAGTACCGCGTACATCCACGTGAGCGTTGCCTCGTCCCACCACTGTCTCTTATTGCTCCCTTTCAAGCAACTCCAGTGGTGCATGGCTAACATCAGTTCCTCAGCTGTTCCTCCCTGTAGGCCTTGGCACTAAACAAGCTAGCTGGCTGCTAACAGCCCTGGATTTGCTTCCATGCCTCAGGAGTTTTAAAATGCATGAAATATTCATTTAGTGCCAAATCACGGGAATGTGAGCCGTGTTAAATGTCTATGACTGGCAGTGTGTGTGTGTGTGTGTGTGTGTGTGTGTGTGTGTGTGTGTGTGTGTGTGTGTGTGTGTGTGTGTGTGTGTGTGTGTGTGTGTGTGTGTGTGTGTGTGTGTGTGTGTGTGTTTTGGTGGCCATACAAGCAGCAATCATTCATTTCTATAAAAATTTAAAATGCATGCATTGTGTGCACAGGAGCGCACAGTTTGTGTAATATCACATTGTATCTACTGTATCTGTGTGCGTTTTGGTGTTTTATGTCTTACAATGATGCAGACTTTCACACTTTTCTGCAGTAAAGTGAGCCTGTGAGTGACGTTCAGATATTGGACTTGGCCTGAAATATGATCAGAGTCTGCAATATCGCTTCAGTCACAGATGTGGCCCCAGCTTACCATCGATAATCCATCAGCGCCTCCTGTACAGCTTAACACACCTGTCAGCATTTACAGAAAGAACATCTTTGTGCTAAACACTGACTTTCAAAAGTCTGGCACAGAGTACAACAACTTCATCATCATTATTGCCATCTGGACTGAAAACCAGCATCAGTGTGTTAAGACTAAAATCCTCACTGCATTGCTTTTTGAGCCGTTTGTTTTATAATATTTTTTCTCCAGTACTGTGAAAAGGTTTTGCTCCCGTAAGCTTTAACACATTTTAGTACCTTTATTTAACTTCAGATTAAAGAAATAGTTATATATTTTCATTCTGTTAATTAACATTAATCTGTTAAAGTATCACAGTTAAATGAAAGAAACTGTGGGAAATAGATGCAAAATTTAGGCCTCCAAAATCTGTACTCTGGCCACCTTATTTTTCAGCTTTTTCAGTTTTAGAAGTCTTTATTTCTCACTAACTTTTTACATAATATATGACAAATATTTACACACAAGTGAAACGGAGTTTGCAGCTAGCTGGAACAGCCACTGACGTCACAGTGCCGCTATACTCTTATTGGCTGTCACCCCCGCCCCTCAACAAAAAACAGAATGTGTCTTTTTAACCTCTTGAAATATCGCTTGAAATAGGTCAAGGTTAGCCATCTCTGAACTTGTTCAAGGTCTGTGTCCCAAGAATGTTCCCTGTTTATTTGAAGACTCTGGCAGTAATAGGACTGGAGTTATGCTGAGCACAGACAGACGGACGGACAGACGGATGGATGCAAAGTCTTCACAATGCCCAATGGCCATATTTGATGGTCTCGAGTAATGAGAGGATTATGCAGACGCACATGAGCAAACCCAGCTGTTTTGATTGAAAGCACCAAGACACAAACCGTGGTTGCCAAGTAGCAGTCCTGGTGGTCAGATATGTTCAAGGATGTGTGTGAAGTAGTGCTTTGCAGAAAGGAGGCACGGGGGTTCACTGAGGGGATGTGGTGTAAATGTGATGTATTGGACGGCTGTATTTTTACTCCCTGTAACCCCGTAGGTTACACATATAGGAACAGTGGCCTTCTCTACTGTAATAGGCTTTTTCCTAAAGGGACCATTTTCTCACTCACACAAAGAGCGCGTGTTTTTGATTAAGTGTAGCATGTACCTGTGGAGATTTTTAAATCTAATTTGAAGACGTATGTTTTTTCCCTGTTTTATCGCTAGTATTTTGTTATTGCCTGTCTTCTTTAATTCTTTTTACTTATTTGTTTTTATTCTTTTACTTTGTTTTTTTTAATGTTTTAATTAATTTTGTTTTGCTTTTTTAAGTTGTGTTGTAAGTTTATTAGTAAATTTATTTGAATTTGTACCTCTCTCACTTCATTCACTTTTTGGAAGGAAAAAAAGGAATATACATTAAGGGTGTGCATCTCTTCATTATAAAATAATGCAATATGGATCTAGATAGATAGATTACGATATGATTCAGAAACTGTACACACGATCCGACACAACCCTTTGTTTAATGTATACATTCATTTTCCCTGATAAATCAGCAGATAAAATAATTAGGCAAAATAATTCTGCATTTTTGTGATAAGAGCATGAAATTTTGCACAAATATTAAAAACTAACTACAAGGTCTGTCCATAAAGTATCGTACCTTTTTATTTTTTTTTTAAACTATATGGATTTGATTCATATGTTTTCACGTCAGACAAGCTTGAACCCGCGTGCGCATGCGTGAGTTTTTCCACGCCTGTCGGTGATGTCATTCGCCTGTGAGCACGCCTTGTGGAAGGAGTGGTCCCACCCCGTCGTCGGATTTTCATTGTCTGGAAATGGCGGAATGATTTGGGGTTTTTTTCCATCAGAATTTTTTCAGAAGCTGTTAGAGACTGGCACCTGGAAACCATTCGAAAAATGTATCTGGCTTTCGGTGAAAATTTTACGGGCTTCACAGAGAATAAGGTCTGTTAGTACAGCTTTAGGGACCCCTTTAAGGACGCTCTGCGTGCTGCGCTCCGAGCTGCGACGACACGGCACAAGCCACCGGACCATTTCTAAACGGATGGCTCTGTGGATACGAGACCGTCGTGTGCTCTTTCTCTGGTTATCACAAGAGCTGGACATCAGCCATTTTCCGGCAGATTTCACTTTTAAAGGGGTCCTTAAAGCTGTACTAACAGACCTTATTCTCTGTGAAGCCCGTAAAATTTTCACCGAAAGCCAGATAAGTTTTTCACGAGGGTTCAAGCATGTCTGACGTGAAAACATATGAATCAAATCCATATAGTTTAAAAAAAAATAAAAAGGTACGATATTTTATGGACAGACCTCGTAAAGTTCATTTTCAGACGTGGAGGCTTCCTGGGTTGCACAGGCGTTAAAATTCAAAGATACTACAATCACATTGAAAGGTATACCATATTATTTGTCAGATTATAAAGATTCCAAAATGGTATAGTCTGGACTATCTATGACTAAATGGTATGGAGTTATGGCATAAAAACAGCAAAAACAGCGACAAAGGTCAATTTTATTTTGTGCAGTGGTCAAAAGTTAAGGTTGCTCCAATTTTGGTACAAAGTTATGCACATTCTTGGTTTAGTTAATAGGGTTTTAAAAAGGAATAGTTTGCACCATGTGTCATGCTTAGTTATCACATTATGGGGTAACATATTGTTTGCCATATCATTGAATCAAATGGACATGAACCTTGTTTGACCTTTACTTTGGAGACTAAGCATTCAACACAGTCAGAACTCTTCCATTTATTATTTATTAACCAATAATTCTCATCATGTTTTTTCTAAAATTGGAGCAACTTTAACTTTTGACTTCTATACAAACTGAAAGTGATCTTTGGCACCATCTTTGCTGTTTTTGTCCCATAACTCCACAACATTCCTATCATAAATAGCAGACGTGGGACAAAGTCATCATCAAGTCACTTTCAAGTCATGAATCTGCAAGTTCCAAGTCAAGTCTCAAGTCAGCTTGCAAACAATTGGTCATTATGACTTTTTTTGGTGACTTGATGGTGACTTCGTCCCACCTCTGATAGATAGTCCAAACTATACCTTTTAGGAATCTTCGTGATCAGACTAATAATACGGCGTACTTCTCAATAGGATTGTAGCATTTTTCAATTTTGACCCTTGTGCCTTCACTGACTTTTGTAGGTCATTAGAGGTCAGCTTCAGGATACCTCCATGTCTGCAAATAAATTTCATTCCATATGCTAACACGACTGAAAATTTGGTGCTTTTATCACAAAATGCAAAACACCTTCTATATATACGGGCTTAACCACTAGTGAATAAGCCAAAACCTGTGGCCTTTCTGTGTGGAGTTTGTACACTCAACAGAAATATAAACGCAACACTTTTGGTTTTGCTCCCATTTTGTACGAGATGAACTCAAAGATCTAAAACTTTTTCCACATACACAATATCACCATTTCCCTCAAATATTGTTCACAAACCAGTCTAAATCTGTGATAGTGAGCACTTCTCCTTTGCTGAGATAATCCATCCCACCTCACAGGTGTGCCATATCAAGATGCTGATTAGACACCATGATTAGTGCACAGGTGTGCCTTAGACTGCCCACAATAAAAGGCCACTCGGAAAGGTGCAGTTTTGTTTTATTGGGGGGGGGGGATACCAGTCATTATCTGGTGTGACCACCATTTGCCTCATGCAGTGCAACACATCTCCTTCGCATAGAGTTGATCAGGTTGTCAATTGTGGCCTGTGGAATGTTGGTCCACTCCTCTTCAATGGCTGTGCGAAGTTGCTGGATATTGGCAGGAACTGGTACACGCTGTCGTATACGCCGGTCCAGAGAATCCCAGACATGCTCAATGGGTGACATGTCCAGTGAGTATGCCGGCCATGCAAGAACTGGGACATTTTCAGCTTCCAAGAATTGTGTACAGATCCTTGCAACATGGGGCCGTGCATTATCCTGCTGCAACATGAGGTGATGTTCTTGGATGTATGGCACAACAATGGGCCTCAGGATCTCGTCACGGTATCTCTGTGCATTCAAAATGCCATCAATAAAATGCACCTGTGTTCTTCGTCCATAACAGACGCCTGCCCATACCATAACCCCACCGCCACCATGGGCCACTCGATCAACAACATTGATATCAGAAAACCGCTCACCCACACGACGCCACACACGCTGTCTGCCATCTGCCCTGAACAGTGTGAACCCGGGATTCATCCATGAAGAGAACACCTCTCCAACGTGCCAAACGCCAGCGAATGTGAGCATTTGCCCACTCAAGTCGGTTACGACGACGAACTGGAGTCAGGTCGAGACCCCGATGAGGACGACGAGCATGCAGATGAGCTTCCCTGAGACGGTTTCTGACAGTTTGTGCAGAAATTCTTTGGTTATGCAAATCGATTGTTTCAGCAGCTGTCCGAGTGGCTGGTCTCAGATGATCTTGGAGGTGAACATGCTGGATGTGGAGGTCCTGGGCTGGTGTGGTTACACGTGGTCAGCGGTTGTGAGGCTGGTTGGATGTACTGCCAAATTCTCTGAAACGCCTTTGGAGACGGCTTATGGTAGAGAAATGAACATTCAATACACGAGCAACAGCTCTGGTTGACATTCCTGCTGTCAGCATGCCAATTGCACGCTCCCTCAAATCTTGCGACATATGTGGCATTGTGCTGTGTGATAAAACTGCACCTTTCAGAGTGGCCTTTTATTGTGGACAGTCTAAGGCACACCTGTGCACTAATCATGGTGTCTAATCAGCATCTTGATATGGCACACCTGTGAGGTGGGATGGATTATCTCAGCAAAGGAGAAGTGCTCACTATCACAGATTTAGACTGGTTTGTGAACAATATTTGAGGAAAATGGTGATATTGTGTATGTGGAAAAAGTTTTAGATCTTTGAGTTCATCTCATACAAAATGGGAGCAAAACCAAAAGTGTTGCGTTTATATTTTTGTTGAGTGTATGTTCTCCCTATGTTTGCGTGGGTTCCCTCTAGGTGCTCCAGCTTCCTCCCACATCCAAAAACATGTAGGTTAGGTGGATTGGAAACTTTAAATTGTCTGTAGGCAGGTGTAAATGCATTTGTTTGCTTATATGTGGCCCTGCAACAGACTGGCGTCCTGTCCTTGGTGTGCCATGCCTCATGCCCTATGACTGCTGGGATAGGCTCTAGCTCCCCTTAATTGGAGTAAGTGGTTGAAGATGATTAGTGAGTGTTGTTGCTTATCTTCAAACACATACTTCATACAAAACTCAGAACCTTCTTCTAATTTTTGCTTCTGCTCTCCTTTTGTTCACCTCTGAGGATAGAACTATGTACAGTAGGAGAAAACACACCATAGAACAAACCCAGAAACATGAACAGGCTCTTGGGCTAATGGGACCGGTCTGAATCCCTGGACACTGTACATGAGCAGGTGAGAGTCTATGACTCCCCCTGTATGGTGCAGGTTACTTCCCCAGCCAAGACTGGTATGTAAATACTAGGTGGACAAGGACAATGCATGTAGGCTGAATCACACACCTGGAATTGAATCCCAGTCTATATATTTGTAGGTCGTCTCTTATCTCAGAGAGCCACCTGCTCGAGCAGTGATAAAGCCCCCCAAGTGTAATATATATTGATATATTGAGTTAATGTGGGTTCTGTTGAGTGGGTTGCGTGTAGATTTTGCATTCTGACACGTTTAATTTTTCGGCCCTTTGTGCAGTAATTGCTCTGCTCCTCTTGTACGTGCTGGAAAAAGACTTGTGTCTTTGTTTGTTTTTTGATGGCTTTCTGATTGTCTGACTGTAATTCTACTTCTTTGTTGTTCTGTCACTGTGTGTCGACTTTAATTGCAGGTCTTACAGAGCTAATCGATACCAGCAGCAAGATAACTAAGTTATCCAACTGTTTCATTGACTGACTGTCCTTTCTCTCTCCATCTTTCACACTGTCTTCTCATTTCTTTCCCCATTTTTACTCCCCCCCTGCCATCTCTCCCTCTTCCACACCCATTTTTATCTTTTTTTTTTATCTTTAATTTTTTTTTTTTTTTTTTTTTTGTCTGTCTTCCCACTTTGTGCTCTTCCTCTTTGCCATCTGTCATCTCTGTCTCCTCACAATAGGCCGACAGACCTGTCCACCGGAGAAGTTTGATTGCGGCTGGGCTGCCAGTAAATGTGTTTCTTTATCGTGGCGATGCGATGGAGAGAGGGACTGTGAGAATGGGGCCGATGAGGAGCAGTGTGCCGCAGGTAGGTTTTGATGTGTGCGGTGTGGATGGAGGATAAAATCCAATGGTATTTTCAAATTCATTAAATCATACCAATTTATTCGATAAAATGTGAAAAATGTCACAGCTATTTCTCATAACGCAAGATAAAGGTTTCAAAATGCTTGTTTGATTTTTTTTTAAACTCTGCATTAAAAGCGTTTAATCAGTTAGCTAATTTTGTGATCTCCATTCAGAACTTAATTTGATGTCCACTTTAATTTCTTTTAAACATCAGAGGGGAAATAAGTTTGAAAAGCCTTTGACCCTCTGGTGTCCAAGGGCATTTTCTCAATTCCCCATGCTTTCAGTAATTCCCATTTTAAGGTACTTTTATTGAATATAATGCTCATATGTTGCACATCAAAATGTTCAGAACAATCTCAGTTTTCTGAATGTAAGGCGCGTTTTTCTGGCCACAGTTTGATCTGATTACATCCTGCTTCTCGGAGCATTGATTTGTGTATATGTGTATGGCATAATTTATGAAGGCATATTGTTATTGTTATTATCGTTGTTGTTGTTGATGATGTTGTTTTCCTTGTTGGCTTTGAACTGGAAATAAATGTTTGGATTTGGGGGATGATTTGGATTCAGATTCGTGAATTCTTATATTTCATTATATTATATTATATCACTAGGATCCAATGATGCATCATGGATTTGTAAATGCATATAAACCCCCCAAACTCAGTTCTTACACCCTCCTGCCTGTCATATCCCTGTTCTGTTCACATTTGTTGTAAAACACCTAATCCAACTGCTGACTGGGTGAACACCCCTGATCCAGCTAATGGTATGGGTAAAGCTGAGAGACATACACACAGAAATACACGGCTATGTGCCATCTCAGTTGGTGTCAGAAGGGCATTGATTTTCATCAGTGCAAACGTGAAACCTTCTGCATTGATTTTTTTTTTTCAACCTTACTGCACAGACTTGCGCACACAGCATTTTATTCTGGAATAGAGATGACATATGGCATTGCCCTTTCCTAGCAGTGGTCTCTGATATCTAGAAAAAAAAAAACAACTTTCAGTTTAAATGTGAACAGAACACACATATGATCTTTTTAAAGTATGAGTGTCAGACAGTCAACAAGTCTAGATGCTTGTAACTTTTGAGATGGAAGTAATGTTGCAGGAGGTGTTTGCTGTACATGCTACTGTATATGTGTTAGTTGTATACATGTGTACATGTTTTTGCAGTATGTACATGTGTACAAGAACCAAAATGTCAAATATGAAGCACATGCTGTTTTTATTTAATTTTAGAGATCTCAATTTGGGGAAAAATATGCAAATCTGAATTCAGAGCAGGTTTAGCAGAGACAAAAATGCAGAGACGCTTTCAGAGACTAGCACAGCGTTTTTGGTGAGTTTTTTTTCTTTGTCATTTTTTTTAAAGTGCACCCTATTGTGACAGCAGAAACAAAAACGAGTTGCACCGAAGTTGAAAATCCATTTGGGAGTGTGTGTGTGTTTGTTAAAACAGGGCATTGGATGTAAAGGGGATGTATTCACCATGTTCACCAGGTTCATTTGGCTTTGGCATATTGTAGCCCAATGAGATGTCAACCAATCAAAGCCTCCTCTCCTCGTCTTTGCTGTGTTGTTCAGGAAGTTGATGCAAATTAAAGGATTTGTGGTGTGTAGATCTTCTCTCACACAGAAGGTGTATGTGTGGCATGTTGGTGGCAACCACTGGCGTGCTATACATTACTCTCAGGTGATGCTGGTGACTGCTGGCATGTGTGCGCCATGTAACCGCCACCTGCGCGTGACATTCAGCGGTGTTTATCACAGTGTGTCACCTGGGCCTCGTCTGCTGCTTCCTCAGTAGTGTTTTGGCATCTTTGTCTTTTTCCCCATTTTTTTCATGGATTTGGAGTTTCTTAACACCATGGAGTTTTCCAGCTTGAATGTGTACCCACTGGCATGTTTGGGGCAACCGTGTGACAAATGGAGTTGAGTGGCAAGTGAACGTCACCAAAACACTTGCCACACCCTGGCGAGTGCCAGCAAGACTACAAAACTCTATGAACATACTGTCTGTGTTAGAGGGGCTTTGTTGAATTAGCACACAGTGGACAGTGGCCACCAAAGCTCCCTGAGGTGAAACTTTACAGCAGCAGGAGGAGCTGTTGTATTTGCCTTTTTTTTTCTCCCTCTTCTGGCCTCCTTTTTTTTTTTTTTTTTTTTTTTTGCTTTGCCAAGACTGGCCAAAATACACCCCGATATTAATATTGCATTGCTGGAGGTGACAACATGTGCAGATGTTCTGAACCTGCTTATATAAGTTGCATCTGATTATTGCTCTCTTTGCACAGTGTGAGACAGCACTGCACTTTAGACCAGGTTTTTTGGTGGACTAAGGCACATTTTAGTGACAGAAAATATCAGCTGGAGGTAAAACCTCTGCTTTGTTCCAGGTGGAACATTAAACCCCCAGAGTGTCTTCTTTGGCTTCTGTTATATTGATACAACGATAGCACTATAGATACGTCCAGCGTTGAAGTGTCGTCTTTGTGCACTGTCGTCATAAAAGAGCACCTGATCTCTGGATTTCCATCACAGCCAAATCCACTCATGTGTGAAGTAAAAACCAGTTCTGACAGATCATTGAAATTTAGGAGTTTGAAAACAGTCGCCTCTGATTCATTAACACCGTGGACTCCAGTTCACTCTTTTTATTTTATTTTCATTCTGTGTATTGACACAGAGGACAATCACAAACATGCTCTTTGTTTCGTCTCTTGGACCTTTGTGAACCTGCTTTCCTGGCGGATAAAGTGCTTAATAAAGCTGAGAAATGTTTGATGGTACCTGATTTGCTGCCTGATGTGGTTTGAGAGTTTATGTCTGAGACCTGTGCTCATATAATAACCTACAGAAATGGAGCGTTTGATCCGCTGGTTCAAGACGACTGTGTTGACTATTAACAGGTTTGTCTGGAAAAGACGTGCACAAAGTTCACGCACAAAAGGTTCATTTCACCGTGACACCATCACAACAGCGGCTGTAATATATTGTATTTGTATTGGCACGATTTACTCAGAATCTGCAGAATTTAGACACTCCAAAATTTGGATCATAATGTCTCACTTCCTCTAATTGAAACTTCGAGGGTTTGAGTCTTGACAAGCTAGGTTGCCTTTTCATAGCCAAGTAATATTCAGTACCTACTCTGCTTATTTTTCCTTAATTGTCTGTAGGTGTGTGTGCGGGTGTGAATGTGTTTGTCTATCTAAATGTGGCCCTGCAACAGACTGGCGTGCTTTCCATGGTGTACCTCGCGTCACGCCCTATGACTGCTGGGATAGGCTCTACCCCCTCCCCCCCTTAATTAGAGTAAGTGGTTGAAGATGAATGAGTGTATTTTTATAATGACAATAATAAAATCTCATTGTGAACAATAAAAGTATTTGGCTTGAACCTCCAAGAAACCAGTCATGGGCAGTTGTACACTGGCTGCACTAGAACAACACACCTGATGCACCTGAACCTGGAGCCCCCCCCCTAAAAAAAGGGTGAGTTCCATACTTGTTTTAATGAGCACTGGGGATGTGGCCAGTTTGTTTCCTCACCTCTTTATACCTTCTCCAAAGATTATTCACGTGCCTGGTAGGCGGTACCCATCAGGTCCCAGATGGGACTTGAACCAGCGATCTTCTGCATAGAAGACCATTTCTGTAACCACTGAGCATCACACCTCATGGTAACTGGTTCATATTTGTGAATTAAAGCATAACACAAATTCTGGATATTTTTAGTGTCACTGTATGACCTAAAGTATGACGTAGTTTTGCAAAGCGGTGAGTACTCCACACGCAGCTCACTAGTCTTGAATAAATTGTTTAAAATGATTGATTGATTGACTAAAGAACAACCTGTAACTGAGAATAATGGAGGAAACAAAGCTGAAGTGAATTCTTCTCACAATCCGAAGTTGCTTTAGACAGCTGTTGGGCCTATAATGAAGTAGCCATCTGACCAGAGAGTTGTAGGTTCTGTCTCTGACTGGAAGGACTGGAATGAATGTTGGATGGATGAAGATTTTATTTTCTTATTTTGCTATCTTCGCCTCTGCCCCCCACCCACTCCCCACCTTTCCCTCCCTCATCAGCTACAATTTGACTACAGCAAACATTAATTGTGGCTGATAATCCAAATGATGAATAAAACATGGATCCAGGAAGAATGGTTCATTATTATATTTAGACGAGGCCTCTGAAAAAAAGGTTTCCGAGCTTTTCATTTATGTTAATGATGGAGTGCAGTTTGTTTCGAACCACGCACCGCTGTAGCACACCATGTGTTCACATTTGTTTGCTTCAGGGTGTGTGTTGGGCTTTCAGGTTTGTTTGCAGAATACTAATATTATTCATTTATAGGAATATGTAATGAAAATTTAAATGAATTGTGAATGAATGAATGTAAATGAATGCATGTATATGTGCATGTTCTTCAAGCCCACTGAGACTCTGCAGTAATAGTAATAAATTAAAAACTGTGTTTCTGATGCTGTTCGTTGTCCCATCTGAAAGTGTACAATTTACTAGATGTGGACAGAGATCCATAATTTCACCTGTGAAGTGACGTGCGTGCCTTCTCATTGTTATGTGTGTGCATTTGTTTTGTAGTTAAGATAATTAACTGGATCATCTGCAAAAAATATGACTTTTTCTTCTATTTTCCACCTTCATTTCTCTCAGCTCTCCTAAAACATGACTAATAACTTTGAGTAATCCTCCCCGTGAAGAAGCAAGCAAACATCAGTTCGCTGCTGGAGGGTAATAAGATCACGTTCTCTGAAATGAGCACAGTCACTCGTGTGAGGAGGCAAGTTTTTCGTCTTACCTTTCAAATAAGAGTGGAGTTAATTAAATTTTTTCACGAGAGGAGGGATTAATTCACTCCCACACACACACCTCCCAAAAAGGGAGAAAAAAGCTAGTTAAATCTGTATTCTTTATGACTTTAGCCGTCTCACACAGAGGAGGTGTGCAGCATGTAAGTGGGAACCATTGGCGTGCTACACTCGCCAGCACTTCAATCAATCAATCAATCAATTTTTTATATAGCGCCAAATCACAACAAACAGTTGCCCCAAGGCGCTTTATATTGTAAGGCAAGGCCATACAATAATTACGTAAAACCCCAACGGTCAAAACGACCCCCTGTGAGCAAGCACTTGGCTACAGTGGGAAGGAAAAACTCCCTTTTAACAGGAAGAAACCTCCAGCAGAACCAGGCTCAGGGAGGGGCAGTCTTCTGCTGGGACTGGTTGGGGCTGAGGGAGAGAACCAGGAAAAAGACATGGTGTGGAGGGGAGCAGAGATCGATCACTAATGATTAAATGCAGAGTGGTGCATACAGAGCAAAAAGAGAAAGAAACAGTGCATCATGGGAACCCCCCAGCAGTCTACGTCTATAGCAGCATAACTAAGGGATGGTTCAGGGTCACCAGATCCAGCCCTAACTATAAGCTTTAGCAAAAAGGAAAGTTTTAAGCCTAATCTTAAAAGTAGAGAGGGTGTCTGTCTCCCTGATCCGAATTGGGAGCTGGTTCCACAGGAGAGGAGCCTGAAAGCTGAAGGCTCTGCCTCCCATTCTACTCTTACAAACCCTAGGAACTACAAGTAAGCCTGCAGTCTGAGAGCAAAGCGCTCTATTGGGGTGATATGGTACTACGAGGTCCCTAAGATAAGATGGGACCTGATTATTCAAAACCTTATAAGTAAGAAGAAGAATTTTATTACCGCCATTACTGCCGCATGTGCGCGGCGTTCAGTGGTGTTTAATATAATGCATCATCTGGAGCATCCTGGCCAGTATATTGCCAGCTTTGTCTATATTGTGTTTTTTTTATTACTGATTTTATCCTGGATTTGTAGTTTCTAAACAACCGGTGCTTTCCAGCCTGTCCCACAGAGGATGTGGCCTAAGGGGCAACCACATGACACGTGAAGTTGAGTAGAGTGTGTTTTGGTCTTGTTCAAAGCACACTTTGGCGAGTGCTGGCAACCATGTGGCATCGTTTGGCTTGTATGTGGTGGATAATGATGAATTGGATGGCGAGTGCTCCAAGGACCCCTACACGCCACAGACACGCTGTCTTTGTGGGAGTAGCTCTAGTACCTTGGAACTTTGTTTTTCTTTTTTGGTTGACCTGTTTTTGTTTGTGAAATAATGTTCTTTTTCTTTTTATACATTTTATGGTTATGGACATTATGGCAGTTATACGAGTTATGGTTATGGAAGTCACATTGACATCAAATGCTCTTGTGTGACAAGGAAAGTAAACATCTTGTTGCTTGGCAACACAGAAGATATGTTACCGTCTGTTTCCATTAGTGACAAAATGGTGTCAAAATGTGTTGGGATGAGACAGTTTATGGTGAGGCGTGTGTCCCTCATACAGGCCCCTGAAGCTGGTGCTTATCCCCTGATACAGTAGGGTGATGCAGAAAAGCATCTCGACTTCCCTCTGGACAGAACACCACCCCATCACCGGTTACTTTCCAAGCCAGAGCTGGTAGACATTTACAGCTGGGTGGACTGGGATGATGCTAGTGGCACATCTTGTCCAAGGACACAGACATGCTGATGCACCTGGAATCGAACTCCAGTCTTTATAGTGATAATCCAACTCCAATCCCACCTGCAGAGCTCTGTGGGATTATATCAACAAACCATCGTCTCCACTGTCCTTGAGGAAAACACTGAATCCATATTAAGTTACAGCATTCAGATAAAGCACACAGTCAACTCATTACTGACTTGGCTAAAGTTTCAGAATTCAACCAGTTCTTAGTCCTGCCTGTGCACCCTGTTATTGATGTTGCAATAAGCAGGATCCTCACAGGACTGAACAGGTTATTTTTGAGTCCACATGCTGCCACGATTCTCATTTCATTGTGATAATCACAAAATGTGCGGCTGCCCTCTCCCTAGGTGGGTTTCTGTCACCCTCCAAATTGCACAACTAGAACTCTCGAATTGAAAATACTCTTAATTGAAGTGTGTGTGTGTGTGCTCACATGAGGTGGTTTATTGGGGGCAAAAAAGGCCTTATAAAAAATGTGGAATGAAAACACCTTTTCTATGATTACACTAAACTCAATTTTTCAACGGATTTTGAATAATTTGGGGCATTGAATCCAAATTGGTGTTAGTTGTTGCCAATTACATCACGTTTTTGAGATATGAAAACATATTTCTCATACCAAGCACTGACGCAAAGCTGCAGTTTCACACATTTCTTCGGCGCCATAAACAATATTACAGCTCTTTGTTCACATTTCACACACCTGGATTATAAGATATGCTTTTGAAGCTGCTTTTGTGAGTGATTAGTGGTGTCAGACTTGCGAGTGAATGAGCAACTTTTGCATAATCCATCAGTAAGGAACATGCAGATTGCAAGCAAACGTGATGTGATGGAGGAAATCTGAGCATGGATTTGGATTCAGCAACCCAAAATTACCCTAAATCAGTTCTCAAAGTCCATGCAAGAAGATTTTTGTCGCTGTTGTTGACCAGGGTTATAGGTCACACAGAGCGAGTCACATGATATCCTAAAATATGTGACATGGTGCATGTGGGCTAGGGAGATGGAGAGTTTGTTAAATGTTGAGATATTACCGTAATATTGGATACAAAAACTATATGGAAATATTTAAGGATTTATTGATCCGTCGCCACGACTATCGTAATTACAGTTATCGCAAGAGCCTTGCGATAACTGCGATAAGATGGTTATCATGAGAGGACAAAACCCAGAAGTCGCATTCAGTCACTGTTGTTTTCTGTTGACTTTTTGTGCAAATCTGTTCTGGAAATCTAGCTTCTGTCTGTCTGGATGACTTTGAGCAGTCAGTCTGGACATTTAAAACACTCCGTGGAGGAAGTCGGGAGACAGAGAGGCTGTCCTGGAAATCCAGCTTCTGTCTGTCTGGACGACTTTGAGCAGTCAGTCTGGACATTTAAAACACTCCGTGGAGGAAGTCGGGAGACAGAGAGGCTGTTCTGGAAATCCAGCTTCTGTCTGTCTGGACGACTTTGAGCAGTCAGTCCGGACATTTAAAACACTCCGTGGAGGAAGTCGGGAGACAGAGAGGCTGTTCTGGAAATCCAGCTTCTGTCTGTCTGGACGACTTTGAGCAGTCAGTCCGGACATTCAAAACACTCCGTGGAGGAAGTCGGGAGGCAGAGAGGCTGTTCCGGAAATCTAGCTTCTGTCTGTCTGGACGACTTTGAGCAGTCAGTCCGGACATTCAAAACACTCCATGGAGGAAGTCGGGAGGCAGAGAGGCTGTTCTGGAAATCTAGCTTCTGTCTGTCTGGACGACTTTGAGCAGTCAGTCCGGACATTTAAAACACTCCGTGGAGGAAGTCGGGAGGCAGCGAGGCTGTTCTGGAAATCTAGCCTCTGTCTGTCTGGACGACTTTGAGCAGTCAGTCCGGACATTCAAAACACTCAGTGGAGGAAGTCGGGAGGCAGAGAGGCTGTTCTGGAAATCTAGCTTCTGTCTGTCTGGACGACATTGAGCAGTCAGTCCGGACATTCAAAACACTCCGTGGAGGACGTTGGGACGCAGAGAGGCTGTTCTGGAAATCTAGCTTCTGTCTGTCTGGACGACTTTGAGCAGTCAGTCCGGACATTTAAAATACTCCGTGGAGGAAGTCGGGAGACAGAGAGGCTGTTCTGGAAATCCAGCTTTTGTCTATCTGCACGACTTTGAGCAGTCAGTCCGGACATTTAAAACACTCCATGGAGGAAGTCGGGAGACAGAGAGGCTGTTCTGGAAATCCAACTTCTGTCTGTCTGGACGACTTTGAGCAGTCAATCCGGACATTCAAAACACTCAGTGGAGGAATTCGGGAGGCAGAGAGTTTGTTCTGGAAATCTAGCTTCTGTCTGTCTGGATGACTTTGAGCAGTCAGTCCGGACATTCAAAACACTCAGTGGAGGAAGTCGGGAGGCAGAGAGGCTGTTCTGGAAATCCAGCTTCTGTCTGTCTGGATGACTTTGAGCAGTCAGTCCAGACATTCAAAACACTCAGTGGAGGAAGTCGGGAGGCAGAGAGGCTGTTCTGGAAATCTAGCTTCTGTCTGTCTGGACGACTTTGAGCAGTCAGTCCGGACATTCAAAGCACTCTGTGGAGGAAGTCGGGAGGCAGAGAGGCTGTTCTGGAAATCTAGCTTCTGTCTGTCTGGACGACTTTGAGCAGTCAGTCCGGACATTCAAAACACTCCGTGGAGGAAGTCGGGAGACAGAGAGGCTGATCTGGAAATTTAGCTTCTGTCTGTCTGGACGACTTTGAGCAGTCAGTCCGGACATTTAAAACACTCCGTGGAGGAAGTCGGGAGACAGAGAGGCTGATCTGGAAATTTAGCTTCTGTCTGTCTGGACGACTTTGAGCAGTCAGTCCGGACATTTAAAACACTCCGTGGAGGAAGTCGGGAGGCAAAGAGGCTCCTGGGGGCCCTCAGGACCTGTTGCTCTTTTCACATCAGCCCAGCCTGTTCTGGTACTTTACAGCTGGATCGATGGCCGTGGGGGAAATGTTGCTCGATGTTTTACAGCAGGTCAGAGTGGGTGAACGAGAGGAGGACATTTTATGTGTTAGGAGTTATTTTTTATGTTGTGCCTGAGTTAAAAATGGTAAGACAGAGAGGAAATAAAGTGGGTGTTTTTTTGTCGGTGGTTTATTGCAGTTTGATTTTGAGGAAACATTCCAGCTGAACTGAATGAGAAACATATACACATATTGGTAACCTCATAGATCCTCATTTTAACACAATCCAGCACAACAGTCCTGTGATAAATACTAACTGTGTGGACGTAATTGACAGTCAGGGACTGATTCAAACACTGAGGTCATTTTTAAGGCCGGATGGTGTGTGATTGGATTCCATTACATGCACCGTGCTTCTAACATTGTTACACCTCCATCCAAGAAGCTGCACAAAATATTGGAAACATAAATAACATAAACGACTTATGAATAGAATTTTGTGTGGCAAATAATAAACATCAATGAAAATGAGCACAGTAGCATATTAAACAATTCCTAAAAGGAGGAGGAGTATTGAATCAGCCAATGCTATATCTGTGAGCCATTCAGAAGCACTCAGCGCACAGAGGAGGCGGGAACCAACCAGTTTTCAATCTCTTGTAAAAGTTCAAAGGTCGCCGTTAAGCTCACGCAAGACTTTGAGAGGTTAAAAAAATATATTATATATAATATTCTTCCTTGACAGGAAGAGGACTTACTTTGGCTATTTGCCCGGAATGCGCTGTGATTGGTCGAATGTGGTGACATCATCACATGGCCCACTTTAGCGGGTCAGTGGCTTTTGAATATTGTCGTGACACTTTTTTTTCTTTTTTGCTATTTGTAACCCTACCCCTTCCCCTAACCCTAAACATACCCCCCCCCCCCCATCACTCTTTCGTGCTTTCGAGACAGCCAGGTGAAAACCATTCGGAAGATTCAGATGGCTTTCAGTGAAGATACTCTGGGCATCACACAGATTAAGGATCATTACAACCGGATTAAAGACGGTCCACAGCGGCGCAGGGCGCGCAGGGCGCACCGTGCTCCGAGCGGCCATCGACAGGCTGAAACGACCAGATCATTTCCAAAGTGAAGGCTGTGTTGATCCGGGACATCGTGTGACTACCAGAGAAATTGTGGAAGAGGTGTACATCAGCACTTTTGCGGCACATTCCACTGTTACAGGAGATTTTGTAATGAAAGACGTGCGGAGGAATTCGCGCATCGGGATGGAGCCGCTCATGGCGCACAACAAAAAGCACGTCCGTGTTGGAAGTCTCACAGGACAAGTTGTGACATGCCCAGCTGTTACACAATTTCTCGGATACTCACTCGACTGAAAAGCCACCGAAAGCCGTCTGAATCTTCCGAATGGTTTCCAGCACGGACAAGCTTTTGTTGTGCGCCATGAGCGGCTCCGTACCGCCCACAGGTCTGCCCACAGGCGAATGACGCAGCCGACAGGCGTGAAAAAGCTCACGCATGCACACGAAGGTTCAAGCTTGGCTGATGCAATCACACATGATTCAAATCCATATAGTTTTTTAAAAAAATAAAAAGGTCAGATAGTTTTCTAACAGTCCTCATATTAATACAATCACATTGGTTCAGAATGAAAAACTTATGCTATTCTATTTATGCTATGCTAACAACAACTGCCTTCTTCTGCCCACTAGTGGCAGCACCACTTACAAACCACCACTACTAATTCTTATAATAAAAGGTATGGGTTGTCGCGGAGCCACGTCACTTCCGGCGAAGTGGCCAATTCGAAGGCGAAAATTTGTACATCCACAACTGGCCACCTGATGAAAACAAGCTTGGGCTGCATTGATTGTCTGTTGAAATCAGCTGGGGTTTTTGGTCTCTAACTTGCTTCTAACAGCCAGCTGATGGCTCATTATTGCCTGGAACGATGAAATTTAAACACCAAGCTGACCTGAAATGAACCATTGTACATTAAATTGACTTTATTGACGAGTCTGACCCCTTTGAAAAGTGACCAAATTACATGTATTTGTATTGAGCTCGGCAATGTTTTCATCAGAAAGAAATGGCCACCAGGGGGCGCTCGGTGTAAAGTCCCTGAATCATATTGAAGCCAGTGTATCTTGATAGATATCAGATGTGTTTAAAAGGGAGAGCTGCCCACCCTTAATGACTAGTGTGTTACACTTTATTACATTATGAAGTTGTTACTATGGTTCAGGCTACTGTTTGTATATAAAGCAGCTCCTGGCAGTACAACATGTATCTTATCTTATGTTATCTAGGTAATAGGTAATCCATCGTACACGATGGTCAGTGTAAGCGCTGCTCCATTATTTGATAAGGAGCCATGTGCATGAGAATTTGATTCAATACAAAGATTGTGTGCAGTTATATATAGTCTTGTGGTTCAAAAAATGAGGTGGGCTTTATAGATAATTGGCAAAGCTTCTGGGGAAAACCTGGTCTTGTTAGGAGAGACGGCATCCATCCCACTTTGGATGGAGCAGCTCTCATTTCTAGAAATCTGGCCAATTTTCTTAAATCCTCCAAACCGTGACTATCCAGGGTTGGGACCAGGAAGTAGAGTTGTAGTCTTACACACCTCTCTGCAGCTTCTCTCCCCCTGCCATCCCCTCATTACCCCATCCCCGTAGAGACGGTGCCTGCTCCCAGACCACCAATAACCAGCAAAAATCTATTTAAGCATAAAAATTGAATATGTTAGTTTAAATGAGTCAACACCCCCGAGTCACACTAACTGCCAGAATGCTCGTAGCACGGGCCGAGGCGGAGGATTAGCAGCAATCTTCCATTCCAGCTTATTAATTAATCAAAAACCCAGACAGAGCTTTAATTCATTTGAAAGCTTGCCTCTTAGTCTTGTCCTTCCAAATTGGAAGTCCCAAAAACCAGTTTTATTTGTTATTATCTATCGTCCACCTGGTCGTTACTGTGAGTTTCTCTGTGAATTTTCAGACCTTCTGTCTGACTTAGTGCTTAGCTCAGATAAGATAATTATAGTGGGCGATTTTAACATCCACACAGATGCTGAGAATGACAGCCTCAACACTGCATTTAATCTATTATTAGACTCAATTGGCTTTGCTCAAAATGTAAATGAGTCCACCCACCACTTTAATCATATCTTAGATCTTGTTCTGACTTATGGTATGGAAATTGAAGACTTAACAGTATTCCCTGAAAACTCCCTTCTGTCTGATCATTTCTTAATAACATTTACATTTACTCTGATGGACTACCAAGCAGTGGGGAATAAGTTTCATTACACGAGAGGTCTTTCAGAAAGCACTGTAACTAGGTTTAAGGATATGATTCCTTCTTTATGTTCTCTAATGCCATATACCAAGACAGTGCAGAGTAGCTACCTAAACTCTGTAAGTGAGATAGAGTATCTCGTCAATAGTTTTACATCCTCATTGAAGACAACTTTGGATGCTGTAGCTCCTTTGAAAAAGAGAGCCTTAAATCATAAGTGCCTGACTCCGTGGTATAACTCACAAACTCGCAGCTTAAAGCAGATAACCCGTAAGTTGGAGAGGAAATGGCGTCTCACTAATTTAGAAGATCTTCACTTAGCCTGGAAAAAGAGTCTGTTGCTCTATAAAAAGCCCTCCGTAAAGCTAGGACATCTTACTACTCATCACTAATTGAAGAAAATAAGAACAACCCCAGGTTTCTTTTCAGCACTGTAGCCAGGCTGACAAGAGTCAGAGCTCTATTGAGCCGAGTATTCCTTTAACTTTAACTAGTAATGACTTCATGACTTTCTTTGCTAATAAAATTTTAACTATTAGAGAAAAATTACTCATAACCATCCCAAAGACGTATCGTTATCTTTGGCTGCTTTCAGTGATGCTGGTATTTGGTTAGACTCTTTCTCTCCGATTGTTCTGTCTGAGTTATTTTCATTAGTTACTTCATCCAAACCATCAACATGTCTATTAGACCCCATTCCTACCAGGCTGCTCAAGAAAGCCCTACGATTTTTAATGCTTCGATCTTAAATATGATCAATCTATCTTTATTAGTTGGCTATGTACCACAGGCTTTTAAGGTGGCAGTAATTAAACCATTACTTAAAAAGCCATCACTTGACCCAGCTATCTTAGCTAATTATAGGCCAATCTCCAACCTTCCTTTTCTCTCAAAAATTCTTGAAAGGGTAGTTGTAAAACAGCTAACTGATCATCTGCAGAGGAATGGTCTATTTGAAGAGTTTCAGTCAGGTTTTAGAATTCATCATAGTACAGAAACAGCATTAGTGAAGGTTACAAATGATCTTCTTATGGCCTCAGACAGTGGACTCATCTCTGTGCTTGTTCTGTTAGACCTCAGTGCTGCTTTGATACTGTTGACCATAAAATTTTATTACAGAGATTAGAGCATGCCATAGGTATTAAGGGCACTGCGCTGCGGTGGTTTTAATCATATTTATCTAATAGATTACAATTTGTTCATGTAAATGGGGAATCTTCTTCACAGACTAAGGTTAATTATGGAGTTCCACAAGGTTCTGTGCTAGGACCAATTTTATTCACTTTATACATGTTTCCCTTAGGCAGTATTATTAGACAGCATGACTTAAATTTTCATTGTTACGCAGATGATACCCAGCTTTATCTATCCATGAAGCCAGAGGACACACACCAGTTAGCTAAACTGCAGGATTGTCTTACAGACATAAAGACATGGATGACCTCTAATTTCCTGCTTTTAAACTCAGATAAAACTGAAGTTATTGTACTTGGCCCCACAAATCTTAGAAACATGGTGTATAACCAGATCCTTACTCTGGATGGCATTACCCTGACCTCTAGTAATACTGTGAGAAATCTTGGAGTCATTTTTGATCAGGATATGTCATTCAATGCGCATATTAAACAAATATGTAGGACTGCTTTTTTGCATTTACGCAATATCTCTAAAATTAGAAAGGTCTTGTCTCAGAGTGATGCTCAAAAACTAATTCATGCATTTATTTCCTCTAGGCTGGGACTATTGTAATTCATTATTATCAGGTTGTCCTAAAGTTCCCTGAAAAGCCTTCAGTTAATTCAAAATGCTGCAGCTAGAGTACTAACGGGGACTAGAAGGAGAGAGCATATCTCACCCATATTGGCCTCTCTTCATTGGCTTCCTGTTAATTCTAGAATAGAATTTAAAATTCTTCTTCTTACTATAAGGTTTTGAATAATCAGGTCCCATCTTATCTTAGGGACCTCATAGTACCATATCACCCCAATAGAGCGCTTCGCTCTCAGACTGCAGGCTTACTTGTAGTTCCTAGGGTTTGTAAGAGTAGAATGGGAGGCAGAGCCTTCAGCTTTCAGGCTCCTCTCCTGTGGAACCAGCTCCCAATTCAGATCAGGGAGACAGACACCCTCTCTACTTTTAAGATTAGGTTTAAAACTTTCCTTTTTGCTAAAGCTTATAGTTAGGGCTGGATCAGGTGACCCTGAACCATCCCTTAGTTATGCTGCTATAGACTTAGACTGCTGGGGGGTTCCCATGATGCGTTGTTTCTTTCTCTTTTTGCTCTGTATGCACCACTCTGCATTTAATCATTAGTGATCGATCTCTGCTCCCCTCCACAGCATGTCTTTTTCCTGGTTCTCTCCCTCAGCCCCAACCAGTCCTAGCAGAAGACTGCCCCTCCCTGAGCCTGGTTCTGCTGGAGGTTTCTTCCTGTTAAAAGGGAGTTTTTCCTTCCCACTGTCGCCAAGTGCTTGCTCACAGGGGGTCGTTTTGATCGTTGGGGTTTTTACGTAATTATTGTATGGCTTTGCCTTACAATATAAAGTGCCTTGGTGCAACTGTTTGTTGTGATTTGGCGCTATATAAATAAAATTGATTGATTGATTGATTATATCAGAATTTTTTAATGAACCTAACTTTTGTAAAACAAGGTCTAAACTGGAATTGAAGCCATTAAAATTTGGGGTACATACAGTAAAAAAGAGTGCAACCCAGACTTCCCACACCTTTATTAAGTATTACTTTTGTTGATACAATTTTCACAAAACCTGTTGAACAGAGATTAAATTACAAAAATGTATTACATCAGTTCATTATACACATCCTGTACGTGCCATGCCAAGTTCTAAATAAGGTTCCTGATTTAGAACTTTATTAATGTTATGTTAAAGATTGGTCGCCATATGTAATTGTATCAAAAGCTTTGAAATGCTGAACCATTGCTTCATATTGATACAGTGGTTCAAAAGGCTTCAGTTTCTCCTTCACTAATTTTCAGAAATAAAATAAATCAGCAACCACTACTTATTACCACATGTGCCCGGATAGACTTACAGTGAATCAGTACATTAAATAACGTGTGATGACCATAAACACTAACTTACTGAAGAACGAAGCAGAGAGTAACTCACTTGGATCTCACATAACGTCAAATCTCATACCTGATGCCTGTGATCTGTGAATGTTCCCGCATCCAAATCACCAGTTTCGTCCGTTTCTATTGTCAATCTGCAGAGTTTGACTTCTTTTGTTTGGCTGTGGTACAGAGTTGTTTGTTTGTTTTTGTTTGGTAGCGCTTTATAAACATATGATATTTAATGTGCGCCTTTAAAACAGACTGATTTACAGCACATGCAAAACACTTTGGCATAAATTTAAAAATGCATAAATATGCAAAAATGTCCACTAAATTCTCTCATTCTTATATCTCAAAATAGTTGTCAATCAAAATGGGATTCAGCCTTTCGACTGATTGTCCAATCATTGTGCGGAGGTCCAGAGTCCAGGCCTGCCCACAGCTCTATTCACCCCCAGAGACGCTCGCCATCCGGAGGCGGGACAGAATTGTGGCATTTATCCAATGACCGGCGAGTTTCGAGGCAATGAAAAAAACTCTTCCAGGCAGTCCCACTGAAGTTAACAGATGTTCGGCTTCTACAGGCAAACGCACTGACCACAGACCGTATGAGAAAAGATTTATGAGAAGTTAACCAAACAGAGTTATTTGATTTGTGATAAAGTATCTGATTCTGAATAAACCCGTCTTCAAGATGTACGTGTTCTAACCGATTTGTAGTCAATGAAATGTTAACAAACTGTACATATTTGACCACTTAATTTTCTGACATTTTAGGGGAAGCTGAGCTTCCCTTGTAGTCTTAGAGAAACCACCTCTGAATGCTAACTATGTTTAACGGTTACCACTTGAGGTACATGGATAATGGTTGACATCAGTGGTAGCTTATGGTAACTGTGTCCTTAACCGTATCCACTAGAGCCTGACCGATATATTGGCCGGCCGATATTATCGGCAGCTCTCAGTTGAATGGAGCTTTGACTCCATTCAACTGAGAGCCGCTTACACCCCTGCTTAAATGTGTTCATCACCGGCCCCCGTAGTTCGCCGTCACACTGCACTGATCGGCTGACAAAGGCATACAAGTAAGTTTATAAGGATCTATATCCTTATCCTGAACCTATATCAAAGTTGCAGCAACAAGAGGTACAAGATCAGATGTATTTCACAACTCTTTTCAAGGTTATGTATTTGCTAATTTCACAAAGGTTTAAGTCTTGATTGCATTTTTTTAACTTGAAAATTCTACTCTGTTATAAAGTTAATCAATATGAGGACAATGCTTCAGCTTTTAGCTCATACCTTTTTTTGTTAAGAGTCCAAAAAAGAACATTTTATTCATTTAAAAAAATAATAATAATATCGTCTGATTTATCAGCTATCGGCAAATCAGCCAATTTATCGATTATCTGCATTTTTTTCATCCAAATATCGTTATCGGCATCAGCCTCAAAAAAATCCATATCGGTCGGGCTCTAGTATCCACCATCGCTGGTGTCAAGCTAGGTTAGGCATGACTGCATATGCTAACAGCAGTAGCTGTTGGTGTTTTCTTTAATACAAGAATATAAATATAGCAATGTCTGGCATAAATGGCTATGAAAAAAGGTGCAACTGTCCTGGAATGTGGGTGTGACTAATAATTATGTTGCTAACAGCACCCACATATACACAGAATTTTATCAATTATTTTATATTACATAGTAATGTGTGTTACAAGAACCCATTTTTACAAAACCCTGACAATGTCTGTTTGCACAGGATTCCTAAGAGTGGACAAAGCCAGCATTTTAAAATATTTTTGACATTAAAGGTTGGGGGGTTTTGGGCTTTGGAAGAGTTATGCACTCCAGTAAGTGCCATGTTTGCCTTGTTTTACCAACATTTTCAATAAAGGATGGGAGCACACAGACACAGTGGGTTTCTTTCCATTACAGTCTGGGTCATTTATAACCCACTGACTGCCCTCACTGTGCACATAGGCGTAATGTATCGTTCACAGGCGCACAAATGGGCTCACCTTGCACCCGCAGGCATTTCCACTCTCTTTGGACTCCTGCACCGATTCTCAGCCCAGCCGTCAGACTGAGAATATTATTCACCCCCCGTCACTAAAACTCATCCCAGCCCCTTCTCCACCTTGCACGTGCACATACATGCATGCACAAACACATGCAGGGTCACATGGCAATGAGAGAGGAACCCCATTAAAGACACAAACAAAGTGGTAAAAGAACTTTGCTAAAGCATCAAACACTGCAACAGAACACAGAAGAGTCAAAGGAAATAATGAACAACTGATCATCTTAGTGTTGGTAGTTTTTTTTTATCAAATTTTTGGGTTACGGTGCTGATAAGTGCTGAACTAATACAATTTCAAAGAAAATTTTAAATCATGAAACTGCCTTATGACGTTTAAAAACAAAAAACCTCTGGTGACGTTTGTGATCTGTCAAACTTAATAACAAAAATAATAATAAAAAAAAAAGTTTAATAAAAGTGTAATAAAAAAGTTATTATATATTAAGTTATTTCATGTCAAGTAATCTTGTCAGCATGTTATGTTAAAATCAGTTCATTCTTTTTATTTTCTTTTTTTTTTAAGAACAACCCGACAAATTCACAAGCATGACTAATATGCGATAATAGTGGCTGTTTACATGCATGAAAATGTCAGTCAGGTAAATTGGTCATTTTTACAAAATTGATAATTTATTCCATGTAAAATTAAATTATTGTAAAGTAGCTTTACTTTTGTAATATAATCAGAAAATTATAGATCATTTTATTGCTAGTAAAGTATTTGGGGGGGGGGGGCTGCTTGACAGATATAATGGTTTTGCTCCTCGAGATTGTAAGTTCATGTTGCATTCAAAGGAAATCAGGAATTCAGAATTTCTGCCTTCACATATTTCATGTTAAATAAAGCTATGATTAAATGTTAGGTTCCTCACTGACTCATTTCGGCAAATCATAAGTAAAAATGTTGAGTTTAACTCATGTTAGTATTGACAACTGATGGAGCTGACCTGTGTGAGTGTCGTCTAACTTGCCCAGTGAAATTTGTGTAACATTTGTCCAGGTTTTACCTAGTGTTCTTCCAAACAGTATCTCTTGTGGCCTGTCTTTGCTAGCTGTGTCTATTGCCGTCTGTCTGTTTCTACTTTTTTTTTTGGCTCTTGCAATCACAATTGAAGGTCTACCATGTTTGATGGTATCCATGGAGCTAACACTAGCATATGTAGCATAGCAGTGGCATACAAACCATGAACAGCAAAGTCTCCCAACATTCTCTCTGAGTGTCAAATCCCAATCCCATGTCATCTATAATATGGAAACTGTGTATGTTGTAGCTGTATTTTAACCCACATGGGTTTAAAATTCTAAAATCTTGCCAGACAATGGGATTTTTTTCTTTTTTAATCAAACTGGCTATATAAGACCGTGATTCTTTTACACTCAACAAAAATATAAACACAACACTTTGGTTTTGCTCCCATTTTGTATGAGATGAACTCAAAGATCTAAAACTTTTTCCACATACACAATATCACCATTTCCCTCAAATATTGTTCACAAACCAGTCTAAATCTGTAATAGTGAGCACTTCTCCTTTGCTGAGATAATCCATCCCACCTCACAGGTGTGCCATATCAAGATGCCGATTAGACACCATGATTAGTGCACAGGTGTGCCTTAGACTGCCCACAATAAAAGGCCACTCTGAAAGGTGCAGTTTTGTTTTATTGGGGGGGGGATACCAGTCAGTATCTGGTGTGACCACCATTTGCCTCATGTAGTGCAACACATGTCCTTTGCATAGAGTTGATCAGGCCTCTTCAATGGCTGTGCGAAGTTGCTGGATATTGGCAGAAACTGGTACACGCTGTTGTATACGCCGGTCCAGAGCATCCCAAACATGCTCAATGGGTGACATGTCCGGTGAGTATGCCGGCCATGCAAGAACTGGGACATTTTCAGCTTCCAAGAATTGTGTACAGATCCTTGCAACATGGGGCCGTGCATTATCCTGCTGCAACATGAGGTGATGTTCTTGGATGTATGGCACAACAATGGACCTCAGGATCTCGTCACGGTATCTCTGTGCATTCAAAATGCCATCAATAAAATGCACCTGTGTTCTTCGTCCATAACAGACGCCTGCCCATACCATAACCCCACCACCACCATGGGCCACTCGATCCACAATATTGACATCAGAAAACCGCTCATCCACACGCGCCACACACGCTATCTGCCATCTCCCCTGAACAGTGTGAACCGGGATTCATCCGTGAAGAGAACACCTCTCCAACGTGCCAAACGCCAGCGAATGTGAGCATTTGCCCACTCAAGTCAGTTACGACGACGAACTGGAGTCAGGTCGAGACCCCGATGAGGACGACGAGCATGCAGATGAGCTTCCCTGAGACGGTTTCTGACAGTTTTGCAGAAATTCTTTGGTTATGCAAACTGATTGTTTCAGCAGCTGTCCGAGTGGCTGGTCTCAGACGATCTTGGAGGTGAACATGCTGGATGTGGAGGTCCTGGGCTGGTGTGGTTACACGTGGTCTGCGGTTGTGAGGCTGGTTGGATGTACTGCCAAATTCTCTGAAACGCCTTTGGAGACGGCTTATGGTAGAGAAATGAACATTCAATACACGAGCAACAGCTCTGGTTGACATTCCTGCTGTCAGCATGCCAATTGCACGCTCCCTCAAATCTTGCGACATCTGTGGCATTGTGCTGTGTGATAAAACTGCACCTTTCAGAGTGGCCTTTTATTGTGGACAGTCTAAGGCACACCTGTGCACTAATCATGGTGTCTAATCAGCATCTTGATATGGCACACCTGTGAGGTGGGATGGATTATCTCAGCAAAGGAGAAGTGCTCACTATCACAGATTTAGACTGGTTTGTGAACAATATTTGAGGGAAATGGTGATATTGTGTATGTGGAAAAAGTTTTACATCTTTGAGTTCATCTGATACAAAATGGGAGCAAAACCAAAAGTGTTGCTTTTATATTTTGTTGAGTGTATTTGAATGCTAAAGACCACATTGAAATAGATACCATTTCATGACTTAAATGGTAAAGTAAGGGATGACACCTTTCAGTGGTCACTGTTTTATCACATTCAGTGCTACTCTGTATTTTCGCTAATTATAATCATTAGCATGCAGCAGTCATGTTAAAATACACAAGAGATATTTATCATTGACATCACCATCATACATCATTAGGAAACAAATGCTGTTTTTATGTATTTGTAGATTTATTGCTTGATAGCTATTACAGGAAATCCAATTATTTTCCAAATTGGAGAGCATCGTGTGTGTGTGCATATGTGTGTGTGTGCGTGTGTGATTTATCATTACATTTTGCATTAAATGGCCGAATCTTATGAAATATTCAGTGTTTCCATTAATACATGCTACAATGGGTGTGATGTCTGCACAAACACCTTCACACACGATCTGCACGTGTGAGATTCAGGTGTAACCTGCTGTCAGATAGCAGAGGGACTGAACTCCTGATGTCCTGTGTGTTCTGTTCAGTACGTGCACGCACAATTCCCACAGTCCCTACTCATCATGAAAATAGTTAAGAGAAACCATTTCCCTAGTGTAAACCAATCATGTTTCACACAGACTCCGTCTCAATGAATTTTCGTCCGTTTTTCTCTTCATCTCAGCTGCCGTTTTATTCAGGTTCCCTCAGCTCCACTGCCACATTTTATTGTAGTTCTATTTTGAATGGCTCTTCACCGACAATCTGACATGTTTTGCCACTGTGCAAAGACGGTCTAACCAGTGGCAGTGAGCAGACAGATGTGATTTGGAATAAATGGTGAGAACATTTAAAATTATCCATTTTAGTTTATGGTCTTGTCATCAGTTGTAGCATCACCTGCATCGTGTACGTTGTTTGCATGCCCTCTTATCCCTGATTATAAATGAATAACATGCTTGATGACTTCAGGAAGCTCAGCAGACGTTTTTGTATACAGTGGTCCCTCGCTATATCGCGGTTCACCTTTCGCGGTCTCGCTGTTTCACGGATTTTTCTTAGTGCAATTTTGCATGCTTCTTCTTTTTTTTAACTGTCTGCTGTGCTTAGTTGCAGCCAAAATCTGGCAACAGGTCCAGAGACTACACTCGCTGTTTTGATGCAGCAGCGAAGAAAAAAACACGCGCATTGTGTTCTGCGTGTGTCTGTTTATAAGAATCTTCTCGCTCAGAAGAAAAAAAGAGCGCCAACAACTACCCATATCACTCGGAAAAAGACACCTGCACTGAGGTGGAAAAAGGCGCTGCGGAGCAGCGCCACGACGAAGAGGCGCGATCAGAGGAACTGTGAAATACTGGTCAGTTACTATTAATAATTTCTTATGTGTCCAACCTCGTAGGTTGATCGTTAAAATTTAATTTGTTAGTTCTAAAAGCCATCATAATTATTTATAGGAAAATGTGCTATTTTTATTTCTCAAACAAATGTTTGGGCCTGAAAACAGGTTTTGATCTTTGGTTTCATTCTATAATACTGGACTTATTTTTCTACTAAGGTTTGAACTTTGAGAGTGTTTACACAGGAAAAGTGAGAAAATGTGTGTAGTGAGGGGTTTTACAGCCTTAAAACATCTATAATAATTGTAAAAAAATAACACTGGCTACTTCGTGGAATTGACCTATCGCGGGCTATTTTTAGAACGTAACTCCCGCGATAAACGAGGGACCACTGTAATTGATCAGTATTGTTTTTTCTTGGTGTTGGCAAAGGTTTCACAGCCAGACGCTGCTCCAGCCATCTCTGTAGACTTGACGGTGGAACCAAGTCTACAACCAATTACTCGAAATGAGGGGAAAGGAATGAAAAAGGACTTTGGAAGACAGACGATTGAACATCTGTAGGAAGAAAACAGAAGACTTGAGGTGTAATGAGGATCAGCACTCAGATGTCAGATTGCAAGGAGAAGAATTGAGAAGGCTGAATAAGGTTAAGTAATTTTGTTCAGTGAGATCTGAAGATCAAGACTTAGATGGAGAGATAACCCACAAAGTCTAGTGTGGATAAAGCAACTGGTAACCACAGTTCTCACTTTAGCAAATATGCATCCTGGAAGCAGAAAAGCAATTCAGTCCTTATAGGACCTGAGACCCATTGGTGCCCATCTTTATTCCCAGGATTCTGTCATAAAATGTATGGGTGTCTACTTCTCCCCTTGGATGGGATGGTAGTCACTTCTGTAGCCAAGGCTGGTACTTATTTACAGGAAGGTAGATTGGGACAATGCTTATGAAGGGCAAAGATGGAGAGTGTGACAGGCAATCAAATCCAGGTCTAAATATTAGTGGCCCAACTCCTACCTGCTCACCCTGGAAGGGCACAACCATCTATAACCATGACAAACCGATGTGTGAAGATTATAGGTGCCCATGAATGTCTGTTATGCGGTTTCATGACATAACTCACCTGGCCAGTGCACAGTGTAATGTTGTAACCTGCTTTTTCCTTCCCACTGTAGCCATGTGCTTGCTCACAGGGGGTCGTTTTGACCGTTGGGGTTTTACATAATTATTGTATGGCCTTGCCTTACAATATAAAGCGCCTTGGGGCAACTGTTTGTTGTGATTTGGCGCTATATAAAAAAATTGATTGATTGATTGATTGATTGGGCCTGTACCATACGATGCATGCAAAAAAAACAAATATAGCATAACCTTAGAAATTATAGTATGCCCGTAGTATAACTATAACTAACTATATCGATCGTTATATCGTTTTTATTTGTTTTTATTTTTTATTTTTTATTTTAGCACCGTTGTCGTGCGTTGCCTGTGCTGCTTCATGGCCTGTTTGGTGCCTTGATTGGGGCACTCCTTCTGCTGAATCACCTCTGGATTATTTGCACATTATTCACTTTGTGTGTTTTTGGGAATCCGCTAGCTTAGCGTAGCTACTAGCTCTTAGCCGATTAGCATGGCGGCTTCTCCTGTCTCTCCCGCACTTTTCTGCTCTGGGTGTGAAATGTTTAGTTATTCCTCGGCCTCCTTTAGCAGTAACGGTACTTGTAATAAGTGCAGCTTATTCGTAGCTTTGGAGGCCAGGCTGGGCGAAGTGGAGGCTCGGCTCCGCACCGTGGAAAATTCTACAGCTAGCCAGGCCCCTGTAGTCGGTGCGGACCAAGGTAGCTTAGCCGCCGTTAGTTCCCCCCTGGCAGATCCCGTGCAGTCAGGAAAGCAGGCTGACTGGGTGACTGTAGCCCTAAACAGAAGCCCCGTGTACACCGTCAACCCGTTCACATCTCTAACCGTTTTTCCCCACTCGACGACACACCCGCCGAGGATCAAACTCTGGTTATTGGCGACTCTGTTTTGAGAAATGTGAAGTTAGCGACACCAGCAACCATTGTCAATTGTTTTCCGGGGGCCAGAGCAGGCGACATCGAAGGACATTTGAAATTGCTGGCTAAGGCTAAGCGTAAATTTGGTAAGATTGTAATTCACGTCGGCAGTAATGACACTCGGTTACGCCAATCGGAGGTCACTAAAATTAACATTAAATCGGTGTGTAACTTTGCAAAAACAATGTCGGACTCTGTAGTTTTCTCTGGGCCCCTCCCCAATCAGACCGGGAGTGACATGTTTAGCCGCATGTTCTCCTTGAATTGCTGGCTGTCTGAGTGGTGTCCAAAAAATGAGGTGGGCTTCATTGATAATTGGCAAAGCTTCTGGGGAAAACCTGGTCTTGTTAGGAGAGACGGCATCCATCCCACTTTAGAGGGAGCAGCTCTCATTTCTAGAAATCTGGCCAATTTTTTTGGATCCTCCAAACTGTGACTGTCTAGCGTTGGGACCAGGAGGCAGAGCTGTGGTCTTATACAGCTCTCTGCAGCTTCTCTCCCCCTGCCATCCCCTTATTACCCCATCCCCGTAGAGACGGTGCCTGCTCCCAGACCACCAATAACTAGCAAAAATCTATTTAAGCATAAAAATTCAAAAGAAAAAATAATATAGCACCTTCAATTGCACCACAGACTAAAACAGTTAAATGTGGTCTATTAAACATTAGGTCTCTTTCTTCTAAGTCCCTGTTGGTAAATGATATAATAATTGATCAACGTATTGATTTATTCTGCCTAACAGAAACTTGGTTACAGCAGGATGAATATGTTAGTTTAAATGAGTCAACACCCCCGAGTCACACTAACTGTCAGAATGCTCGTAGCACGGGCCGGGGCGGAGGATTAGCAGCAATCTTCCATTCCAGCTTATTAATTAATCAAAAACCTAGACAGAGCTTTAATTCATTTGAAAGCTTGTCTCTTAGTCTTGTCCATCCAAATTGGAAGTCCCAAAAACCAGTTTTATTTGTTATTATCTATCGTCCACCTGGTCGTTACTGTGAGTTTCTCTGTGAATTTTCAGACCTTTTGTCTGACTTAGTGCTTAGCTCAGATAAGATAATTATAGTGGGCGATTTTAACATCCACACAGATGCTGAGAATGACAGCCTCAACACTGCATTTAATCTATTATTAGACTCTATCGGCTTTGCTCAAAAAGTAAATGAGTCCACCCACCACTTTAATCATATTTTAGATCTTGTTCTGACTTATGGTATGGAAATAGAAGACTTAACAGTATTCCCTGAAAACTCCCTTCTGTCTGATCATTTTTTAATAACATTTACATTTACCCTGATGGACTACCCTGCAGTGGGGAATAAGTTTCATTACACTAGAAGTCTTTCAGAAAGCGCTGTAACTAGGTTTAAGGATATGATTCCTTCTTTATGTTCTCTAATGTCATATACCAACACAGTGCAGAGTAGCTACCTAAACTCTGTAAGGGAGTTAGAGTATCTCGTCAATAGTTTTACATCCTCATTGAAGACAACTTTGGATGCTGTAGCTCCTCTGAAAAAGAGAGCTTTAAATCAGAAGTGTCTGACTCCGTGGTATAACTCACAAACTTGTAGCTTAAAGCAGATAACCCGTAAGTTGGAGAGGAAATGGCGTCTCACTAATTTAGAAGATCTTCACTTAGCCTGGAAAAAGAGTTTGTTGCTCTATAAGAAAGCCCTCCGTGAAGCTAGGACATCTTTCTAGTCATCACTAATTGAAGAAAATAAGAACAACCCCAGGTTTCTTTTCAGCACTGTAGCCAGGCTGACAAAGAGTCAGAGCTCTATTGAGCTGAGTATTCCATTAACTTTAACTAGTGATGACTTCATGACTTTCTTTGCTAACAAAATTTTGACTATTAGAGAAAAAATTACTCATAACCATCCCAAAGATGTATCGTTATCTTTGGCTGCTTTCAGTGATGCCGGTATTTGGTTAGACTCTTTCTCTCCGATTGTTCTGTCTGAGTTATTTTCATTAGTTACTTCATCCAAACCATCAACATGCTTATTAGACCCCATTCCTGCCAGGCTGCTCAAGGAAGTCCTACCATTATTTAATGCTTCAATCTTAAATATGATCAATCTATCTTTGTTAGTTGGTTATGTACCACAGGCCTTTAAGGTGGCAGTAATTAAACCATTACTTAAAAAGCCATCACTTGACCCAGCTATCTTAGCTAATTATAGGCCAATCTCCAACCTTCCTTTTCTCTCAAAGATTCTTGAGAGGGTAGTTGTAAAACAGCTAACTGATCACCTGCAGAGGAATGGTCTATTTGAAGAGTTTCAGTCAGGTTTTAGAATTCATCATAGTACAGAAACAGCATTAGTGAAGGTTACAAATGATCTTCTTATGGCTTCGGACAGTGGACTTATCTCTGTGCTTGTTCTGTTGGACCTCAGTGCTGCTTTTGATACTGTTGACCATAAAATTTTATTACAGAGATTAGAGCATGTCATAGGTATTAAAGGCATTGCGCTGCGGTGGTTTGAATCATATTTGTCTAATAGATTACAGTTTGTTCATGTAAATGGGGAATCTTCTTCACAGACTAAAGTTAATTATGGAGTTCCACAAGGTTCTGTGCTAGGACCAATTTTATTCACTTTATACATGCTTCCCTTGGGCAGTATTATTAGACGGTATTGCTTAAATTTTCATTGTTACGCAGATGATACCCAGCTTTATCTATCCATGAAGCCAGAGGATACACACCAATTAGCTAAACTGCAGGATTGTCTTACAGACATAAAGACATGGATGACCTCTAATTTCCTGCTTTTAAACTCAGATAAAACTGAAGTTATTGTACTTGGCCCCACAAATCTTGGAAGCATGGTGTCTAACCAGATCGTTACTCTGGATGGCATTTCCCTGATCTCTGGTAATACTGTGAGAAATCTTGGAGTTATTTTTGATCAGGATATGTCATTCAAAGCGCATATTAAACAAATATGTAAGACTGCCTTTTTTCATTTACGCAATATCTCTAAAATCAGAAAGGTCTTGTCTCAGAGTGATGCTGAAAAACTAATTCATGCATTTATTTCCTCTAGGCTGGACTATTGTAATTCATTATTATCAGGTTGTCCTAAAAGTTCCCTAAAAAGCCTTCAGTTGGTTCAGAATGCTGCAGCTAGAGTACTGACGGGGACTAGCAGGAGAGAGCATATCTCACCCGTGTTGGCCTCTCTTCATTGGCTTCCTGTTAATTCTAGAATAGAATTTAAAATTCTTCTTCTTACTTATAAGGTTTTGAATAATCAGGTCCCATCTTATCTTAGGGACCTCGTAGTACCATATTACCCCATTAGAGCGCTTCGCTCTCAGACTGCGGGCTTACTTGTAGTTCCTAGGGTTTGTAAGAGTAGAATGGGAGGCAGAGCCTTCAGCTTTCAGGCTCCTCTCCTGTGGAACCAGCTCCCAATTCAGATCAGGGAGACAGATACCCTCTCTACTTTTAAGATTAGGCTTAAAACTTTCCTTTTCGCTAAGGCTTATAGTTAGGGCTGGATCGGGTGACCCTGGACCATCCCTTGGTTATGTTGCTTTAGACGTAGACTGTGGGGGGGTTCCCATGATGCACTGTTTCTTTCTTTTTTTGCTCCGTATGCATCACTCTGCATTTAATCATTAGTGATCGATCTCTGCCCCCCTTCTCGGCATGTCTTTTTCCTGGTTCTTTCCCTCAGCCCCAACCAGTCTTAGCAGAAGACTGCCCCTCCCTGAGCCTGGTTCTGCTGGAGGTTTCTTCCTGTTAAAAGGGAGTTTTTCCTTCCCACTGTGGCCAAGTGCTTGCTCATAGGGGGTCGTTTTGACCGTTGGGGTTTTTCATGGTTATTGTATGGCCTTGCCTTGCAATATGGAGCGCCTTGGGACAACTGTTTGTTGTGATTTGGCGCTATATAAGAAAAAAGTTGATTGATTGAGTTGATTGATATAGCACAACTGTACTATGCTCAGAAAACCTTTTGGTGATGCAACGAATCCATGTTCCACAGAAATACATGATCTTCCAAAAGGTCACAAGAGTGAATAATATATTTTTGAATATGGTTGACACAAGACCATGGCACAATGAAGGAACATGCTGGTTAACCACGAACACTCTCCCTGACACCCTTAAGGGCCCCTTCACACATAGTACAAATAAGTACAAATCAGGGCGACTCACGGCGGAACAGCTCGTGTGCGCGAACCAAGAAAACATCGAGCCAACGGGCAGGCAAGCACGAACCCGATGTGACGTATCGTGCATGCAACGGTGTTGTGCAAGCAGAAACACTGTGTGAGCAACTGTACCACATCACGCCACTGATGTAGAGGAAAATAAAATAAAAACAGCTGTATAATTAGTGAATATCACTGGGTTGATATAAATAATAAATAAAAAGGGATAATCCTGGTTAACTAAAATATAAATGCCACTCATGGGATTCAAACCCATAAGCTGTGATTACCAGACAGAAACTTTACCACTACGCTACAATCACTGTCTTTTAACAGGAGCGTGAAATGGCTAAAATCAACAAGCAGATAAACATTTTTTTTTGTGATAATTGACCAAACAGCGTTTGTTACAGTGTATTTCTGCTGATACATGACTGAAAGTCAAGCCGTCATGGCCCGACATGTGTCCTGTCAGACAGACATGACATTCAGATCACCTGCTGTGTGTCCACATGAACTGATGGTCCGTTTCTCCAGCCTGTCGCAAAAGCGATATATGTTTTTATGTATTTCCACGTAGGGACAGCAAGCACACACACACGTCTGTCAAAACACGGGACGTATTCTGCAGCTGTCATGTCCATGTCATGTCCACACCCCCTGTCCTGTCAGCACACAGACCAAGATGTCACTCTGTGATCAGATGAGAGGTGCCTCGCCTGTGGGGGGGGGGGGGGGGGGGGCACGTGAACCACACTCACACGTGTTGGAGGAGCACACGCTACACATGCACACGTGTTGTGGGGGGGGGGGGGAGCCGACACTCTGGCATGTGCACTTGGCAACTCCACAGTTGTAGGGCACTTAGACATATTTCACATCCAGCTCGACAGTGATCGTCTGCTGACTGTTGTCGTGTTAATAGTGCGGATGGCCACTTTTTCTAAGTGCCAAATGAGTAGTGTTAGATGTTGGTGCGTCACCTGGAATTTGGCCAACACCTCCCGCAAGAGGGTTCGATGGGCTCTCACAGCGCACACTCTGTCTTTCAGCCGCTGGTGTGCGCAGATAGTTGTAGCAACAGGTGTACGAGGCATTGGAAGCAGCTACAATTATACACGTACTGCATACGATTCCTGCTTCATGCGCAATTCGACCACATTCGTACTATGTGTGAAGGGGCCCTAAGGTTTTTGTCTGTAAGAGGAAGATTTCAAACCATGAGCTTCTGAGGCGCATATAAAGGTGAGAATGGGGCTTTAGAAGACTTCTGGAGTGTTGTGCAAAGGTTTCAGGTCAGGTATGTAACGCACTAATAAGGCAGCCATGCTGCTTGGTGCACACCTGATCCTGTCAGATCTTGGAAGTTAAGTAGAGTAGGTCAACGTAATTAGTACTTGGCTGGGAGACCACTTAGGAACACCAGGAGCTGTACACATTTCTACATCTACAACTGGAGTTGCATCAGGAACCGCATCGGGATAAAATGGGCAAAATACCAATACAGACCTCTAATGTAACTGCTGTGGTGACCACAAGAAGCTTGCCAACTCACCAACGGTGCCCAGCAACACACATGTGGCAATCTAGTAAGATGTCATAGATGTCTTGGAGTTGTCCATACAGAAAGGAAGTTTGGGCAAGATATGAATGGAAGTATGGAGAAGAGAATTAGGTGAAGGTAGAAGTGGAAGTGGGGGGTAAAGGAAGGGAAAGAGACTGAATGGGGAGCTGGTTGAGGACCAGACTTCATGGAGAAATCCATCTGGCATGCCAACCCCACTTACAAGATCAGAGAGAAGACGGCAAGAATTTTATGGAATGTGCAAAAACATCCACTTTTACCAAAAGTACAATCCTACAGAAGATTAATTTTATTGCAACTTATAGCCGATTGCCATCTTTGCAGTTTCATTTACTGCTGCAGCTATGTTCTCGTCCTCCCTCCAAGCATTTGATGTATCACTGAATAAATTATAAATAATTGACAATAACTGTTAATGAACTGAAATGCTGAAGAAAGATATCTGTCTGCTGCACTGGAATATCCCTGTTTGCATCCCGTAGGACTTTCTTCAGTCAGGAGGCAGCAGCACATTATACTGAGGTAAATCAAATCGGTGTTAGGTACCAAACACTGCCGCTTCCACAGTGAGTGTGCAGCGTGTATTAAACTGAATCCTTCCCTCTCATTATCCTGGGCTCTTCTACTCAGTTGTGCCACTTTATTTCCCTGCCTATATATTATTTTGCATCTACGGGCCAGAAGAAATGGCTGACTGGTTAGCTGGCCCGTTTCCGCCGACAGCTGCAGATGCATGCTGTCGGATCCGTCCGTGCTTGGTAACACCCCAACTGGCCTGGCTGCTGACGTTTCTTCTGAAGCTGCCTTCTGTGTGTCAGTTAGTGGTAAATCTATTCTGAATTTCATCTCTCTGCACTGTCAAGCTTTTCGGTGAGGAAAAGCAGTATGCTTTTATGTTACAGAATGTCAAAGCATTGAGTGTTTTAGGGCCTGTCTGTCTGAAGGCCACTCCAGTGCTTCAAAGGTCCAATGTCACCAAAGTATTGAGACTCCAGTAGATGGGCATTTTTGGGTATTTTACACATGTGCAACATACAGCCGTCTTGTAGCTCATGCAGGTGTGTCCGTGCCCAACACTGATCTTCAACCAGTGTTTTTGCAGTAGAAAGGTAATGTAATGTGAAATGAAACTGCACAGTTTTCCGAGCTGGCGAAGGAGTTCAGCCTTCGTCAGTAAGACCCGGATAAAGCACTCATCTGTTGCATCGGAAACAGTGTTGCATTGCATCGTTAGTTCCAATCCATCAGTTGTCACTGCGCATCTCGTGGTGACAGAACTGACAGCAAGCTGGTTTCATTTGCACAATTTTAATAAATATATGATGCATCATTGTTGCTGTGCTGGGCAGGGGTGGTGGAAAAGTGCTTAGTGAGCTTGGTTTCAGTGCAGAAAGTTCCTGGTTCAAACCCCACCCCTGCCACATAATCTCCATGAAATGTGGAGTTGTGTCAGGAAGGGCATCCGGTGTAAAACTTGTGCCAAAATCCACCTTGGATCTAGTTTCAGGAGAAGATGAGAAGCACTCCTTATGCCGCGTTCACACTGGACGCCACGCGAGCGACGGTGGTGAGAGGTTGCCATGTAATCCCTATGGAAGGACACGTTGTGGCGCCACAAAAGTCCAAGCCACGCAATGCGACATGATGGACGCGAATAAAGTGATTTTGAGTGATTGCGTCACCCTCGTCCCCAAGTTGAAAAATCTGAACTTTTTCGTCTTGCCGCACCACGATGACTAATCAGGGACTGGATATGTAGTGACGTGGAGATGTCTGGAGTTTATACTTGATGTGGACATGTCCTGTCTCTGGCAATCAGCCTGTGAGCAGGTCTTATGTCCCTTTTGTCCTTTATTTATTTAACACAGTTATGGCAGCATTTGAGGGGAGAGCAATGAACTGCAGCAGCAGGCAATTTTGTTTTGTTTTTTTCACATGTGCGTGCGCGAAAGAAACGTCCGTGAAGATAATTTTATTAACTACACAGATGTATAATAAAACACATGGTGACTGGTTTATGACACAATTATGACAGAGTTGGAGGGGAGAGTGAGGAACTGCAGCAGCAGCCAGTTCTTTTTTTCTTTGTTCACATGTGCACGCGCGAATGGGACAGGAGGTCCTCAAACTGGGTCCTGGAGAGACGGAAGTACCACTGAAAGTGGCGGTCATCCAGATGCAGCTCCTGCAGCAAATGATGAATTTGTGGCGTCGTGTGGTGTCCGGTGTGAACGCGGCTCAAGCAGAGTGACACACCTGGAGATGGTGGCGCGTCCATCGCCAGGCGAGGGGCGCAAATTTGTGGTGTTGCGTGGCGTCCAGTGTGACCGCGACATTAAAGTGCATTTTTATGCCAAGTTGTAAAGCCCTGACCTGTGTTACGTCCGGCTTGCGGCTTGCAGACATAATAAATGCAAAGTAGAGTATCTCTATCATAACTCTCTAAGAGCCAGATCTGTGTGTATGGTTTGTTTGTCTGGTGAAAAAACTCAAAACCCATTCAATGAGATCTTTTTTTTTTTTTTTTTTTTTTTTTAAGCAACAAGTAAAATTACTTGAAGATGTGCACCAAGATTCTTCTAAGCAAAATTATAACTGTAAAGTTTTTTAAAAGCAAGCTATAAATCCTGTTCATCACAATGCTGGCACTCAGTTCATGCTAATGTTAGCCTGTTAGCAGTGCATCATGTGATGCTAGCAGGTTTTCATGTAACGCAACTCCGTTAGCATCAGGTTGCCAGCATCGCATTATGCAATGCTAGCAAGTTTTCATGCTAACATGAGTCCATTACCATCAGGTTGTGTGACACAAGTGCATTGTGTGGTGCTAGTGATTTAACCATGCTAAAGTTACCCCATTAGCATTGTGGTATTTGATGCTACTTAGCATAGTGTTATGTCATGCTAGTGGCTTTTCATGCTAAAGTTAGGCCATTTGCACTGCGTAATGTGATACTAGTACATTTTCATGTTAATGTTAGCATATTAGCATTGCAGTATGTGACATTTGTGAGATTTCAAGTCATGTAAACAATTAAATCCATCGTGAATCCCTGCTTTGTGTCTCCACTCACAACAAATATATATACATTATAAATCCTGTTGCTCACAATGGAGGCACTCATGCTAAAGTTAGGTAAAACATCAGCACCTTGACATCTCAGCTAAGGACCAGCTAACACCAAGCCAATTAGAAATGCAACATATATTAAAACTGTAACTTCACCAAAATAAGGAAGTGGTGTTGCAATACAATAACATTTTCAAATTCTTAACATCAGTTGGATTCAATATATATAATTTATAAGGACCTTTGACATGTTTCTAAGTGTTTTCCCAAAAATTGCTCCAAGGAATTGGCTGCGCTCCTCATAATATATATTATTGTATATTTCATAAAACACTGTGACCAAATAAGCCTACTAAAATAGTTTACTATTGCTATTTGGAAGATTTTACCTACTTCATTAGTTTAATTTAATACATAATTTAAGTATTAAATTGTGTAATTTTCAGACTACATTAGTGTGAATTTATCTACAGGGATTACTGTAATTTATAACTAAACCACCAAAAGTGACACAAATAATGAACAGGGACTCAGGTGATCCTTTTCTGCTGAGCAGCCTCCACTCGGTCCGTTAGCCGTGCCGTCTCGCTCCTCGCAGCACCTGGACACAATCAAGGGCAGAAATGAGCCGCATGCCTGTGACAGTGATGTTACCCCTGACCAGGCCTGCAAATAAAATGCTTACATGCGTCTGTTTGAAGTTACACTGAATTAAATGCACCGCTACATAGAAAATGTGTTTTTCATTAATGAATATTGAACACCCAAACTCTCTGATGAATGTAGCTGATTCTGACATGCCATGCTTGATCAAATCAGATTTTTTTTTAATTGATGCTCATACTGTGAATGATCAGGCACACATATTGATATTCTATAGAGACAAACATTTTTTTAGCCCATTAAGCCAGCTCAGCACTTAAATGCCTTTGAGTGTTGCGGTCTAATTTAGATGGGGTGAGGGCGAGGGGTGGGGGATCATGCATCTCATAATGCCTAAATGCAACACATTACACAGTCCATCCTACAAATGTATTTATTTATTTATTTGTTTTTTGTCCATTTCTGTTTGTTGGAGCTGATCTGTGATCTTTTTATCTTGCTTCTCTGGTCGCGCATATGGTGTGTTTGTAAATGTGTATTTGAACAAAACTGTGCACATGCTCGTGCACCATGGTTCACTGTCTGACATGATAGAGTCAGATTATATTCCACACTCCAGAGACATTAAACCTCATAAAGGTTGAAGTGAGATGTCTCTGAACAGCAAAGTGAATATGTACCGAATGTGCTGTGTTGTTTTATTAGGTGTGGAACTCTTTTGTACTCCTGAAACATTATGCATTTTTATCTGCGTGCACAAAGCTGCTTCCTGTCGTGTGTTGCATGTCAGAGAATAACTTCAGTTGTCCTTCAGAGCAAGGCCAATGAGCTGTGGCCTATCTCTGCTCTCCATCTATTAGCTGTCCAGTGGTGGGCTTGGGAAAGGATGGATAGAAAGCTTTGACCACAAGTTAAGCACAATCACCCAGGGGTGGGGAAGACTGCTGTCAAGATGTAATCTGTTGCAGACTACTGATTACCTATTTGGAATAGTAATTGGTAAAATAATTCATTGGCTGGATGTGTTCCATTAGTACTACAGATTTTCAATCGTCTTTTCAATATTTTCAATCTTTTTCAAATCCTGTATTAGACAGAAGTATTTATTGGTTCAGTTTGTATACAGCAGAACAGGTGGAGGTTTGATTCCTTTGCTTTGCTTCAAGCCATCTGACAGCACGCTTAATCTACATGGTTCCAGTCTACCCAGCTGTAAATAGGTACCAGCCCTGGGTGGGTTATTAATCTGTGATGGATTACCGTCCCATCCAAGGGGAGTTGTACACGCTCATCCACTTCACGCCACAGTGTCTGAGGATAAACACCAGCCTGATGGCCCTTGGGGCCTGTGTATGGCTTACTTGTAGTGTGCGCACAGTCCTGGAGAGTCATTGGCACTCTACATTAATATTAGTTATGTAATTTGTCTGCATTATTGTGTTTATAGTGTTTTTTAAAAAATATGCTATGCAGAAAAAATATCTTTTTTGTTGTTGTTAACTGACATGGGTAACACTATTCTATTTTTGGAGAACTCTTGCTCTCTTTGGGGTACATGGATCTGGTTTGAGAGATAGCAGCAGATCTGAGAGAGAGTCTAGGATCTAATGACACCGTATTTAATGTTATGCAGCAACGCAACATTCTTGATGTGTGTAGTTGTCGTGCAGTTTACTTTAGCCTGGTATACCAGACCCATTCATAGCTATGTGAGCTATGTAAAGATAATAATAATATAATAATAATAATAATTTGTTTATATAGTACTTTAACAGTGGCAAAGTACTTCACAGAACAAACTACAATAAAAACAACACACTACCGCTAGTTAGTTAGTTCCATGTTAATTAGTTTCTAATATCTATCTGTGGTGCAAATTTGGTCAGAATCTGTGAAGTAGTGACATAATCTTTCAAAGCCTATATAAATTGAAATCTTGATCCAGAAAGCAGATCTGGAGCACCTCCCAAATTTAATAGAGTCTTCCATGACCTAATATGTATCTCTGGTGAAAATTTCGTCAAAATCCGTGCAGTAGTTTTGATGCGATCCTGCTAAGAGACAAACAGACAGACAGAGAAATAAATATATAAACAAACTCTGGTGATTGTATTAAGTCCTTGGTGGACCTAAAAATCGTTTTGGAGCTACTTTTATGCTACTATTAAAAAAAAATTTTTTTATTGTTTTGTTCAGTAAACTTATTTCCCTTGCAACAACAGCTCCTCAACAGCAGTGGGCGCTGCAGCCCCCTCAGCACCCCTATTTCCAGCGCCCCTGCCTGGAGATCACCTCTTCCTGCTCCACCCATCACTAACTAATCAGGTTAAGTGTGTGACAGTGAGGAAACACTAGATTTGACTAATCAGCTGTGATGGCAGCAGATTTCCTGCAGGGCAGGTGATCTCCAGGAGCTCGAGTGGTGACTCCTGGTCTAAATGAGCAAGTAAAGAAAAAAAATGATAGGATACATATAGAGCTTCAGATGCAACTGATGCTCTCTCCAAATTCGGCAGAGGTCAGAAGTGATCAATGCAGGGAAAAAGTAATCATCAGGACCGCTACAAAAATAAACCATGACATATATCTTAAAAACTGCTTCAAAGCATGAAAAATGAAGGTATTTAGTCTGACTGTGAGCACATTACAGCCCTGCGGGGTCAAAGTAAATATGGTAATTTCTGATGATCAAAAATCCTTCTTTGTTCTTTTGGCTGTTTGTTTGAAGAGGAAGTGGCTTTTCCGCCTTCAGTTTCAGTAATCACATTATAACTTTGCCGAAGTTCTAAACATCTTGCATGACCCTCAAACCACCTGAGCTTCTGCTGGGATGCTGCTGATGTTGTTGATGTGCTCCATGTTAATTAAATTACTTGGATCTGAGCGGCGATGATTAGCATGCTAGCAGTAATAGTTAGCAGGGAATCCAATAGCCTATTATCATAATGAGTCCCTTCAGCACAGTGTGGTAGGTGAACGAGAGAGAGAGAGAGAGAGAGAGAGAGAGAGAGAGAGAGAGAGAGAGACGAGAGCGAAATCAAAGGGCAAATGGATTTTTATAGCAGAATACATGATTTGAATTGATTTGTCCAACCTGGGTGGACTGAGGTAAAGTCACCGCTGTCACATGGCAACGATGAAACGTCCAGTTTTCAATAAAACACTCAAGCAAACAGTGGGGCGATCATCTGCCAGACTAACGAAATGAATTAAAACAAAAGCACAACAACATGTTGTCAAACATGCAGCAACAGAACTGTTGCAGCGAAGCATATACTGTCCAGTGTTTATGATAGCTTGTAACTGCTTGTAACCTTGTAACTGTTAGAATGGCCTAAGCAGTGAGTCACCCCTCTGGGTCTGGTCTGCTTGAGGTTTCTTCCTCCTCACCAAAGGGAGTTTTTCCTTATCACTGTCACCTGTGTTCTTGCTCTAGGGCAGGGGTGGGCAACTTGTTCCAGAAAGGGCCAAGAGGGTGCAGGTTTTCTTTGCAGCCACTGATTCCACCAGGTGATTTCACTGATTAACTGATTCCATCTGCTCAAAGTGATATTAATCAGTGAAATCACCTGGTGGAATCAGTGGCTGCAAAGAAAACCTGCACCCTCTTGGCCCTTTCTGGAACAAGTTGCCCACCCCTGCTCTAGGGAGTTGGTAAGGTTATGCCTTCCTCATGTGAAGTGCCTTGAGGCAGCTTTGTTGTGATTTGGTGAGATACAAATAAAATAAATTGAATTGAATAGCTGATGGCTGAAAGACAATCAGAAAGTGATAGAGTCCCATTAAAATTAACAGCTATTAGTGAGTCAGTGATTGTACTGATGCCAAATCAATTCTCGCATTATGACATTTCCCATTTCTTGAGCCAATACTGCTGCATCACAAACAGGAGGCATGACCAGGAATCAAACCCATGTCTTCATGCAACAAGAAGCAAAATTATTTTATTTGGCACATTACTTATTTTGTATTGCAAGCACTATGATAACGAGCAGAAACTAATGGTCCAATTAAAGTTATAGTATGAAGTTCAAATAACTCGAGTAAACTGTTTCTTCCTGATGCTAAACAGACAAAATCATCAATCTACAACCCCTGGCAAAAATTATGGAATCACCGGCCTCAGAGGATGTTCATTCAGTTGTTTAATTTTGTAGAAAAAAAGCAGATCACAGACATGACACAAAACTAAAGTCATTTCAAATGGCAACTTTCTGGCTTTAAGAAACACTATAAGAAATCAAGAAAAAAAAGATTGTGACAGTCAGTAACGGTTACTTTTTTAGACCAAGCAGAGGGAAAAAAATATGGAATCACTCAATTCTGAGGAAAAAATTATGGAATCACCCTGTAAATTTTCATCCCCCAAATTAACACCTGCATCAAACCACATCTGCTCGTTGACATTGACCCTATGCCATGACATTGACCCTATGTGTCTTTTTGCAAGGAATGTTTTTGCAGTTTTTGCTCTATGGCAAGATGCATTATCATCTTGAAAAATGATTTCATCATCCCCAAACATCCTTTCAATTGTCCAAAATATCAACATAAACTTGTGCATTTATTGATGATGTAATGACAGCCATCTCCCCAGTGCCTTTACCTGTCATGCAGCCTCATATCATCAATGACTGTGGAAATTTACATGTTCTCTTCAGGCAGTCATCTTTATAAATCTCATTGGAAAGGCACCAAACAAAAGTTCCAGCATCATCACCTTACCCAATGCAGATTCGAGATTCATCACTGAATATGACTTTCATCCAGTCATCCACAGTCCACAATTGCTTTTCCTTAGCCCATTGTAACCTTGTTTTTTTCTGTTTAGGTGTTAATGATGCCTTTCGTTTAGCTTTTCTGTATGTAAATCCCATTTCCTTTAGGCGGTTTCTTACAGTTCGATCACAGACGTTGACTCCAGTTTCCTCCCATTCGTTCCTCATTTGTTTTGTTGTACATTTTTCGATTTTTGAGACATATTGCTTTAAGTTTTCTGTCTTGACGCTTTGTCTTCCTTGGTCTACCAGTATGTTTGCCTTTAACAACCTTCCCATGTTGTTTGTATTTGGTCCAGAGTTTAGACACAGCTGACTGTGAACAACCAACATCTTTTGCAACATTGCGTGATGATTTACTCTCGTTTAAGAGTTTGATAATCCTCTCCTTTGTTTCAATTGACATCTCTCATGTTGGAGCCATGATTCATGTCAGTCCACTTGGTGCAACAGCTCTCCAAGGTGTGTTCACTCCTTTTTAGATGCAGACTAACGAGCAGATCTGATATGATGCAGGTGTTAGTTTTGGGGATGAAAATTTACAGGGTGATTCCATAATTTTTTCCTCAGAATTGAGTGATTCCATATTTTTTTCCTCTGCTTGGTCTAAAAAAGTAACAGTTACTAACTGTCACAATCTTTTTTTCTTGATTTCTTATAGTGTTTCTTAAAGCCAGAAAGTTGCCATTTGAAATGACTTTAGTTTTGTGTCATGTCTGTGATCTGCTTTTTTTCTACAAAATTAAACAACTGAATGAACATCCTCTGAGGCCGGTGATTCCATAATTTTTGCCAGGGGTTGTAGAGCTAACTGTGTGCACCTTTACCTCCCTCCTTTACCTCAGCCTAGCCGTCCTCGTCATTGTAGCTCCAGCTGTCTTACAAAGTGCAAAGATGTTGAGTTCAGAGTAGTATGAGGGTTATTCCCTGTCTTTATTGAAGAGGTCAGTCCCTCTTTACTCGAGTGTTCGCTTTCAGTTTGAGAGCATGATTTGTTCATTTTTGCTTATTCTCTTAAACCCAGCATGTCATCCTCATTCAGAGCTTCTTTTTCTTGTTTAACAGTATGGAGGAGGAACAGCTCATCACATGTAGATGTTGCTATCTTGTGGCCATATATGATAATCATAAATATTTTTTAACATAATTTGCAGGATCAGCCAACCAAATTAAAAAAGTATAAATTTTTAATGAAATACTGAAGGAAATTGTTTTATGTTTGGAGCCTCAAAAATAGCAGCCCCACGATACCTTTTTACCAAGATTGGATGTAATTATTTTCAAATATTAAAAATTAACTGTTAATTGTGCTGAAGCAGCAGTCAACAATTTGGTCATCACTTTTGCTTTTCTTGTGGTCCTTCTGCAGACGGCAAGGCTTGCCCCTCCAAGGACTTCCAGTGCCGTAACGGGAAGTGTGTGGCACCCATTTTCGTATGTGATGGAGATGACGACTGCGGGGATGCTAGTGATGAAGAGAAGTGCTCAACTCCAACCTGCGGCCAGCATGAGTTCCGCTGCAATGACTCTGAGTGCATCCCTGCCCTGTGGAGCTGCGACGGTGACCCAGACTGCAAAGACAAATCAGATGAGTCCATCGAGCGCTGCAGCAGGCGGACCGAGCCCCAGAAGCCTCGATGCCCCGCTGCCGAGTTCCAGTGCGGAAGTGGAGAGTGCGTCCACATGAACTGGAAGTGTGATGGCGATGCAGACTGCAAGGATAAATCGGATGAGTCAAACTGTCGTAAGTCAACATGGTCACTGTGAAGCACATTGGGTATTTACTCTGAAACGGAAAGAAGCTGTAGTCATAGTCCATCCTCAAGTACAGTATACATAAATATAGCCAGTGATTCTTCACTTTTAACTCAAAAGTTGGAGTTAATTTAGTAAGTATGAGGCCCCCTTTGGGTCGAAAGGAGTTACAAGTGTAAGTCGTTGAGGCAGTTGATTCTCTCATTTTTTTCCATCTTTAATCTGAACATGCTCGATTTTACAATATAGAAATTAGGGAGTTGAAGTACTGCAGTTTTAATATAAGACCATCATATTTCACCCTGTCTGTCTTAATTGTGACCCAGATCCCAATTCGGGATTTCATTCCAGTCATAAAACCAATTTAAAAACAACCTCTTTCAATTTTTTTTAAAATCTTTTTATTCTGCAAATACAGACACAAGAAAGTTTAATTCTACAGTGTGTGTGTGGGGGGGTGGGGGGGGTGGGGGTGAGGGGTGTCCCCTCACAATGCAAACATTTCAAAAAAACATAATCCCACACATTTAGTAAAGTACATAAAAACTTTCAATACTGTCATAATCACTCTCACCATCAAACAGCTGTGACAACGTGCACACGATTGTACATACAAGTGAACACTCCGACATCCACCGCTCCTTCACCTCCAGTTATGGTATTTATATACAGACGCAATTTCACCAGGGCAGCTGGTCATTACTATTCATTGTCTGTCAGTTGCATGTAACCCTGCAGGCATGCATGCACGACGGGCTGGGTTCTGCTCCCAATCTGATCTGACAGGAGGAACACATTAAATATGCAGATGAACAGCAGCATCAGAGCATTGCAACCATCTACAATTAGACAAAAACTTACAACTGTACCTCATTATTCAATCTTTACTCCTGTTTTGGATCAAAGGTTTTTTGATAATTGCTTTTCACGCGTATAGTAACAAATTGCAAGATTTTCTGATTTCTGTTTTGTTTTACTTCATTCATAAGCAGATGGCTCATTTGTGCAGATTGGTGCTCTTCCTTACTGATGCGTTTCCTGCAACAAAACAGAAGGAAAAAGAGCTCGTTCTTTTAAATGTTGGCCCTACTTAGCCAAAGAAGAGGTCTCTGAACATTAATTATCTTGACCACAGCTTGGCATGAAAGCATCATCTGGAAATGTATCCAGACTAATCCACAGTAAAAATTGTGCTAAAGTACTAAAATATAATCCATATACAATTAATGATTAGGGAAAAAATACCTAATGCAGGAGTGAAGGTTAGCAGTATCCACTATTTCTTGCAAATGTGTTCTTATTTATTTATTTGTTTGTTTGTTAACCTGATAACAAACCAGCAGAAACAGTCTAAACATTCTTCACTGAGACAAACAAATCAAAAAATAGAGATCTGTGACCAAGCAAAACCTTTTGTGATGAAATAATTGCTTCTAATGTTCAGTGCATTGCAAATAGAATAAGAAAAAATATGAAAATATGACTGAATTAAGAGTCGGGCTGTAACTAATGGTTATTTTCTTCATTGATTAATCTATCGATTACTTTCCAAGAAGAAGAAGAAGAAGAAGAGGATCATATTTAACGTGGGTAGCCAACGAAAGCACGAAGCTTGTTTCCAGAAGGGCCCACGGCACGTGTCTCTCACTCCTCCCCAGCACTGTTGTTAAGAGTGCCAGTTGGGAGCATGGCTGCGATCGGGACGCGAATCCAGATCGCTGGTGTCCCAGTCCAACGTGCAAACCATTACGCCACCACCTCCCACAGTTCCAAGAGTATGAACTGTGTTGTTTCATTCTTTCTTTTACTAGTTGGGGACATCTTACAAATTGCACTCCAGTGTCATTTAAATGTAAAAAAAAATAAATAAATAAATCACAATTTCATTCTTCTTCTTCTTATTATTATTAAGTTCCTTTTACTTCTTTTTTCACTCTGAGTTGCCACAGTAAATCTGCATGTTGATTTGGCACATGTTTTATGTTGGATGCCCTTCCTGACACAACTGCACATTTCATGGAGAATGGGCATGAGTGGTCTTTAACCAGGGACCTTCTGCTCTGCAAAATAAGCACACTTGCCCAAGAGCAGATAAGACAGAAGAAAAAGATGTCTTATACTCCAGAAAATACAGTATTTTCTCAATGAGTCAATTGGTGGTGTGGCTCATAAAATGCCACAAAATGGTGAAAAATATCAATTGCTGTCTTCCAAAACCCAAGATGATGTCATAGGTATTCAGTTTATTCTCCAAAAGGGGAACAGAAATTGGCAATTAAACCATAAAATAGTCATTCTTCTGTCACACCAACCTCCTGCATGTCCTCCCTCAGCACTCCCATAAATCTCCTCGTTGGCCTCCCTCTTCTCCTCCTGTCTGGTGGCTCCATCCTCACCATCCTTCTCCCTATATAGCCTGGGTCTTTCCTCTGCACATCCCAAACCATCTCAATCTCGCCTCCCTGGGCTCTCGAAACCATCCCATCTGAGCTGTCCGTCTGATATGTTCATTCCTAATTCTGTCCATCATCATCACTCCCAAAGAGAATCTCAACATCTTCAGCACTGCCTCCTGTCTTTTTGTTAGTGCCACCGTCTCTAAGCTGAACAACATAGCTGGTCTCACTACTGTCTTGTTGACTTTCCCCTTCACTCTTGCAGATATTCTTTGGTCACAAATTACTCTTGCCACCTTTCTCCACCCACTCCACCCTCTTCTTCACCGCTCTACCACACTTGGACAGTTGACCCCAAGTATTTAAAATATCTACTTTCCCCACCTCTACTCCTTGTAACCGCAATATTCCACTGGGCTCCCTCTCATTCACACACATGTACTCAGTCTTGCTTCTACTGACATTCATTCCCCTTCTCTCCAGAGCATATCTCCACCTTTCCACACTGGACTCAACCTGCATTTTGCTCTTACTACAGAGCACAATGTCATCTGCAAACATCATAGTCCATGGAGACTCCTGTCTGATCTCAACCTGTCGATCACCATTGAGAACAAGAAGACTCAGAGCTGATCCTTGGTGTAATCCCACCTCCATCTTGCTGCTCATGCCTAATTACACCCAGCACCTACATCCTCTAAATGACCCAGTCATTGGTTGTGTTGGTGTAAAATGAGGTGTGGACAAACACAGAGCTGGTGCTTTTATATCACCTGGCACCAAAAAGTGTTTGTGCCTCAGACCAGCAAAAATCTGGACTGAAGCAGTAGCCCAGTCTCTGCCAGCACCCCATTGGACAGTGGCACCAGTGGCCATCGTTGATAACCTGGGCCTCAAACAATGTGGTATGGAAGTTCAATTTTATTTTTTAACTATATATATATTTTTTTAACTATATATATATATATATATATATATATATATATATATATATATATATATATATATATATATATATATATATATATATATATGTATTTGCTTGTTTTACCCCGGATGCCCTTCCTGATGCACCCCTACTCATTTATCAGAGCTTTGGACTGGCACTCAGAATTTAGTGGCTGCACACACCATGTGGCTGAGTTGAAAATAGTCATTTTTAAGAAGCTGAAATCAGGGAATGTAGACTTAAAAAATTACTAACGATTAATTGGTTATGAAAATAATTGGTGATTTAGTCAATTAATAGATTAATTCTCGCAGCTCTGCTTCATAAATAAAATAAATCAATAGCCCTGCTGACCTTGTAGTGATAAAGTTAATAGAGCTTAGGTCTTCAACTCATTCCAAGCCCTTTCTGGAATGAGTTGAAACCTTAGTAATAGAGTGTCGTGATGTAACCTAATGTTCCGTCAGTGAAAGTCCTACGGGCACACATTTCTATTTATGTTGTTCAAACTTCTTGTGTCGTGTGTATTCACAGCGCCTCTATGTTTGTGTGTTGTGTGAATTTACAGCAAACATGTTTTATTAAATTGTTCTATGTGCTGTATATTCTGTTTGTGTTCTCTATGATTGCAACAGTTTTCTCAATTTACAAGACATTTTGTCCATGTCCCTTCTTGTTGTTGAACTGATGGAGTTCTTATTTTAATATTTGTATTTTTCTGCAGTTTCTAGTGTTGCCTTCAGACCTTTGGAAGTGTCGTGGCCTCTGTCAGCCACCATTTTTTTTGACAGACTATGAATTCTGGTTTCAGTTGGCCTACATCTGCCAGAAGAGTCATGTGTCTCAGTGATCTTGTTGACTTGTTTCAAGATGAGATAAGACAGGGTCCTTGTCTGTCCATCTCTGCTTGTGCACCCGTCAGCGTGAATAAAAATAGGAGGTTGATGTCAAGCAGGACATCATCGCTTGAAATGTATGTGGATGTAAATGAGAGTTCCCTTTTTGAAGGCGCAGTATTTCAGAGTAAATGAGAAATGTGAGCATGGCCCAGTTTCTGTCCTCCTGCCATAATTCCCACTCATCTGTCTCCGAGTATTATCCCCCGTGTTATTTGAAACATCTGTCTCAATAATCTTGTGTTATTCCGCAGACATGCTGAGACAAATGATTGCGCAAAAGGTGACGGGAGGTTAATGCAAATGAGAAACGGCGGAATGTAACATTTCTGCAAACGGAGACGTATGATTATGACTGCTCATCCTGAGGATTTATCATAATTATCCAAACTCTGATCCCAGTCATGCTGCTGCTCGAATCAGCACATTTTGGACTGTGCTGGATTTCACCTTCCACTTTCTGCTGATTTTTGCTTGAAGACTCGTGACCTATTTGTTGGACTAATATGTCTGCTCACTTTGGTGTGTAATGTTGTGGACGTGTATGCGGTGTGAAACAGCATGTCGCTCGCTTTCGTACCACGTTTCCTGATACAGCGGTTGTGTGCAGCGTGCTGTTGTTGCCTTTGCCATCATCAATCATGTCTGCCTTCGTTCTCTTGGCAGAGCTGTTCCGAAACGCAGAGCATGAATAATTAAACAGCCAGTTAAGAAGACGAATTAGTTAAATAAACCTGCCCCCTGGTGCGAGAGCACGCACAAACAAACATCCACACATTCTCAGCAGGACAGTGCAATTGTGTTTTCCACAGACATGCCATAAACACCAAGTAACTGCTTTACTTTTCCATCACGGCTTCTTTACACTCCAAGTAAGACGCGGGATTATTGTTTGCAAAGTTGGCCTGGTGAAACAAGTAAAACATGTCATATCCAATAAATCTGTTTGATGATCAATAAGCAGTGGTGGGCACAGGTAACCAAAAAGTTAGTTTCGATAACTGCTAATCAGCTAACTGAAAAGTTAACTTTTATAACGCTAAACCGTTAAACCACTAAAAAAAATTAGTGGAAGCTACCGTTAATCGCTAACTTTCAGTATTGTCTCCAGTACACACTCAGCTACTGACAAGCCAGTTTTGAGTTGAAGCACCACCAATGCTTCTGATTAGAATCAAAGACAATCGCAAACCCAACACAACCAAGGAGTCACCGCTTATGTCTTTGTGTGCCCTGCCCACTGCTTTAAGGAAAAGTCATTTACATTCACAGCATACAGTGGTCTTGACATGAGGCAGAAGTCATGAAGATGAAAGCAGGTTTGACTTATGGTTTTGATTTATAAACCAAATTAATCCAGATAGTTTAACTACATTGATGTCAACTCTGTCATTTGCACAAAGTGAAAATACAACACATATCGTTTCATTTTAAAATAATTCACTAAGTCACTCAGTAAACTGAGCCTCCACTCATCACGGATTGGTTAATTCATTATATGTAAAAACCAACACACAAATTGTGTGTGTAGGTTTTTACAAATAAATGTGTATTTGTAAAATGTCTTTTTTTCATTTGTAAAAAAAAAAAAGGCATTTGCAAAACTAAAAATTCTGTTTAAGTTGTGATTCAACAACAACCGTGTGATATAACTGGGTGCCAGTCACACTTCCATCCAGTAGATGCAAGACTGTAGTCAAAATGTATAGAACACTGCCATCCCATATGGCAGTTTCATTTCACCACCTCTACTCCTTGTTGATTAAAAACAATAAATAGAAAAAATTGAATTAAGACAACAATAACAATTACAAGTCCTCAGCAGTCAACAGCATGTCAGTTCCTTTATCGTAATAGGTTGCACAAATGGTGCACAAACAGAAAACCCACTGTTTTCTTATGAAATTTGGGTACACACAGCAAACCAGCCTTCTGTGTTCACAGTGCTCAAGCTGGTACATGTGGTTCAACTAACTCAGTCATGTAGACCAGCACTCAACCATTCAGTAACTTATAGTAGCGAGACCTTGAAGTATGCCCTCGCCCAAACCGGCAGCCAGAGAAACCAAGACTGGGGTAAAATGGGCAAATTTCCATGCCCCTGTCAGCAGTTGAGCAATTGTGTTCTGAACCATCTGGAGCTTTACAGGGGCAGGCCCGAAAACAGCACATTACAGTAATTGAATCTAGATGTCACAGAAGCATGAATCAGCACTTCAGCATCAGATTTGGACAAAATCAGTTTAGTCTTTGCAATAGTATGCAGATAAAACGATGCAGTTCTTGTCATCTCCCTGATGTGCACTTTGAAAGACAAGGACTGATTGAAAATGGCACCAACATTGTGAACAGTCTTGCTGTTTTTGATCACTCCACCGCATAAAGACAGGGTGACTTTATATCAGAGTTCTTTTAGTTTTGCAGGCCCAACAACCAACATCTCAGTCATAACAGCACCGAGCAGCAGGCAGTTAAAGTTTAAACTGCTTTTAAATTTTGCAGCAGGTTTTAACTGGCTCAAGTGGATGTTGAATTTTTTAAGTGGTTTCAAACTGCTCTTAAAAAACAGTAAATTGTCTGTAAGGCATCATTGTAAAGCAGTTGGCATGTCTGCATCAGATGGAAAAGCACTGAAGAAATGCAGTTCATGTTCCATTTATGTGTGTAGTCGCTGTTGCAGCTCAGTTTCTACACACATTGATGGATATGGAATGACGGGTGTGTCTGCCCTAATACTAGTTTTCGGGAGTTAAACGTGCCTTCCTCTGTGATTGTGTGGATGACACCATTACTGCCAACTTAAAGTCAGAAATCATGAGGTTGCACGGTTTGTGTCTTCCAGCTCTGCTGACATGTCGACCTGATGAGTTCCAGTGTGGTGACGGCTCCTGTATCCACGGCACAAAGCAGTGCAACAAAGTCCATGACTGTCCAGACTACAGCGATGAAGCTGGCTGCATCAACGGTAAGAGTGACGCCCACTCAGATTGCCTCCAACCATCAGAATTGGTGATCACGACACAGCCTGATTTTATCATCAGTTTGAATGTTCTGTGTTCAGGGTGGAAGCTGTGGTGCTTGATGTTCTTTGAGTACTTTATTTTTAAACAGTATTGACGACAGAAAGCGTTTTGATTGGCGGGTAACGGCTCAAGATGTTGCATCACTTGAATGGTCACGTGCTTTACAGTTTGTTCCTGTCATACAGCTAAAATATATCAGGTTGCTATGGATACTCCCTGTTATGGAAGCACAGTTTTAGGTGCATAAAGTTGTGTTTCAGATCAGGAAACACGTGTGATACCAAAGTAAAGGGAAGCAGCCTAATCCATCCATCTGTTTGCTTCCAGCAGAGAAACCGATCACCAATCAGAATTTCAAGGCGCTTTCAATGATTGCATGTCTGCATTTGTAGATGATCTGGTTCTGGTGCCCTCATCACACCTCTGCCCAGTGCCCTCTGATGTGCACTGGGCAGAGGGGTGAGGGCACAAAAAAAGCTTGATTTTATTTTCTACAAATGGTGAAGTAGTTTTGCTTGCTTTTAACTGAGCAGGATTTGGCAAAAGATGCCTTCAAATATCAGTCGTTAACGAAGATGTTGGGTGTTTTGTTGTATCTTTATCACAGTTACAAAATGTGATGCCCCAAGAAACTTCCGATGTAAAAACGGCGAGTGTATTGACAGCAGCAAGGTGTGTGATAATGTCAAAGACTGCAAAGACTGGTCTGATGAACCCATGAAGGAGTGCGGTAAGACACAATCACAACTTACACTTTCTCACAACACTGAAATGTACATACACTCAACAAAAATATAAACGCAACACTTTTGGTTTTGCTGATCAAAAGAAAAAAAGCAGATCACAGACATGACACAAAATTAAAGTCATTTCAAGAAACACTATAAGAAATCAAGAAAAAAGATTGTGGCAGTCAGTAATGGTTACTTTTTTAGACCAAGCAGAGGAAAAAAATATGGAATCACTCAATTCTGAGGAAAAAATTATGGAATCACCCTGTAAATTTTCATCCCCAAAACTAACACCTGCATCATATCAGATCTGCTCGTTAGTCTGCATCTAAAAAGGAGTGAACACACCTTGGAGAGCTGTTGCACCAAGTGGACTGACATGAATCATGGCTCCAACACGAGAGATGTCAATTGAAACAAAGGAGAGGATTATCAAACTCTTAAAAGAGAGTAAATCATCATGCAATGCTGCAAAAGATGTTGGTTGTTCACAGTCAGCTGTGTCTAAACTCTGGACCAAATACAAACAACATGAGAAGGTTGTTAAAGGCAAACATACTGGTAGACCAAGGAAGACATCAAAGCATCAAGACAGAAAACTTAAAGCAATATGTCTCAAAAATCGAAAAATGTACAACAAAACAAATGAGGAACAAATGGGAGGAAACTGGAGTCAACGTCTGTGACCGAACTGTAAGAAACCGCCTAATGGAAATGGGATTTACATACAGAAAAGCTAAACGAAAGCCATCAATAACACCTAAACAGAAAAAAAAACAAGGTTACAATGGGCTAAGGAAAAGCAATCATGGACTGTGGATGACTGGATGAAAGTCATATTCAGTGATGAATCTCGAATCTGCATTGGGCAAGGTGATGATGCTGGAACTTTTGTTTGGTGCTGTTCCAATGGGATTTATAAAGATGACTGCCTGAAGAGAACATGTAAATTTCCACAGTCATTGATGATATGGGGCTGCATGTCAGGTAAAGGCACTGGGGAGATGGCTGTCATTACATCATCAATAAATGCACAAGTTTACGTTGATATTTTGGACAATTGAAAGGATGTTTGGGGATGATGAAATCATTTTTCAAGATGATAATGCATCTTGCCATAGAGCAAAAACTGTGAAAACATTCCTTGCAAGAAGACACGTAGGGTCAATGTCATGGCACAGGGTCAATGTCAACGAGCAGATCTGATTTGATGCAGGTGTTAGTTTTGAGGATGAAAATTTACAGGGTGATTCCATAATTTTTTCCTCAGAATTGAGTGATTCCATATTTTTTTCCTCTGCTTAGTCTAAAAAAGTAACCGTTACTGACTGCCATAATATTTTTTTCTTGATTTCTTATAGTGTTTCTTAAAGCCAGAAAGTTGCCATTTGAAATGACTTTAGTTTTGTGTCATGTCTGTGATCTGCTTTTTTTCTACAAAATTAAACAACTGAATGAACATCCTCTGAGGCCGGTGATTCCATAATTTTTGCCGGGGGTTGTACATCCTAAACTGCAAGTGCACGAAGAGCCCGTTACTCCTGTAACACCATTATTACCCCCTAACACCAATGTTACATGCTTTAATGCCATTATCACCTCCTGTAAGTAATACCTCCTCTCACACTGTTATTACCTCTGCTAACACCACTATGGAGTTGTCCCTTTGATATGTTCCTTCCTAATCCTGTCCATCCTTGTCACTCCCAAAGACAACTGCAACATCTTCAGCTCTGCCTCCTGTCAAATTCAAATTTATTAATTTATATAGCGCCAGATCTCGAGGAGGTCACCTCAAGGCGCTTCACAAACATCATTTAAAAAAGCAGAACAAAATGAATTAAAATATTAAAAAGACAATAAAAAAATAAAAACATAAATAAGTAAAAAGAATAAAAGAAGACACACAGTAACATAAAATACTAGTGATAGAACAAGGAAAAATATGTCTTCAGTCTAGACTTAAAAGTCTCTACAGAGTCCGATTGACAGATCTGCACGGGCAGATCCTTCCACAGAGCTGGTGCACGATGAGAAAATGCTCTGTAACCCGCCGACTTTTTTTTCACCCTAGGGAAACACAATAGACCAGCACCCTGTGAACACAGGGCCCGAGAGGACAAGTTGGGACATGCCTATCTCGGCTTTCAGTGCTTACCAGTTGAGTGAGTATAAGAGAAATTGTGGAGAGCTGTGCATGTCCCAACTTGTCCTTTAACACTCCGAAACGGAGGTGTTCCTTTGTCTCGCTTCATCAGCGAATCAGTCGTGACGCGCGAAGCCTCCGTGCAACTTTCCATGACAAAATCTCTTGTTAAAAGTCAAATCTGCCGGAAAATGGCTGATGTCCAGCTCTTGTGATAACCAGAGAAATTGCACATGACGGTCCCAGCTCCACAGAGCCATCCGTTTAGAAATGATCTGGTAGTTTCTGCCTCTCGATGACGGCTCGGAGCGCGGCGTGCCATGCGCCATTGTGGGCTGTCCTTAAAGCTGCAGTAACACTCCTTATTCTCTGTGAAGCCCGTAAAATTTTCACCGAAAGCCAGATACATTTTTCGAATGGTTTCCAGCTGCCTGTCTCTAACCGTTTCTGAAAAAAGTCTGATGGAAAAAAAGCCAAAATCATTCCGCCATTTCCTCACAATGAAACAACGATGAGAGAGGTGGAGCAGTGCTCACTCAAAGCCTGCCCACAGGCGAATGACGCAACCGACAGGCGTGGAAAAACTCATGCATGCGCACGAAGGTTCAAGCTTGGCTGTCGTAAAAACATATGAATCAAATCCATATATTTTTTGCATAAAAAATAAAGGTCGGATACTTTTCTCACAGACCTCGTATGTCAATATATGTTCAAGATAAATACAACACAAAAAATGTCTTTGTTCTCTTGAAACTGTATTATGCAAAAAAAAAAAAAAATTATTAAAAAAATTATTTTGTTCAGTACTACTGAATTTCCTTGTCAGAATTTCACTGTTCATTTATCTTAAAGTCCTCTAAATTTGCTTTAATCATCACTTCACTATCGTTTTCTTTCCCTCTTCTTGTCTCGTCGTCTCCCGCAGCTATCTACCTGTAGCCTTGAAGTTCAAATCTTTAATCTGAACCGGTAATGAAGTACCAGATTTCGCTTTCTGCAGTGATCTCTTTAATCCCCGAAGGCTGGTTGAAAGACAAAGGGATGAATGGAGGCATAGAAATAGATATGAAAAGGATGGAGCCTAGAGGAAGGATAAGACAGTGAGTCCAATCTGTTCTGCTGGAATAAACAGATGAAAAAGAGGCGAGCGACTGAAGGAGGGTGTGTATTTGTGTGACAACTGGCCTCACAGTGGAGTGACACATAGTACATGGAGTTAAAAACCCCCCAGTGTTGCGTGTGGACCAACACAACCTTTTCCTCTGACATGAAGCCAAACCTCCACCTCCTTGACAGGACGATATTATCTTAAGTGACAGCGTGATTAAAATTAATGCGCACGTGTCCAGTTACCTCACTGTGTCCAATAGCATGCAAGACTTTTCCAGCAATATTCAACTGTCCTGATTTCTGCTGCTCTTCTCTCTGCAGGATTAAACGAGTGCCTAGACAACAATGGTGGCTGTTCCCACATCTGCAGAGACCGCAGAATCGGTTATGAGTGTGACTGTCCAACTGGGTACCATCTCCTGGACAAAAGGACTTGTGGAGGTAAAAGGATTTTAAAACGTTGAACTTGATCCTGTCTGAGCTGCACTGCGCTTCCAAATATTCCCAGTGAAACAAACGGCACAGCACATTTAGCAAACACTTTGGAAGCTAAGAATATCTTTAACTTCTAGTCAGAATAGCACATGTGCACAGGGTTCTAGATCAAGAGCGATTTGATTTGTGCAAGCCAGGAGTTAGTGGGTTATTAATTAAACCCAACCACTAACTTGTTAAAAAATATAACTCAATGCTAAATTACCCTGTGAACATTGTGTTTTTTATAATTTGCAGTTGTTTAATTAATGATTTATATCCAATTGTCTTATGTACAATTTGTACACGTTCAAATCTAATCATCATTTGTTCATGTTGTGCAACTCGAAGAATATTTGTAGATCACCCTCTGTGCATTTGCAGTTATTAATACGACAAATTTAACTCGATAAGAATAGCTTTGAGTTAGCGAAAGTTAGCGTGCAAGCTAATGTCTGCAAAATGTCTGTTACAAAAACAGCGTTTTCAGTTTTAGAAGTGTTTATTTTACATAATATACCAGAAACTAAGCTGTTATCACGGATTCCTACCAAAGCAAATTTTCAATAAATGACTGATGAATGCATCGCTTAGCAGCTTGAGTGCTAACAAGATTTAACATGAGTAAGATTGTCAAAAAGTGAACTTTAACTTCATTGAGGTTGATTTTTTTTTTTTTTTTCACATTTAGGAAAAGAGTGGAAAATTTAAGAAAATAACAAAATAAGTGCATATGTGCCATACATCAGAAGCACAGTATAAAAATGCAAAAAATAATATAACCAATACTACAAGCACCCTGACTTGAATAATTGAATCAATATAGCATACAGTATGTTCATTTTTATAATCTCTTAAAAAATACTCCTGAGACATGTTATCACTGGCTTTTCTGCAATGGGTGAAACTCCAAGAAAACCTTCACTCTAAGAAATAAAACGTTGAATTTAATTGATAAAGTTAAGGTAACTTTTTCCACATAACATTGTCAGTTAAGTGCGAAACAATATTGTAGTTGAAATTAATTAAATCAAATGAAACATTATTACTTAAATCCCTAAAATTAACAATTGCAAGTATATTGAAAATAATAGTATTAATTACATTTAAAACCCCTGTGTTTCATTTCTTAGAGTGTTCCAGCATTGACTAAACACATCCCAAACCTCTATAGCCATGAATTACAAAATTGATTTTATCATTTTGTTGCAGATTGTGGACAAATAAGTGAATTTCCCAAAATATGCAACTAATATTTTGCTAGTCAGTATCAAATCAAATCAATTTTATTTATATAGCGCCAAATCACAACAAACAGTTGCCCCAAGGCGCCTTATATTGTAAGGCAAGGCCATACAATAATTATGGAAAAACCCCAACGGTCAAAACGACCCCCTGTGAGCAAGCACTTGGCAACAGTGGGAAGGAAAAACTCCCTTTTAACAGGAAGAAACCTCCAGCAGAACCAGGCTCAGGGAGGGGCAGTCTTCTGCCAGGACTGGTTGGGGCTGAGGGAGAGAACCAGGAAAAAGATATGCTGTGGAGGGGAGCAGAGATCAATCACTAATGATTAAATGCAGAGTGGTGCATACAGAGCAAAAAGAGAAAGAAACACTCAGTGCATCATGGGAACCCCCCAGCAGTCTAAGTCTATAGCAGCATAACTAAGGGATGGTTCAGGTTCAGATGGTTCAGATTGAGTATGTGTGTCCATCTACGTTTCTTGGTTGTTGAAATGGGAAAAAAAGGTTTTTTTGGGGGCCTTGTTTTCCAAGACATTGACCTTTGATCTTTGACCAAACTATTCCAAAATCTAATCAACTCCAGGTGTGTATCAAAGTAATATTCCTGCAAAGTTTGAAAGAAATTGATTCAGTTGTTTTCAATTTATCTTGTCTACAGACACACGCATGCCAGTAAAAACGATACCGTACTCGCGGCTTCGCTGACATGCGGGGTAATCGATGCTGAACAAATTGTTATTATTTATGTTGAACATTTGGATTAAATGTTGGCCTAAGGAGGTGTTTGTGGACTCAAAGTCTCCACTGGTGGTAAAGATTCTGTTGAAAAAGATTTTATGCCTATTAGATATGCTAGTTGTTCTTCATAAAAGTGGTTTTGATAGTTTTGGTTTAATCTTTGCATCTTCCTCTTCATAGATATTGATGAATGTGAGAACCCAGATGTCTGCAGTCAGATCTGCATCAACTACAAAGGAGACTATAAGTGTGAATGCTATGAGGGCTACGAGATGGACCCTGCTTCTAAGACCTGCAAGGCCATGGGTGAGACATTTATCATGCGGACTCACATACACTCATAAAGGAATAAAATACTTCCACACTGACGTAGATGGATGTTCATGCAAATATGCACACTCACAGGCAGAGAGACGAGAACCAGAACTCTCCCACAGCAGCGCCCATAGCAACAGAGTAAATGCACGACAGTATACTCACTCTGAATGTGTGAAAGGAGACGCTTGCTTTGTATTCATGCCCTGAACGGCAATCTGTGCAAAGATAAATATTTGCCAACTTTTTCTGTAGTCCTCACTAATGAAAAATCTGCAGCCAGCTGCCTCGGCACTCCCAGGAGTGTCAAGGAAAGGATGCAGCGAGAGTGGGTCCATCCAGCAGGGAGCAGGTTATGCAGCCTTTGTTGCCCTGGGTAAACACTGTAGGCAGTGCTATGAATTAAAATGATACTTTACACTTAAAGGTGCAAGAGACATGACTGTTAGTGGGGAAAAAAGGTTTGGCTTTTGATGAATGGCTATATTTTAAAGACTTTTGTCTGAAATAATATGTTTCTGGATGTGGTTAAAGGAAATTTTAAATATTAATACAGCATTTAAACAGCCTTTTTCTTTGTAAAGACATAGTGGTGGGGAAACAGCATCCTATGCAAAACCTATAGCAACATTCCCTCTGTGTAGGTTGTAATCTGAGCTTTTCGGTTTCTTGATTACATAGCAGTGCTGTGGAGCACTTTGTTTTCTGAGACACATTGAGGAAACAATCTCTGGGTCATATTAGTGAGGAAGATTGAGACTTATATATGTGTGACTGATGTGACAAAAGAAAAGAGTGAGCACTCACACACCTTCTAACTGCCAAACAGCATCATCATCATAGGATCCACCACTCGTGGTTCAATGGGAACCAAAAGTCCTTTAGTTTAATATAAGCAGGCAGGTCCTCTCTTGTTCCTACGGATTGTTGGTTTCCACTTGGATGTCAGTGAGTGTGACTGACTCAGAGTTGTTTTGAAAGAGCATGTGCGCACATGTGTGTGAGATTTGTTTCCACTTTGCATTTTTATACCTCGTATTCACCGTATGAGTTCTTGCACTAAACCGTAATGATCGTACAGTGTACAAATGCGTGCTATTGGATGCACATTGCATCATATGTGTTCATATTTGTTGGACCTTGGCATATTGGCAGGCGTTTGTACATTTGCACAGGAAACCAATGAGAGTGGAGTAGGATGGTCACGCTGTCATCACAACGGAAGAAGAGGCTGATGCTAAAAACACGTGTCAATATTTCCAGAATTATGCTGCGACAAATTAGTTTCCTGTCAATAATAAAAACCACACACTTCCATGAAGCTGTGAAAACAGTTTTAAGTCCAAAACAGTGGTGGCGCCAGGAAATTTTTGTTGGGGGGGTTGGGGTAAAAGTTGGAGGGGCTCCACAAAATGTCGTCGAAATGAACAATACATAGTAAATTGCTTTATAAATACCAAGGTATATGTTTTAGTCACCCGTGCTATCAATGCACACACACATCACTTAGAATGATTGCCGAACAAGGATATACAGCTTCTGTATATTCTGTGTTAGTGCGCAGCTGCGGCCGACGTGTTTGATGAATTCTTGCGCAAAAAGTAGTTCCCAGATAATTGTGATATATTCCTGTGATATATTTCCACTCATGTACACATCTGAGTAAGGAGCAGGCTAGCTAGCTAGTGAGCTACGTTATCTCAGTCAATACAATAGCAATGTTCAAGTTATTGTATCATGGTGTGGAGTAAGTATGATTTTTTTCTACTTCTCTAACTCTCTCTTTGCATAGCTTTGCATGAATTTATATGTTCAGTTAGCTGTTTTTCAGTTAGCTTTATATACATTTAACTGTTTTCATGTTGATAAATACATTTTTAGATTCATATAGTGTTATTTTAAGTAAATTTTAGATTGCTAGCTTTATATTCATTTAGCTAGTCACATAGCTTTGCATGAATTTATGTTCGGTTAGCTGTTTTTAAGTTAGCTTTATATACACTTAACTGTTTTCATAGTAATAAATACATTTTTAGATTCAGATAGTGTTATTTTACGTCAATTTTACAATTTTACTTTGTTAGCTTTATATCCATTTAGCTATTGCTTTGCATGAAATTATGTTCATAGTGATAAATACATTTTTAGATTCAGATAGTGTGATTTTAAGTACATTTTAGATTGCTAGATTTATATTCATTTAACAATTTGCATATCTTTCAGTTACTTTCAGATTCAGTTAGCTTTATACACACTTATCTGTTTTCATAGTGATAAAGGTTTTGACTGTGATTGTTTTAAATGCATTTAGATTTGGTTAGCTTTATATTCCCTCAGCCCCAACCAGTCCCAGCAGAAGACTGCCCCTCCCTGAGCCTGGTTCTGCTGGAGGTTTCTTCCTGTTAAAAGGGAGTTTTTACTTCCTACTGTCGCCAAGTGCTTGCTCACAGGGGGGTCATTTTGACCGTTGGGGTTTTTCTGTAATTGTTGTATGGCTCTTGCCTTACAATATAAAGCGCCTTGGGGCGACCGTTTGTTGTGACTTGGCGCTATATAAATAAATAAATAAATTTGATTTGATTTGATTTGATATTCCGTTTGTTATCTTACAAGCTATAATTACGTTGCGCTAGATGAATTGTTTTCAGTTTAGATTGAGTCAGAATTATTTTCAGTCAGTTTTAGATTGTTTCAGGTAGGTTTTCCTGGAGCTGCACTCACTTTGGTTTTGATTACGTTGGCTTTGTGTTTTTGTTGTTGTTTTACAACACAGATATTGTTTATTCAAGTATGGCAGTGGTAGGTCCATGACCTATACGGGATCTAGGCACGCCCGCCATCATGAGCCTCCCAGCTGACTGGGTTATAGCAGTAGGTAGATGGGACTCATTAGCCCTGTTAAGGCGGTCCACCTAGGGGAAGGAAAACCCTGATGTTAAACCCCCAGCCTGGGTTACTGCCCCCATGCCTCCGAGGAAGGTTCTTTAGCCAGAGGCTAGGAGAAGGTTACTCTGACGTAAAACCTACAACCTGGTGGTCACCACAGCCATCTCAGCTTGTCTGTGCTACTGTGGAGTGCCACCTTGCCTAAAGAGTGGAATTGGTGTGCACGAGCTGATCCCCACTTTAAGCAACGAGCGCAGGCGGGAAGGAAAGCCCTGCAGCAATGGGAAGAGGTGAAAACAGCAGGTGCATGATGGCACTGGGAGCTGCAGTCTCGATCCTGCATGCAGGCGGCTCAGGAGCTATGGTCATTTGATTGCTGACCCGAGACAACAGCATCATCCGGCAGGGCCCTGGGTGACCAAGCAGCCCTGTTTAATGATAGCCCTGCTTGCTCCACATGGAGACAGACCTAGAAAAGGTGGTCTAAACATGGCTTGTCTCACTAGACCCGGTTGGCTCACCACTGCCAACGGGCATCACTACACGCGATGCGAAAAGAAAAACAAAGAACCTGAAAATTGAGGTCAGGGAAGGCTAAAGAAGATCGTCGACTCTCAGGGGTCGGGTTCATGATTAAGAGCGCCATAGCACATAGGTTACACAGTTTGCCAGTTGGACATTCTGACCGACTCATGTCACTCCGGCTCCCCATCAACAACAAGGATTTTGCCACTATTGTTAGTGTGTATGCCCCAACCATGCAGGCCGACATCGGAGTTAAGGAGGCTTTCTATAGCGATCTGCACAACCTTCTACAGCGCGTCGACACCCAGGACAAGCTCCTCATCATGGGAGATTTCAACGCCAGAGTGGGCCGTGACTCTGATGTATGGAAGGATGTGCTAGGGAAACATGGCATAGGCAACTGTAACGACAAACGACAATGGCCGCCTGCTGCTGGAGTTCTGCTCTGCACATGACTTGACGATCACCAACAGCCTGTTCCAACAGAAAGAGAGATTCAAAGCAACCTGGAGACACCCACGCTCCAAACACTGGCACCTTCTGGACTACGTTCTGACGCGACAGCATGATAGAAGAGACGTACTACATACCAGGATGATGCCTAGCGCGGATTGCTATACGGATCATCGCTTGGTCCGTTCCAAGATTGCTTTCACTTTCAAGCCCCCTCCTAAGAAGAAAGGCCCACAGTTTAAGAAGCTACAAGTCCACAAGCTGCAAGACATAGACACAAAAATGGAGTTCCAGGCCAAACTAGAGGAGAGACTGGGTGGAGAAGAAGGCCTGCCTGACGACCCTGAACAACAGTGGATGAGATTAAAGACCATCCTTCAGGAGACGGCAGCAGAAGTAGTGGGCTTCTCAGCCAGGAAAAATAAAGACTGGTTTGATGAGTCTGATGCACAGATCCAGGAACTACTAGAAAAGAAATGTGCATGCCACAAGACTCTTTTAGCTAAACCTGATGACCACTCTGCCAAGACAGCTTACAGAAATGCCTGCTCCACACTGCAAAGCAAGCTCCGCATACTGCAGAACGACTGGTGGCTAGCTTTTGCGGAGAAGACACAACAACATGCCAATGCTGCAGACATGCGCTCCTTTTATGAAGCCCTTAAGACCATCCATGGGCCAGCACATCAAGTGCAAGCACCCCTGCGCTCCTCAGACAGCTCCACCCTTCTGACGGACAAGGAAACCATTATGCAGCATTGGTCAGAACACTATGAAAACCTCTTCAGTGACAAGCGCATTGTGCAAGAGACATCAATCGAGAAGATTCCCCAGGTGGAGGTGAAATGGGAACTTGATGACCCCCCAACACTTGAAGAGATCCGAAAGGCCACCACGCAGCTGAATCCAGGGAAGTCTCCTGGCATAGATGGCATCCCAGCAGAGGTGTACCAAAATGGAGGTGAGGCAGTCCTTGACAAGCTTCAGATTCTCTTCTCCAGTTGCTGGGAAAAGGAAATGGTTCCACATGACCTTCGGGATGCGGTCATTGCGGTCATTGTTGCTCTTCGCAGATGACTGCGCCTTCGTCGCCCATACAGAGCAAGCCTTGCAGCACATTGTCAACTGTTTTGCTGAAGCAGCAAGAGCCTTCGGCCTCACCATCAGCCTGAGAAAGACAGAAGTGCTATATCAACCAGTCCCCCATACAGCATATATCCCACCCCAAATCAACATCATGGGTACCAGCCTGAATGCAGTAGAGCACTTCAGGTATCTCGGTAGTGTTATCTCAAATGACGCATCTGTTGCCAAGGACGTAGACAGTCGCCTTGCCAAGGCCAGCAGTTCTTTTGGTCGACTCTCAAAGAAAGTCTGGCAGAATCATGCACTGCGCCTTTCCACAAAAGTGCAGGTCTACAGAGCCATTGTGGTCCCTACCCTCCTGTATGGAGCTGAAACCTGGGTTCTGTATCGGCAGCAGATCAGATTACTGGAACGCTTTCATCAGCGTTGTCTCCGAAACATCTTCGGGATCAAGTGGCAGGACTATGTCTCAAATGAGGATATCCTTACCAGAGCCAAATTGCCCAGCATGGAGTCTATTATACTCAAACAACAGCTTCGTTGGGCAGGTCACGTAGCCAGGATGGATGATACATGCATGCCAAAATTAATTCTCTTTGGCGAGCTCAAGGAAGGGAGACGAAACCAAGGGGCCCCCAAAAAGCGCTATAAGGACCAGCTGAAGAAACAGCTCTCCCTTGCAGGCATTCAGCATCAGTCATGGCAGCATCTAGCTACAGATAGACTCAGCTGACGTTCCAGCATCAAATCCGCCAACCTGAAGTTTGAGGCAGAAAGAAGTGAGGCCTCACGCCAGAAGCGTCAAAGACAGAAAGAGCGGGCAGCAGCACAAGCCCAGCTTACTGAAGTGTTCATTTGCCCCAAGTGTAACAGGTCTTGTGCATCCCGCATCGGACTTGTCAGCCACCAGAGGGCTTGTAGAAAATAAACTAGAAAAAAAAAAAAGGCCTTCCCACTATCCTCGCAAGCGAGGAAACTGCCAACAACAACAACAACAATTCCTGTGAGATAATAAGTATATCTCATCTAAATCAATTTTATAATTTACCAGTAATAAAATTATAAAGATAAGTGAAGTTTTAAGAGTGGCCGTAATAAATATTTAGGAAACCTACATTTTTGGAGTATGGAGTTAAATTTGTCTCATTAATACTTGCAAATGCACAGAGGGCGATTTACAAATATCCTTTGATTTGTACACTTGGTTTCTGATGCACAAACACAAATTTCTGATTTGTAACTTGTGTGTGGGTTTTTACAATTAAATGTTTATTCTCCAAACTGAAAATTCTGATTGTGAAGGGTGATTCAGCATTGGTGGCTCACCGAACACACACATTCATCACTTTGCTCAGTTATGCAATATTGAGACATTCTCAGTGCAAAACTACAGTTGAGATCCACAAATATGTCAGTCACTATTCACATTATTGGCAGAATTATTGGGGGTGGCTGAGGGGAGCTTGGCTCATTATTGTGGGGGGGCACTGGTCCAAAATCAGTCTAACTAATGTAGTCAAGCTAATGACATGGCTAATGCTAGCCATATTTAGCAATGGGATCAAAATGTATAGCGCCACCATCAGTTTAAAAAGATGTGCACAGACCTATGTGGTGCATGCTAACATCAAGAAAGCTTAAGATTTGTTGTGGTGCAGATTTTAGTCCAGCTCAAAATTGTTTATCAGTTGTGTATTAGATATGTGTACCATCGATATCGAAAAAGACAATGAAGAAGAGTCTCATATTGCCTCTTTCTAGGAAAGTGAAATCTAAGAATCATAAATATCCTTATTGCTATGAGTTTACCCACACAAAAGTATTTTTGTGTGCAGGGGGTGACGCTACTTTTAGCAGGCATGTGACATTCTGCATAAATGACGCATTCCTGGTGTCATGTTCTTTATGCGACTGATGTCTGTCTGCCCCCTGCTGCTTTGGAGTGGTATAAAAGAATGCTGTACTGTATGTAGTGTAAAAGATATGCTCACCTGCCTGCTCTTTTTTGTTTTGGGTTGTGTCATTTAAAGTGTGGTGGTGCCTTTATTCTGGTACTGTTACAGCTTTGCTCCAGTTCCTTAACTTACATTTGGAATGTGTCTTTTTCTGTTTGAGTTACACACTAAATTAACTTTTCTGTGGGAAAGTGAGAGTAGTGAGTTTTACTCGTGATTGGCCTCATCGGTCTTAGGTTGTCATTATGGGGTGAACTCTCAGGTAATGAGAGAGTTTATAGTAGAAAACAGACCTTTACTCTTAAGTTAAATGGCATAAAAACTAGCATTGATTGCTTCACGTCGCTGTGTGGGGAATCGTTATTTCTACGCGCTAACACAAACAGTCCTTGTCAAAGGCTGCGCCATTTATTAGAAAGAAGCACAAGCATGGAGAGGATAAGATTGAAGACTGAGATCTCTAAAGCGATGCAGAATAACATCTGAGCAGCAAATCATGGCTCGTGTTTGTGCATCTACGGATACAAACATATGAACAAAAAATAGCTGTAAACTTGTTGATGCTGAGGCTCATTTAATTAGTGGTTGAAGTAATGTGGGTTTAATGAAGCTGCATTTATCTGTGAACTTACACATGCACACCCACGGACATCCGCACACATATCACTTTTATATCCTCGACAAACATTTGCACATGTAGTTATTTCTACAGCTTGCATCATCGCTCGTAGATGCACACAATTCTCTGGGGGCTGTCGACATGGCCGTGAGCAACTCTGTGATCTGTCGAGAGATATGTCGCCTGCCAATTGCTGATATCCCAGGCTGATAGTTGTGTATCTGTCTCGGAGCTTTGCATCATAATTCTGTCACTTCAGCATATAAAGATGTTATTCCTGCATTCCCAACTCATGCTTTCTGTTTGTTTCAGTGGAGTGTTCTCCTTGCTCTGGTAACGGCGGACAGAAAACTGTCAATGAGCGTGATGCTGAGTTAGTCCATGCCAACTTGTGTAAGCAGTTGTGATGGGAATTGATGAGATTTTATCAATAACAATGGCATTATTAATTCTGATTGTTGGTCCCATTTCTTAATGATTCCTGGTCAGTTTTCTATGTTGGGAAAATGTTGATTGTCACAGGTTTTCAATGTCAGTGCGTAGCAGCTTGTACTTTCTTCTTCGACATTGTGTTGTGATTGACTCCTTCCACTTGCTCCACTAGGCACAAAAACTAGCGATCTCCGGCATAGGAGGCGGGTGCTTTGACCAGTCGGCTAAAAGCCGGGCTCTGATCTGAGCAGCCAGAGGATTCTGTGGCTATCGGGGGAGTGAAGCCTATTGACTATCAAATGCACAGCCACTCTTGCTGGAGTTTCACATCAAACGTGGTGTTGGGGCACTTTTTTTTTTTTGTTTTTTTTTGCAACAGCAACTTGATGAACATGGTGGCATTACTAAGAGGAATTAATCATGTCTGAGGCAGAGGACTAATTCAATCATTCATTTTATCCAGGTCATGGTGGCAGTAGGCCTAACTCAGCCACATGGCGTGTGCAGCCAGTACATTCTGAGTGCCGGTCCCAAGCCCAGATAAATGAGGAGGGTTGCGTCAGGAAGGGCATCCGGCGTAAAACAAGCCAACCAAACTATGCAGACTAAGAATCAAATTTCCATACCGGATCGGTCGAGGCCCGGGTTAACAACGTCCGCCACAGGTGCTGTTGCCCAACAGGGTGCTGGTGGAAATTGGGCTACTGCTGGGCGAAGATGACAAAGAAGAGGAGGAGAACGTTTCCACAAACAGCAGGAGAAGAAGAAGACTGGAAGGGTGGAAATGAGATTGGGAACTTTGAATGTTGGTAGTATGACTGGTAAAGGGAGAGAACTGGCTGATATGATGGAGAGGAGCAAGGTAGACATATTGTGTGTGCAAGAGACCAAGTGGAAGGGAAGTAAGAGCAGGAGCATCGGCGGTGGGTACAAGTTGTGCCATGGTGAGGACAGGAAGAGAAATGGTGTTGGACTCATTTTAAAGGAACAGTATGTTAAAAGTGTGTTGGAGGTTAAGCGAGTGTCTGACAGGGTGATGAGTGTGAAGTTGGAAATTGAAAGGGTGATGAATATCATCAGTGCGTATACCCCACAGGTAGGTTGTGAGATGAAGGAGAAAGAAGATTTCTGGAGTGTGTTAGATGAGATGGTGGAGAGTGTGCCCAAGCATGAAAGAGTGGTGATAGGAGCAGACTTCAGTGGGCATGTTGGTGAAGGGAACAGAGGTGATGAGGAAGTAATGGGTAGATATGGTATCAAGGATAGGAATGGGGAAGGACAGATGGTAGCTGATTTTGCAAAAAGGATGGAAATGGCTGTGGTGAATACCTACCTTAAGAAAAGGGAGGAGCACAGGGTAACATATAAGAGTGGAGGAAGGTGCACACAGGTGGACTACATTCTTTATAGGAGATGCAAGCTAAAAGAAATCGGAGACTGTAAGGTAGTGGTAGGAGAGAGTGTCGTTAGACAGCATAGGATGGTTGTTTGTAAGATGACTTTAGAGGTAAAGAAGAAGAAGAGCGTGAGAGCTTAACAAAGGATCAGATGGTGGAAGCTGAAGGAGGAAGTCTGTTGTGGGAAATTTAGCGAGCAGGTGAGAGAAGTACTGGTTGGAGGGGAAGCACTTTTGGACAACTGGAAAAGTACTGCAGATGTGGTGAGGGAGACAGCTAGGACAGTACTGGGTATGACATCTGGACAGTGGAAGGAAGACAAGGAGACTTGGTGGTGGACCCCAATAGAGTGCTTCGCTCTCAGACTGCAGGCTTACTTGTAGTTCCTAGGGTTTGTAAGAGTAGAATAGGAGGCAGAGCCTTCAGCTTTCAGGCTCCTCTCCTGTGGAACCAGCTCCCAATTCAGATCAGGGAGACAGACACCCTCTCTACTTTTAAGATTAGGCTTAAAACTTTCCTTTTTGCTAAAGCTTATAGTTAGGGCTGGATCAGGAGACCCTGAACCATCCCTTAGTTATGCTGCTATAGACTTAGACTGCTGGGGGGTTCCCATGATGCACTGAGTGTTTCTTTCTCTTTTTGCTCTGTATGCACCACTCTGCATTTAATCATTAGTGATTGATCTCTGCTCCCCTCCACAGCATGTCTTTTTCCTGGTTCTCTCCCTCAGCCCCAACCAGTCCCAGCAGAAGACTGCCCCTCCCTGAGCCTGGTTCTGCTGGAGGTTTCTTCCTGTTAAAAGGGAGTTTTTCCTTCCCACTGTTGCCAAGTGCTTGCTCACAGGGGGTCGTTTTGACCGTTGGGGTTTTTCCGTAATTATTGTATGGCCTTGCCTTACAATATAAGGCGCCTTGGGGCAACTGTTTGTTGTGATTTGGCTGTACAAGCTGTACAAGAAGTTGAATAGTAAGGAAGGAGAAAAGAACTTGTACCAATTGCTCAGACAAAGGGACAGAGCTGGAAAGGATGTGCAGCAGGTTAGGGTGGTAAAAGATGCACATGGTAATGTGCTGACAAGTGAGGAGTGTGCTGAGAAGGTGGAGGGAATATTTTGAAGAGCTGATGAATGAAGAAAATGAGCGAGAGAAAAGGCTGGATGATGTAGTGAGAGTAAATCAGGAAGTACAAGAGATTAGTAAGGAAGACGTGAGGGCTGCTATGAAGAGGATGAAGAGTGGAAAGGCATGGAAATGTCTAGGAGAGATGGCAGTAGAGTTTCTAACCAGACTGTTTAATAAAATCTTGGAAAGTGAGAGGATGCCTGAGGAGTGGAGATGAAGTGTGCTGGTTCCTATTTTCAAGAACAAGGGTGATGTGCAGAGCTGCAGTAACTACAAAGGCATAAAGTTGATCAGCCACAGCATGAAGTTATGGGAAAGAGTAGTAGAATCTAGGCTTAGAAAACAGGTGAAGATCTGTGAGCAGCAATATGGTTTCATGCCGAGAAAGAGCACTACAGATGCAATGTTTGCTCTGAGAATACTGTTGGAGAAGTACAGAGAAGGCCAGAAAGAGTTACACTGTGTGTTTGTGGACTTAGAAAAAGCTTATAATAGGGTGCCAAGAGAAGAGCTGTGGTATTGTATGAGGAAGTCTGGAGTGGCAGAGAAGTATGTTAGGGTAGTGCAGGACATGTACAAGAATAGTGTGACAGCGGTGAGATGAGCAGTCGGAATGACAGACTCATTCAAGGTGGAGGTGGGATTACACCAAGGATCAGCTCTGAGTCCTTTCTTGTTTGCAGTGGTGATGGACAGGTTGATGGATGAGATCAGACAGGAGTCCCCATGGACTATGATGTTTGCAGATGACACTATGATCTGTAGTGAGAGTAGACAGCAAGTTGAGTCGAGTCTGGAGAGGTGGAGATATGCTTTGGAGAGAATGGGAATGAAAGTCAGTAGAAGCCAGACTGAGTACATGTGTGTGAATGGGAGGGAGCCCAGTGGAATAGTGCAGTTACAAGGAGTGGAAGTGGTGAAAGTAGATGAGTTTAAATATTTGGGGTCAATAAAAAGACAGCAGGCAGAGCTGGAGGTGGCAGAGCTGAAGATGTTGAGATTCTCTTTGGGAGTGACGAGAATGGACAAGATTAGGTGAACACATAAAAATGAACATATCAGAGGGAGAGCTCAGGTGGGACGGTTTGGAGACAAAGTCAGAGAGGTGAGACTGAGATGGGTTGGACATGTGCAGAGGAGGGACCCAGGGTATATCGGGAAAAGGATGCTGACGATGGAGCCACCAAGCAGTAAGAGAAGAGGGAGGCCAAAGAGGAGGTTTATGGATGTGCTGAGGGAGGACATGCAGGTGGTTGGTGTGACAGGAAGATACAGAGGACAGGGTCAGATTGAAATGACTGATCTGCTGTGGCAACCCCAAATGGGAACAGTCGAAAGACAAAGAAGATGGTGGCAGTAGACCTAGCAACTCAGCTCACATCTGTCTTTGGCCAGGTCCTCCAAATTTCCTTGGGGATCTCAACCCATTCCCAAGCAAACTGGGAGCTATAATCTCTTCAATGTGTCCTGGGTCTTTCCGGGGGGTTTCCTCCCAGTCGGATGTGCCTGGAAGACCTCGCTAGAGAGACGACTAGGGTGCATCCTCATCAGATGCCTGAATCACCTGAACTAGCTCCTTTTGATGCAAAGAAGCTTTCCCCCTGTCCCTGAGTGTAAGCCCAGGTACCCAACAGAGAAATGTAATTTCCACTGCTTGTATCCATAACCTTGCTCCTCCGGTCGTTCCTCAAACTTCATGGCCACAGATGAGGATAGTAGTGTAAATCGACTGGTAAATCAAGAGTCTCACCATCTGGCACGACTGTCGAGTTGGGGTAAGTTGGAGCATGAGATAGAGACTGCTATCAATAGACCAATAGACTGCTATCATTTTGTAACTCAACAAAATAAAAGAGCACTCAGTGAGGATTAATTGGCCGTTAAAGTTGCTGAACTAAATCAATCGAGTAAGTGACTTTGTTTTGCCTGTAAAATAGTGCACAGATGGGTCTGTCCCCTGGTGGATGGTTTGTGGATGCTCAGTGATTATTAAAAATTTATGAACGACTTAGGTGTAGTTTTTCTACCACACCATGAACACTGGGCACATCATGTGGTTGTTGATGTGCTTCGCCCAGTTGTGCCCACCTTCACCTCAGCCTCGGCTAAGAAGTTAAGTTCACAGCTACAGGAATAAACGTGATGCCCACTATGTGGGAAGATACGGGACAAACGATACAGCAGAACTCAGAACTGGAATGTAAAACTGGAATCAAATAATGGCTGGAACAGCTGTGTTTGGGAACATTGTTACACAGTCTGTAAAAAAGGGCCTGATTATGTCACCAGGTGGATTTCCATTACCCTCCAAATTGTCCAGTTTGAAGTAGCGAATTGAAAATATGCTTAATGGAAATGCATGTATTTAAAAAAAAACACTGAAATTCGCAAAATGCTTTTGTCCCTCACATGAGGTGAAGAGATGGAGAGCTTGTTAAATGTTATAAGAGATGATAATATTGGATGAATAAAAACAATGAAGTGGCTATATTTAGTGGGACTTTCCCTTCCATTGCAATGACTATTGCAGTTGTCAATCTGTAATGGAAACTTGGCTGGTGTTTCAACTCAAATACTGAAACATTTCACTTGATTTCCATCCTTTGATGTTTCAACATAATGAACCAGAGAAATCAGAGATTTTTGACATCCGCCAATGCGGATCTGGATCACCTCCAAAATTCAGTGGTGTCTTTCATGCCCTGTCTATCTGTGGTGCAAATTTGGTGAGAGTCTGTGAAGTAGGTTTGACATAATCCTTCAAAGCCTATATAAAGAGAAATCTTGATCTAGCATCCAGAACTGGATCTAGATCACCTCCAAAATCTAATGGAATCTTCCATGGCCTAATAGGTATCTGTGGTGAAAATTTTGTCAATGTCCGTGGAGTAGTTTTGGTGTAACCCTGCTCACAGACAGGCAGACAGCCAGACAAATAAATGCCGATTATTTTGCTACGTTCTTGGCAGACATAATGAGGCAGCACAGGTTTTGTACACTATGTGCAGTAGTGCATATGGTGCTTAGAGAGAGAGTAATGATTTTGGGGAGAAAATACGAGTCTGTTAATTTTGTAGTGTTCAGTTTGTATAATTTCTTTGATTGGTAGCATTTGTTTTTCACACTCGAGAGATTAAATGTGAACTAAAGTGCAACCATTACACTGGTGGTGCTAATTAAATGTCAAGTCCCAGGTTGGAACTGTGTCATCGTTCCTCTTCTAAGCCGGTATAATTGTGTTTATCTGCTTGTGTGTATGTATGAGTCCATGGCAGCGTCAGTTAGGTCCCCCACGTTTTACACTAATTGCATTCATTGTTTTGGTGTACACTTTCACAAGTGTGATGCCGCTCACAGTCGTCAACCTGAGTTACTGTTGTTTGTGTGTGAAGTTTCCGACATGACAGACGGAACAGTAAATCCACACCCACAGTGTTTTCTAAAGCGAGGGATTCAAAAATGAAAGGATGCATGAGTGAAGGCAGGGATGTACGTCTGGAGCTGGTCCCCGGGCGCCTAATGGCGACTTCTGCTGGCAATTAGGATGGGTTAAATGCAGTAGACACATTTCATTGTGCCGGGAACATGTTCTTCTGTGCATATGACAATAAAATTCTTTTGAATCCTTTGAATCCTTTGAAACAAAGCCCCCATCCCTCAGTCTTTAATAGTCAAACAACAGCATGCTTCTGTTTCCCATTAAATGTTTTCTGGAGCATTTCTCCTTTCCTTATCCCTCTGGCGTCCAGGGATATTTTCTACATTTTACCATACTTTCAGTAATTACTTTAAGTTACATTTTTAGTATAATGCCCATGTGTTGCTTATCAAAATGTTAACAACAGTCTCACCTTTCGGGATGTGCATCACATACTTGCAATACTGTATGTAGAAATATTTTGGTTCTAAATCTGAAAAAAGTGAAATGCATTTTTAGCAAATTCTTAATTTTTTTTTTGTTAAAATACACCTTTATATATGTGAATGAACTGCTGTGGTGCTAGAAATGGGTTCACCAAAGTCTTTGTCTCACAAATGTAGTGCAGTATATGAAGAAAATTGTACAGCAATGTAAATAAGTGGAAAAATAAAATCACTCACCATTTCCAATTAGATGTTTAATGTCCTCACTCTATGCAGAAATGTCCATGAAAATCCTTCACTGGATGAAAAGTAGAACATTCCTCACAAGAAATGCCCATTTGTCCCATTAGAGGGGAAGCTTATGAATCTTGAATAAAAAAATCCCATCCACATGTTTTTATGACAGTTTGACGTTTCTACCACATCCACAAAAAACTGTGATGACACAGTAAGAACCTGTTTTGAACTGTTAAGAAAGCAGTAGAAACTTTTAAGGTTGTGGTGTGTTCTCCATGGACGTGGAGGACATGGTCAAACTTGGGACATGTTCAAAAACTATGCAGCGAGAATGTGGTTGAATCAGGATAAATTAAGAAATAAATAAGGATGTAGTAATGACTGCACTGATGTAGTATTAACAATGTAATTAAACCTTATAGTGGCTTCATTGATGTGACAAATGTGATGTGGACAGGCTGTCCCAGCAGTGGTCTGTGGACTGCTTTGTGAATGAAATGTGATGGTTGCTGCTCCATGGTGCTGAAAAGCAGAAAAAGAACTCCCCTCACCTTTTGTACAAATTGGGATTCACTTCAAAGTATGCACCCACATGCATGTTCATACATGTCTAAACAGCATATTTAACAATAAAGACCATCTTTTAGTGTGTTTAACTGAGACAGGCATGTTTGACAGAAATAATGCTTTTCTGATTGCAGTTTTATTGTTGAATCTACATGTGGACACAAGGAAACTTGCAGAATGAAAAAGATCAGTGCATGGTGCATTATTAATTAGGACAGGATGGACATAGTGACATTGTGGTATGTGTGTGTGATGTGGTTGTTCATAGTAAGAATGAACAGCATGTGTTACGCACATGAGCATGTACATGGTAACAAATTAGTGTGAAAGTGTTAGATGACGTGAAAACATGGCAGCAACATAATCAGGACAGAATATGGATGTGAAAACTAAATACTTGCCTGAATAACTTAGCTGAATAACTGTGTATTGAGGGAAAGGTTGAACACAAATACCACACGTTTGGTGGAAATCAGCCAAAGGACCTTTGAGGAGTCAGTGAATAAACTGCAAAATTATAGTATGATGTATGGTTCATATTTACACAAAGCAGCAAGGACAAAGATGACAAAGGTATAAAAGTATGGTAGCAATACAATGAATGCACAAACAATACCAATAAAAGCAACAGACACATTGACAAAAAGATGCATTTGAAATTTGCACGTTGCCTACGGACTTGTTGTTTGAAAACTGACAATTTTCTTGTTCACTTTCATTTCCTTTTATTACTCCCCGCCAAACTCATCTAAACTGTACTACCTGTCAAAAACTCGTGCCGAGAGCAGTTTGTCACACATTTGACACTTTGAGCTCATGCTTTTCAAAATTGGCCAACTTATCTCTGATTTTAGAAATTGTTCAAAAATATCAAGTGCCATGCTCTTTTTTTTTAATGCATTTTTCAGGTGTTTAACTACCACGCTCAGAACACTTTCATTTTACAAATTCAAAATGCAGGTACCTAAACACGAACTGAGCACTTTACTGGAGTGCTAAAAAGAAGAAGGAGAAAATGCAGCTTTTTTGTGCAGAAGCTTTTGTCACAGCATTGATAATGTTGTGTTGCATAATGAGCTTTAGCAGGCGGGATGACACCTGACCTATGTTGTTGACAGAAACTTCATTGCTGCTTCCTGCTGCATGTTTTCTTTATTTTGATCGATCCTCTGTATGATGGAACAAGTGCAGCCGACGTGGATATTCCAGACATTTACACTGCAAAATTTCACACCTTTTATTTCTGACGTTTCTGTCTGCCTCTGTTGGATTTTTTTCCGCCCACTTATCTTTCAAAATAAAACACCTGATTTGGCGTAAACCAAATCAATATGTGGACTCGGCCTCACAGCATTTCCCCAGCCTGCATTTATCTTTTCAGCTCGATCTTAACTGGCTAACAAGGACGAGCAGCTCTTAACTGGCTGTGCAGATTAAAGTGCGTTTATACATACGTGTAGGACATGACCATGTTCTTATAAAGAAAGCTCACTGTCGCGAACCATTGAAAAAAGACATTGCCGTTTATGAGGACTGTCTGTGAGTCCCCCAGTCTTTGATATCAGGAGTCACTTGGCAAGAGATTATGGGGTCATGAAGTCGCTGGACAGCTGGGTTTGGTGATGCTGATATGTTTGCAGGAGAATGAATGTCCTTGTCTTTAGGGTCCTGGTACTTCCTGTCTTATCTGTCTTCCTGTATGTTTCCTGTATGGATGCTATCACTTCTGCCTCTTCTTAACACCAAAAAAGAGTTCCTTAACTGATGACATGAAGTATTTGTGGCTTACAATTCTGCACTTGATACCACCTTGATCACCATAGGATGCCACTGTTGAACTAAAACAAACATATAACGAGTGGTGGGCACAGATAACCAAAAAATTAACTTTGATAACAGATAATCAGATAACGGACGCATTTGCGCGTCGCGGCGCAGCCGCTTATGGCGCTGGACAAACAACACCTCCGTGTTGGAAGTCTCACAGGACAAGTTGGAACATGCGCAGCTGTTAAACAATTTCTCGGATACTCACTCGACTGAAAAGCCACCGAAAGCCCTCTGAATCTTACGAATGGTTTCCAACACGGAGGTGTTGTTTGTCCCGCGCCATGAGCGACTGCGTCGCGACGCACGAATGCATCTGCACATCTTTAATTACAAAATATCCCATGACCATTGATTGGAGTAAGCTGGTATAGAAAATGAATCAATTAATCAAAGTCCACCTGTGCTCATTCTCATGTAATGTGGAGTTGCATCAGGAAGGTCATCTGGCATAAAACCTATGCCAAATCAATGTGCAGATCCATATTGGACCAGTTGTGATGACCCCAACCCAAAAGGAAGATACAATTGCCACATTCCATTGAGCACGTACATTGCTTCTGATGCATAGTAGGTAATTGTTTGTTTTCCCCACATAGTGTGACTCTCGTCACCTCAGGATTACGACGCTCTGTCACTGAAAGTCAAACTGATGCGGACTGTTACCTTCATGCGTAAATAAGTGCGATTCCTTCGTTGTAGCATCTGTAGTAGTTGCAGTGTGGCGCCGGCTTTAGGGACACTCAGATATGAGGAGTATTACGTGTATTTTGAGGGAACTATGACATTTTGGCTGTGTATTGTGTTTCTCTGGGTGCAGGTGCCTCAGCGCTGAGGACCCCAGCAGCTGGAGAAGTCCAAGGACATGCCCACCCTTCACCTGCCTGCACCAGATTGATGGTTACGCTTTAGAGTTGGGGGCAGACCAGTTGTCTGCCTGACTGGTTGCCATCTAGGACACGAGGTGATTTCGTAGTGTGTGGGAGGCAAGCGGCAACTGCACATACTGACCAGACCTGACCTTACTAGACTATGACATATTGCTGTATAAACAACGATGAGGAAAAATCGAGCAGCGGGATTGCCGAAAGAGAAGTTCCACATAGTATCTCTATGAGATGAGATGAGAGATGAGATGAGATTTATTGTTACTGTCATTACACGAGTGCAACAACAATGAAATTACGTTTACACTCCAATTACCTCAGACAAAATACAGCAATTAATCCACGATTATTACTAGTTGATCGTAATAATGGCACATATCAGAATTAAACACAACACATATACATTTGACATTGTTTATGTGCACTAAACTTGAAACAGTCTATCATCCGAATTGAGGCAAAGTGGGTGAAGGCTGCAGCGGGAGGGGCCTGTGCCGCTGCTTATTTATTATATTTATATCAAAACTCTCTTTATTTAATTTCCTCCTTTGGTCTTTCTGGCTTTCCCGTCTGCCCACCTAAACTATTTCCCCCCACTGTTACCTGACTTATTGATGTCTTTTTCTTCTTTTTCTCCCTCCTCTAATCATATCCTCTTACTCTTCTCTAAAACTCATTTGCTTCTTTCTGCCTCTTTCATTTTTCTCTCACCATCTCTCAGCAGGTGAGACTGATGGTTACAAACGTAGGAGTTGGAAGCAAATGATTGGCTGCAGACGGAAGTAGAAATGAAATATTTTCTCCGTGTGCGGTCACCCGCAGTGCGGCAGGTGCTGAGGAAACCTATCAAATGGCAGTTGTATATATGGCCCAAATTTGTCACTTCTGATTTGCTCTTGTCGCATTTCTGCTTTGAGGCGTTCCCAAACTGTGCATTTGCGAACGGCTTTTGAAATTATGCCACGTTGTGAAAAAGTTTCCATCTGGATTATCATCTGTGTGATGTGAAATAAATCAGATGTATTATTGAGTAACTTTGAGTCTGAAGCTGCCGTCAGCATGAGGTGACGTACATAAATGCTTTTGTTTATTGAAGGTTGAGTCTGAGAACAGTTAGTTAATTTCCCAGACTGTATTCACCTCGCTGTTCTAATTAGAACTAAACCATCACCTGACACAAAGTGATGACTACAAATGGTTTCAGTCTTAAGAGCAGGTGGATGAGTGGAATAGTGGCTCACATGACATAGTAGAGAAGCTTGAATCTTCGACTGGACTGGGTTGCTTGACACGAGGACATTTCGCTTCAAATCGCAGAAGCTTCCTCAGCTAAAATTCTTGCTCTGGTGGTCTGACTTCTGTCTTGACCCTTGTAGAGAAGAACAAACAGAACCCAAAAAAGCTGGAGTTTTAAACCTAACCAGACCCCTCCTACTGAGAGGCAGACTGCTCTTGGCTAGTGACTAAACAATTGCTTTAATTAGCACCTATTGTGCTCTAGTTAGCACCCTCCTAATGACAGGGTAGCTGTCCCTCCTAACAGTGGGACTGACGCCTCTCCTGACGCCTCTCCTGACGCCTCTCCTGACGCCTCTCCTGATGACGTGAATAACTCATTACCATGAACAAATGACTGAAACTGCTTTGACCTGAGTACCCCATTGTAAACAGGGGCCAAAGCGTGTCTCAGACCCCCTCCCCGGTTAAGGCTGGATTTCAGCTGTTTCACATGCAATGCCTCCTTCACCCCTCTCTCAAACCATTTCTTCTCTCTCGCTAAGATTTTAACTTCCTTGTCCTCAAACGTATGGTTAGTGTCTTTAAGGTGGAGATGAACTGCACACTGAGGTCCACTAGTTTCCATAGTAGAGAAGCTACTATGGAAACCACCTGGGCAACTGAGAGCCTTCACAGAAACTCACATGACATGTTTCCTTCTGCAAAACACTTCACTTGTATCATCTCAGTGCACCCATCTGGATATGGGTTCCAACCTTGGCTGGGGCTGTTGTCATGGCAAATTATTAGTGATGAGGACTATTGTCTCTTGGTTGATTCCCGGATAGGAAAGCTGCATACATGGTTGATGTAGACACACCTGTGCATGGGTTTGTTTAACGTGTGACTGTCATTGCATGCCGACAAACACACGGTCCTTCACACGTCCTCAGCCTGGTCTGATGGCTGGGAAATCCCAGTTTCTGGCAAAATTTGATGCGGCGCTGCTCCAGTCGTTCCGTCTTTTTCCTTGGAATGAAAAAATGCCGAGTGCACGACACACACCTCACACAAAGGCTGCTTACCAGGAAATTATGCAATCGACAGGCGTGAAAAAGTTCACGCATGCGCACGAAGGTTCAAGGTTTGCTCATGCAAGCACACGTGATTCAAATCCATCAGGTTTTTGAAAAAATAAAAGGTCCGATACTTTTCTAACAGACCTCGTACAAACTCATTACCAACCCCCAGAGCAAGCACACAGGCGACAGTGGTAAGGAAAAACTCCCTCTGATGTATTGAGGAAGAAACCTCAGGCAGACCAGACTCTAAGGACCCTCTGCTTGGGCCATGCTACAAACACATTTAACACAACACAAACTCAGGTCACGTCATCATAAACATCTCTAATGTAGATACATACATATATACATATATACACATACCTACATACACCTACACATACATACATACATATGCAATGCGTGTGATTTTATACTACATATTTACAAGATAGAAAAACAAAGCACACACAACTAAACAATGATCAACAAAACACCCTAACCCTCAACACCCTTCTTCCTCCCTATACCTAGAAAAAAACCATGTACCTATACCGCTGCTTAAACTGGTTCATGCTTGGACATGGCTTGAGCTCCACCCTCAGTCTGTTCCACATCCTCACTCCACTAACAGAAATACAAAAATCTTTTAATGTTGTACGTGCCCACTGATGTTTTAACTTAAACTCCCCCCTCAGATTATAATCCCCTACTCTATTAAAGAACATGTTTTTAATATTTCCAGGAAGTAAATTGTTTATTGCTTTATACACAATTTGTACTGATTGAAAATGAACCAGATCAGTAAATTTTAAAATTTTTGATTTTAAGAATAGTGAATTTGTGTGGTCTCTATAACCAGTATTATGAATTATTCTTATAGCTCTTTTCTGCAGTATGAATAATGGTTGTGTTGTACATTTATAATTATTGCCCCATACCTCTGCACAATAATGTAAATATGGTAAGATCAGTGAGCAATAGAGAATGCGGAGTGAGTTGTGGTCCACAATGTATTTAACTTTGTTCAGAACTGAAATGCTTCTTGACAGTTTGCTCTGTATATGTTTTATATGAGACTTCCAGTTTATTTTATCATCAATTATCACCCCAAGAAACTTAGTTTCATATACTCTTTCAATATCCACCCCCTGTACTTGTAACTGTACTTGTATGTCTTTATTACAATTGCTAAATAACATATATTTTGTTTTACTTAAGTTTAATAATTTGTTTCTGTCAAACCACATTTTCAGCTTTCCCATTTCTGTAGTGATGTTTCTTAGTAGTTTCTGCAAATCCCCCCCAGAACAAAAAATACTTGTCATCTGCAAATAATACTAATTTTAATATCTTAGACACATTAAAAATATCATTTATATAAAGTAAAAAGAGTTTTGGACCCAATACTGACCCCTGTGGGACACCACAACCAATGTCCAAGCATGATGATGCATATTCCCCCAACTTCACAAATTGTTTTCTGTTACTCAAATAACGTCTCACCCAGTGCAACACTAATCCCCTGATCCCATACCGCTCAAGTTTATTGATTAATATATCACGATTGATTGTGTCGAAAGAGTTTTTAAGGTCTATGAATATTCCAACTGAATGTAATTTATGATCTATGGCATTTGTGATCTCCTCAACTGATTCTATTAATGCCAGTGATGTTGAACTATTTGCTCTAAATCCATATTGACTGTCAATAAGTAATTTATGTTTCTTTATGAATTTATCTAATCTATTGTTGAATATTTTTTCTAATATTTTGGAAAATTGTCGAAGCAAAGAAACAGGCCTATAATTTGTGAAGTGGTGTCTATCCACAGTCTTATACAGCAGTACAACTTTGGCTGTTTTCATTTCATTGGGAAATTTACCGGTTTGAAATGACAAATTACAAATATACATTAATGGTTCTGAAATCGAGTAAGAGAATAGAATAGAAAAAACTTTGTCTGTCCCACAAAGGTCACAGAAATTCTTCTTCAACAACCGGTTCAGAAAAACACATTAAATACTCACACAAAACTTCACTGTTTAAAAAAAACGCACAATTGAAAACACAAGCATCTAAGTAAGTAAGTCCCTTCGGCTGCTCCCTTGTTTTGCACTAGGGGTCGCCACAGCGGATTCAAGGTGGATTTGCATGTTGAATTGGCACACGTTTTACACCGGATGCCCTTCCTGACACAACTCAACATTACGTGGAGAAATGTGGCAGGGGTGGGATTTGAACCGGGAACCTTACGCACTGAAACCAAGCGCACTGACCACTAATCCCCTGACAACACAGGCGTCTATCTGGTCTTATTAAGAGTTACTACAGAAGAGGGGATGAACGATTTCTTGTGAATATTTTTGCAGACCAGAAGGACTTTGTATCACCTGCGTGATGGCAGTAACTGGAAGGAGTGGTGAAGGGAAGTGTGAGGGGTCCTCGGTGATCAGGGTGGCTTTCCTGATCACCGAGCGATTGTATAGTTCAGACAGAGGGGTTTGAGGTGAACCAGTGACCTTGCTTGCATGACTGATGATGCAGAAAAGTTTATTTCTGTGTTTGACAGTGAGGAGGATGTTAAAGGTAACGAGTGATTCAATGAGGGATTTATAGACCAGAGTTAAAATGTTCTTGCTGACATGGAAAGTCCTCAGTTTCCTCAGCAGGTGGAGATGCTCCTGTGCTTTTTTATAAACAGTGTCACCGTGTGTTGAGAAGGACAGGCCGGTGTCTATCTGTGTTCTCGAGGTACTTGAAGGACTGAACCTGCTCCACCATCTGGCCCTGGATACTAAATGGTAAATGGACTGCATTTATATAGCGCTTTTCCATCTGCATCAGATGCGCAAAGTGCCTTACAATTATGCCTCACATTCACCCATTCACACAAACACACTCACGCACCAATGTCAGGGTGCTGCCATGCAAGGAGTCAGAGCTCTATTGAGCTGAGTATTCCATTAACTTTAACTAGTAATGACTTCATGACTTTCTTTGCTAACAAAATTTTAACTATTAGAGAAAAAATTACTCATAACCATCCCAAAGACGTATCGTTATCTTTGGCTGCTTTCAGTGATGCCGGTATTTGGTTAGACTCTTTCTCTCCGATTGTTCTGTCTGAGTTATTTTCATTAGTTACTTCATCCAAACCATCAACATGTTTATTAGACCCCATTCCTACCAGGCTGCTCAAGGAAGCCCTACCATTAATTAATGCTTCAATCTTAAATATGATCAATCTATCTTTGTTAGTTGGCTATGTACCACAGGCTTTTAAGGTGGCAGTAATTAAACCAGTACTTAAAAAGCCATCACTTGACCCAGCTATCTTAGCTAATTATAGGCCAATCTCCAACCTTCCTTTTCTCTCAAAAATTCTTGAAAGGGTAGTTGTAAAACAGCTAACTGATCATCTGCAGAGGAATGGTCTATTTGAAGAGTTTCAGTCAGGTTTTAGAATTCATCATAGTACAGAAACAGCATTAGTGAAGGTTACAAATGATCTTCTTATGGCCTCGGACAGTGGACTCATCTCTGTGCTTGTTCTGTTAGACCTCAGTGCTGCTTTTGATACTGTTGACCATAAAATTTTATTACAGAGATTAGAGCATGCCATAGGTGTTAAAGGCACCGCGCTGCGGTGGTTTGAATCATATTTGTCTAATAGATTACAATTTGTTCATGTAAATGGGGAGTCTTCTTCACAGACTAAAGTTAATTATGGAGTTCCACAAGGTTCTGTGCTAGGACCAATTTTATTCACTTTATACATGCTTCCCTTAGGCAGTATTATTAGACGGTATTGCTTAAATTTTCATTGTTACGCAGATGATACCCAGCTTTATCTATCCATGAAGCCAGAGGACACACACCAATTAGCTAAACTGCAGGATTGTCTTACAGACATAAAGACATGGATGACCTCTAATTTCCTGCTTTTAAACTCAGATAAAACTGAAGTTATTGTACTTGGCCCCACAAATCTTAGAAACATGGTGTCTAACCAGATCCTTACTCTGGATGGCATTACCCTGACCTCTAGTAATACTGTGAGAAATCTTGGAGTCATTTTTGATCAGGATATGTCATTCAAAGCGCATATTAAACAAATATGTAGGACTGCTTTTTTGCATTTACGCAATATCTCTAAAATCAGAAAGGTCTTGTCTCAGAGTGATGCTGAAAAACTAATTCATGCAATTATTTTCTCTAGGCTGGACTATTGTAATTCATTATTATCAGGTTGTCCTAAAAGTTCCCTAAAAAGCCTTCAGTTAATTCAAAATGCTGCAGCTAGAGTACTGACGGGGACTAGAAGGAGAGAGCATATCTCACCCATATTGGCCTCTCTTCATTGGCTTCCTGTTAATTCTAGAATAGAATTTAAAATTCTTCTTCTTACTTATAAGGTTTTGAATAATCAGGTCCCATCTTATCTTAGGGACCTCGTAGTACCATATCACCCCAATAGAGCGCTTCGCTCTCAGACTGCAGGCTTACTTGTAGTTCCTAGGGTTTGTAAGAGTAGAATGGGAGGCAGAGCCTTCAGCTTTCAGGCTCCTCTCCTGTGGAACCAGCTCCCAATTCAGATCAGGGAGACAGACACCCTCTCTACTTTTAAGATTAGGCTTAAAACTTTCCTTTTTGCTAAAGCTTATAGTTAGGGCTGGATCAGGTGACCCTGAACCATCCCTTAGTTATGCTGCTATAGACGTAGACTGCTGGGGGGTTCCCATGATGCACTGTTTCTTTCTCTTTTTGCTCTGTATGCACCACTCTGCATTTAATCATTAGTGATCGATCTCTGCTCCCCTCCACAGCATGTCTTTTTCCTGGTTCTCTCCCTCAGCCCCAACCAGTCCCAGCAGAAGACTGCCCCTCCCTGAGCCTGGTTCTGCTGGAGGTTTCTTCCTGTTAAAAGGGAGTTTTTCCTTCCCACTGTAGCCAAGTGCTTGCTCACAGGTGGTCGTTTTGACCGTTGGGGTTTTACATAATTATTGTATGGCCTTGCCTTACAATATAAAGCGCCTTGGGGCAACTGTTTGTTGTGATTTGGCGCTATATAAAAAAATTGATTGATTGACTACACACCTGGAGCAACTTGGGGATTAGATTCAGATTCAATTTATTCTTATACCCATGGGTAAAATTAGTGTATGTTAGATTAAGGACCTTGCCCAAGGGTCCTTAGTGATTTTCCAGTCAGGCTGAAATTTGAACTTTAGGTTCCTCGGGTCTAAAGCCCAAGGCTTAACCCTCTGTGGCCGACGCCGTCGTATACGACAGCTGAGGACAAGTTTTACTAAATTATAAATAACTTTTAATGATATGAGGTAGAAATGTCCTTTTTTTTTTTTTTTGCTGAAAAGTTAACTCCGCGGACTTTCGGCCAGCCATTCACCATCTTTGTACTCCTTATAGAAGCTGTGTGATGATGTGCGCAACATGAGTGTCCAATCGGAATTGGTTCACCGTCACATGGTTTTCCAATATCCAATCGTAGGGCAAAGCAGTCTCACATGGTAGGGCCAAAGATTATTAGGAGCAGTGATCTGTCACTCTGTGGCATGTGAATGCTGTTTGAAGAGCCCTGTGGCTACCAGTGTTGCCACAGTTACTTTGAAAAAGTAATCCAATTACTGATTACTGATTACTCCTTGAAAAAGTAACTTAGTTACTTTACTGATTACTCAATTGTAAAAGTAACTAAGTTAGATTACTAGTTACTTTTTTAGTTACTTTTCCCAGCTGCCGACAACAAGCCTCTGCCACCTCAACATGACAATGATACCTGTTTTGCTAAAACTTACTTTATAGTCACCCTTTCTTGACTTCAATGAAAATAAATACTTGTTTTATAAAAACAAATACTTGTTTTATAGTAAGTTGACCTCATATTTAACTGTTGACAGCACTGTAACAGTAAAACTTGCAATTTCGAACCTACATTGTTTATAAATGTAACTATTAAATTAATTCTAGCATTTTTCTAACATTTAAATTCTCTCTAAATATTTTACTTGTCGAAATTAATATTATTTTAAGTAGTATTAGTAGTTGTAGTAAAAAAAGGCTTCAAAACTGGACCTTTAATCTAGGGGTGTTGTGAGGGGGGCACATCCCTCCCCCACGCCCCCATTCCATCTGGATTCGCCCCTACTTTGGCATTTGAGCACAAAGAATGGATAACATTTATTTATGCAGAAAACGTGACCAGATTTACAGGTAAGAAAGTTTTATTGTGTTTTCACATCATGTGGTCCTCAGAAAGAGAGTTTAGGTGCATTTGAGTGGAAAATAGTGTTAGTTGTTGACGCGTCGCGGAGGATCAGCTGTTTTAACGAGCAGATATGGAGCGGCTCAGCTCAGCTCTAAATAAAGGAGGAAAAAAAGTATAAAAATGTCTTTGTAAAGCTCAGTGCAGGTGTGCTGATCACCGTGCTTTAAGAGGAGACGACGAGTCGAGCAGCTGCAGAGATTTTTCCCCCTCCGGGCCGTTTTAGGGATCACACGCCATAGTTAACGCCGGCACATGGGGGCGTGGTTTGTTTCCGGCTTCACCGGGAATCGGCAAAAAAATTATTCAACATGTCGAATAATTCCGGGAGCGCTCCCCGAGAAGTGACCTGACGACGGAGACAACGCGAACAACGGCGTTTGATACTTTTTAATCACCGTGTCATCCCACCCCTTCCTGTAGTCCTGCAGTTGTATCCCTAACCAACGACGTGTAAAACGACGATAGAGACACATAGGCGTCCTCAAAGGAGTTTTAACCGGCGACAGAGGCAGACAAAACGGCAGCGCTAGCGGACAGTATGCTGTTCTAAACACCATCTCCCGGTTAACGGCGTTCCAAACGGCCGATAGGCGACGGTCAGTATAAAAACGCTAGCGCGCTGCATGCAGGTCTCTCACTCGTGGCCAGCTCCAGATATTTTTGCAGAGAAGCTCCAGTATACCTCCTAAAATAAAATTGGCAGCGGCAAGGACTTACCAAGAGGTCTGGTTCAGAAGCAGAGAGTAGTCCTGTGGTGCAAACGAGCAACACGTTGAGGAGGGGAAAAGGAGAAAAAAGAAAAAGCTGAGAGATGAGCTCCCTGTCACTCCCTCCCCCTGCACTGACAGCTGCTTCAGCCTATTATACTCTGGGGGCGGTGCCTATAAGCAAAAGTTCCTGGAGTAACGTAGGATTTGCCTGGATAAATCCAGCGGTACACAGGGCATTATCGGCGGCAGCAGAACACTGCCGTTCTCACGTGTGTCTTAACCTGCGATTATAAAGGATAGAACTGAGTATTAACCCCCGTTGCCTGACATGTGCCAGATGCTACGGCGTCAAAACTCTGCTTTATTCGGCGGATTTAGCGGCATTTTATCCGCGTATTTGCGGCTAGTACAGCACTCAAAACGCCGGCTAAATGCTCCGCCGCTTTCCACCGCGAAAACAGCCGGAACTACCGTGAACTTCGGTCGACGTACTAACTGCGGACAAAACCGTCTATGTGTAACCTGGGCTTAAAAGCGCAGCGTTGCACATATGAATTGAGGTGATCAGCATTAAGAGGGCCTCATACAACCTCATGTGGTCGCCCAAAGATTGTCACTGAAACAAATGATTCACTACTTGGCCAAGGTTCTCTGCACATCATTATTGAATAAGCCTCTCTTGCTCTCACTCATAAAGTGCCGTTTATGCGTATGAATTAAATGAGGGGGGAGGGGTGTTAACAGGGCCTCAAACTGTGAAGATATGTTTGTTTACAGTGCAGGAACACATTCCAACAGGGAGTTAACTCCATGGAAATAAAAAGTTTGTGTTGTAAGCCTTTGTGTAATAGCAGACAGAAATTGCTTTGAGATGTGGCATAAAGACAAACAAAATGCATAGACCATTTTGTATATATTGTTCAAAATGTGCATTTGTGTTTATTTTATAGAACCTTTATTTTTGTACATTCTTTTAAAAAAGACCCCAAGCAACCTTTATAAAGCGTCAAAATAGTTGTTTATTATAGTTTGCTCTGTGTTTTGAATGAATGTGTGTGAAAATTATCCGCTTTATTTTTTCCTTTCTTATTTCTGATTGTAAACCTTTATTACACTTATAAAACAGCAATAATACATTTATGCCAGGCGAGTGAACTGTCCAAAAAATGCCTTCGGACCCCAGAGGGTTAACCACTAGACCATCACCTCCGCGTGGTGATGTCCCTCTGGCCTGCAAAAATGTTTACAAGAAAGCTTTCATCCCCTCTGCTGCTAAGTGGCTGGAACAGTGACGATGGTGTTTTGTCTCTGCCCCCACAGCACAGCTCGTTCCAGGGACCAAGTTGCTGACTGTGAGCTGGTAGAGATTGAGTTTATTGACCATTATAAGAGATGACATTCCTGATTTGAAAAAAATTAAGAAATGGCAATTTAGTTGGACTTTATCCTTCTGTACCTGCAAGAGCCTCATTTGAATAACAGTTATCTCAAGAAGGCAAAACCTATCAGTCTCATTCCATCACTTAATGGAAAAGGTCATGTGCTTTGTCCACATTCTGAAAATATCACTAACATTTTGTGCAAATCTGCAATGGAAACCCAGCTATTGTCATCAGTGTGCTTGTTCATGTGGTGGGTAAGGACTTGACCTTTCTCCTGTTTCCCATATTGAGGTGGATAGTGTAAGGATTTGGTGACTGAACTGTGTTCAGCAATGTGGAGCACGTCAGCCTTCTAGAAGGGGCCTGGTTCCTCTGTGGCTCCATCCCTGTTGTGAGTTCGCACATGTGTGTCTGTGTGCGTGCATGCATGTGTTTTCACACAAAATGTGTACTCATTTTAAAAGGTCTGTTTGGATGATTTATTCATGCCTACATCATGAAAAATGCATGTACTAAAGACCTAAATAGCACAAATGCAAAACAGAACCTCGGCTTATATCTTGTTTTCTCTTGGGAGAAAGAATCAGCATTCAGCACAAACAAATTACATTTTTGTTAAAATAATATCCAGATTATTAACATTTTTGAAGTACAAATTACAGCTGCACAGCTGTATCATGACTGCATTATACGGTGAGTTTTAGATATCAATGAGAAGGAGTGTCAAGTGAGCCCGTTCAACAAAATTGCAGAGCTGCAGTCATCAAATTATTATGCATATTAATGCTAAATATAGTCTTGTTAGTGAGCAGTGCTCTCTATAACCCCCTAATCATTGACTGCACTGCTTACAGCTGATGGAGTTTTGGGTCATAATAATTTTTTTTTTTTTTAATGTCCCATTTTGTTATTCAGCAGTATGAATTAAACGGAAAAATCCAAATTTTTACAAATTGGTCTCTCACATTTTCCTTTAGGAAAAAGTCCGTACCTGATGTTCACCAACCGCCATGAAATCCGCCGTATTGACTTGCTGAAAAGTGAATACACGCAGGTCATTCCAACACTGAAGAACGCCGTGGCCCTGGATGTGGACGTCGCCACCAACAAAATGTTCTGGTGTGATCTGTATCATCGTAAAATATACAGGTATACACACACACAAACACGCGCAACGTGGAAGCTGTATAAACTGAATGATCTTCTCCATGGGAAACTATGCATAGTGTGTGAATAAAAGTGTGTTTGAGTTTGTTTGGTTGTATATTTCGTGTGTGTAAATACAACTGTGAAATAATTGGCGTAGAAACCTTCCAGTTCATGGCACTTCACTGTCTGTCTCATCAAATTGCACAAGTATCCAGGACAACAAGCTAAGGGTGAAATTTAGTGAGCATTTCTTTTCTGATACATAATATAAAAAAGCCAAATGCTTTTAACATTTGAGTCATGAGAAGAAAGTTGCTGTTAGAAGTGTTCAGTAGTTATCTTTGGAAGTGGATAGTGCACTAGTTAGCCATGTCATTTAATTTAATTTAATTTATTTCATTTATGTGAATGGGATAACTCTCCTGGCATCTGTCCATCTGCGGGAGACAATGGTGTAGCATCCAGTTTGTTTTTTGCTCTCTTTTTTGTTGTTGTTTTGTTTTTTCTTCTTTTTTTTATTACACTTTTTCAATTCATTTTCCATTTATTTCATTTATATACACAACAAAGCTGCCTCAAGGTGCTTCACACAAGTAAGGTCTAACCTTACCAACCGCTAGAGCAAGCACACAGGTGACAGTGGTAAGGAAAAACTCCCTCTGATGATTTGAGGAAGAGACCTCAAGCAGACCAGACTTAAAAGGGTGCACTCTGCTTGGGACATGCGACGAACACAATTGACAATACATATATACCGGAAATTTTGAGAGTTTGTGCTGGTGTACAGGACGGGAGGCCTGCAGAAGAAGACATCCACTCCCACCTCTGGTTGGAGCCGCACCTCAAACAGAGAGAAAAAAAAGAATCAGGCAGCAGAAAGACAACAAATACAGTATAATTTGTCAGCATTAGGCAACAAGAAAAACAGAAGAAATACTAAGGTGATCGCCGGCCGCTAGCCCTAAGCTTCACGAAAAGACCCAGAATTTAGATAAAGTTGAGCCTGCGGCACGCTCTGTTTAATATTAAAATTAATTTAAGAATAAAAAGCATAGTAGCATAATATGCCAGTATGCTAGCTATATGAAATGGAAAATAAGTGCGTCTTAAGTCTGTACTTGAACGTATCTACAGAATCTGACTGTTTTATTGATGCAGGGAGATCATTCCACAGAACAGGGGCACGATAAGAGAAAGCGCTGTGACCTGCAGACTTTTTATTCACCCTAGGAACACTAAGTAGTCCTGCACCTTGAGAACGCAAAGCCTGGGCCGGTACGTAGGGTTTAATTAGGTCAGCTAAGTAAGGAGGTGCCAGTTCGTGAACAGTTTGATAGACTACTAGCAGAACCTTAAAAACTGATCTCACTGGGACAGGAAGCCAGTGAAGAGATGCTAAAATGGGTGTAATGTGGTCAAACTTTCTGCTTTGTGTCAAAAGTTTGGCAGCAGCATTTTGAACCAATTGGAGACCCCTAATGCTGGACTGCAGTTAACTAGAAAATAGAACATTGCAGTAGTCCAATCTAAAAGAGACAAATGCATGAATCAGGATCTCAGCTAGGGTTGCCAACTCTCTGAAAAATAAATAAGGGACACCTCACTGGCAGGGCTGACCGGCCCATGGAAATATAGACTGGAATGGACATGCACGCCTCTATCTATTAGCGTCACTCAGGACAGGAAGGCGCCATTACTAAGGGTGGAAATGTGCAGCTCATCAATAAAAAACTGACTGCTTTTTTGTTTAATGGATTTTAATAAATGTAGGCTTGTTTCAAAGCCCTTTGAAAGCTCTTTCCAATGCACCTATGCATGTGTGGGTGAGAAAAAAAAAAACGTTTATGTAAAATGCAGAAATTTGGGGAAATTATGACAAACTGTGCTGCTTTTCTCGCTTTATTGTCGCTATTTGTTAACAGATTTTAATAAAAGTAGGCTTGTTTTAAAGCCCTTTAATTGCTCTTTCTAATGAACCTATACATGTCTAGGTGGAAAAAAATGTTTTATGTAAAGTGTGGAAATTTGTGGAAAATATTCCATTCTGTTCATTTACTGTGATTTTTTTTTCCTGTCATCATAATTCTCGATGGATTTTTATAAATGAAGCCTTGTAAGTTGTATTCATGCTAATTAAAAGGTCTAGCGAACCCATACATGTCTGGATAAAAAAAATCCTTATGTATTAAAATATAAATCTGAAGTATGCCTTGCCATTGTGCTCATTTATCTTGCTGCTTTTTCCACTGTAATATTACTGCTAGTCTTTTAATGACAACAGTCAGGGTAAAAAGTTCCTCCTCCATCCCCTCCAACCACACTGTTCAAATTTAAATGCCTCCTGTGACCACCATGTACATATCATATTAAACAACAGCTGCAAGTATATATATAGACATAAATATCAATCAATCAATCAATCAATCAATTTTTTTTATATAGCGCCAAATCACAACAAACAGTTGCCCCAAGGCGCTTTATATTGTAAGGCAAGGCCATACAATAATTATGTAAAACCCCAACGGTCAAAACGACCCCCTGTGAGCAAGCACTTGGCTACAGTGGGAAGGAAAAACTCCCTTTTAACAGGAAGAAACCTCCAGCAGAACCAGGCTCAGGGAGGGGCAGTCTTCTGCTGGGACTGGTTGGGGCTGAGGGAGAGAACCAGGAAAAAGACATGCTGTGGAGGGGAGCAGAGATCGATCACTAATGATTAAATGCAGAGTGGTGCATACAGAGCAAAAAGAGAAAGAAACAGTGCATCATGGGAACCCCCCAGCAGTCTACGTCTATAGCAGCATAACTAAGGGATGGTTCAGGGTCACCTGATCCAGCCCTAACTATAAGCTTTAGCAAAAAGGAAAGTTTTAAGCCTAATCTTAAAAGTAGAGAGGGTGTCTGTCTCCCTGATCTGAATTGGGAGCTGGTTCCACAGGAGAGGAGCCTGAAAGCTGAAGGCTCTGCCTCCCATTCTACTCTTACAAACCCTAGGAACTACAAGTAAGCCTGCACTCTGAGAGCGAAGCGCTCTATTGGGGTGATATGGTACTACGAGGTCCCTAAGATAAGATGGGACCTGATTATTCAAAACCTTATAAGTAAGAAGAAGAATTTTAAATTCTATTCTAGAATTAACAGGAAGCCAATGAAGAGAGGCCAATATAGGTGAGATATGCTCTCTCCTTCTAGTCCCCGTCAGTACTCTAGCTGCAGCATTTTGAATTAACTGAAGGCTTTTTAGGGAACTTTTAGGACAACCTGATAATAATGAATCACAATAGTCCAGCCTAGAGGAAATAAATGCATGAATTAGTTTTTCAGCATCACTCTGAGACAAGACCTTCTGATTTTAGAGATATTGCGTAAATGCAAAAAAGCAGTCCTACATATTTGTTTAATATGCGCTTTGAATGACATATCCTGATCAAAAATGACTCCAAGATTTCTCACAGTATTACTAGAGGTCAGGGTAATGCCATCCAGAGTAAGGATCTGGTTAGACACCATGTTTCTAAGATTTGTGGGGCCAAGTACAATAACTTCAGTTTTATCTGAGTTTAAAAGCAGGAAATTAGAGGTCATCCATGTCTTTATGTCTGTAAGACAATCCTGCAGTTTAGCTAATTGGTGTGTGTCCTCTGGCTTCATGGATAGATAAAGCTGGGTATCATCTGCGTAACAATGAAAATTTAAGCAATACCGTCTAATAATACTGCCTAAGGGAAGCATATATAAAGTGAATAAAATTGGTCCTAGCACAGAACCTTGTGGAACTCCATAATTAACTTTAGTCTGTGAAGAAGATTCCCCATTTACATGAACAAATTGTAATCTATTAGACAAATATGATTCAAACCACCGCAGCGCAGTGCCTTTAATACCTATGGCATGCTCTAATCTCTGTAATAAAATTTTATGGTCAACAGTATCAAAAGCAGCACTGAGGTCTAACAGAACAAGCACAGAGATGAGTCCACTGTCCAAGGCCATAAGAAGATCATTTGTAACCTTCACTAATGCTGTTTCTGTACTATGATGAATTCTAAAACCTGACTGAAACTCTTCAAATAGACCATTCCTCTGCAGATGATCAGTTAGCTGTTTTACAACTACCCTTTCAATAAAAAAAAAATATATTTAAAAAATATATTTAAACATTTTTGTTTCCGCATGTGAACGCAGCTTAATGAAAAGAACTTATGGCGTTGAGTTATAGTCTCAATATATTGACATTAAATTGCGGCATAACGACTTTAAAATAGACATTTGTTTTACATAATTACATTAAGGCTCTTGTACAGTTCATTTTAGTATTGGAGAATTTGTTTTTGTGGTTCATGCAGTTGATGATGAAGCACTGGCTGCCTTTTTTCTCCTCATATCGTTTCTGTTTAACAGGATCAAGGTCTCTCTCCACCCTCAGTAATGGCCGCCGTGGGGCACGCTGCTAGTCACACCGCTAGTCACGCCGCTAGTCACGTGACGTCCATTCCAGTCTCTATTTCCATGGACCGGCCAACTGACCATTGCCTTCACCCTTCCCAGCGCGTGTGTGAAACGATTTTTAACCATTTGACTATTGACTTGACCCTGAATTTAAGTAGATGCATACATGCATTTGTTATGATATGAACATGCGGAAAACAAATTATTATTTAGCAATTTATTTTTAGTGCAAAATAAATTTTCACTCACAATTTCAATATGAGCATCCTGTCCTGCTTCAAAGTATAAAAAAAAATGTCTTTAAAAATAAATCTTTCTCTGTCGTGTTATTGCTTAACTTAAAAGTGTATAAATTAACAAAAAAAAATCATCCAAAACAATGTAACAGTGAAAGTCTGAAAAAGTAAACAATACTTACAATACTTATAGCTGTTGTCGCGCACCTTTTCCCATTTGCCCCTGTATTTTTGCTTTCTTTTTTGTTTTGTTTTTTTCGAGGAGGAGTAACGACATTACAGACATTGCTGTTCGTAGACATATCTGCAGTGCCAGTGTCGGTGTCTGTATCGATATCAGCCATGCTGATTTGTTATTGTCGTCCAGCGACCTTCGTCAGCTCATGACGTCGGTATCTTCTTGCGAGCAGATGTCCCTCGACCAATGAGATAAGAGTGATTCTATATCGTCAACTCGTGTCTGTCAGCTCATTGGTGAAAAGCAGGAGAGGCTGGGATCAAATTTACCGTAAGTTTCCATATAAAGCGCCAGTCAATTCCATTGACATTTTACAGACTTTTTGATTCTCACAGAAATACGGGACAAACTGCGTCCCGTTTCAGGTCAATACGGAACGCACACTTTTATTTCCAAATAAGGGACGATTCCATTTTTCAAGGGACGGTTGGCAACCCTAGTCTCAGCATCAGCCATTTACAGGATGGGACGAATCTTCGCTGTGTTTCACATGTGAAAGAAATCAGTCCTCGTAATATTTCTAATGTGGAGGTCAAAGGACAACATAGGATCAAAACCACAAAGTGTCTCACTTTGTCAGTGTGATGTATGACACACGTCTCTAGGCTAAACATTAGCTGGTCAAGTTGATGCCGCTGTCATATAATCAAGTGTTATGAAATCCTGCTGTACCAAAATATTGATGGAGTTTGCAGTCAGTTGTAAGCTGAGAGTGAGTGTTGCAATATGAGTATTTTACAACATGTAGCTCTTGCAGAAGAAAAGCTATTTAGCCTATCCCAGTTGCTTTTATGGCTCATTACACGCACACGCTACACATTGACAATTTTCAAAGAAATGTCTGAAATAGGAGACTGATTTTTTTTGTTGTTGTTGCATGAGCATGTTCACATGCTATACTTCCTGTGTGAACAGTGTGTGAATGTGCTAATTTGCTAGCTATCTGTTGTACATGGAGAAATTTAAAGAAAAAAAGCATAAAGTAAACCATTAACTCCTTAACAATGCCCAATATTAACAATTAATAAATGATTTTATCTTTTTTTATTCTGTATGAGAAGGCAACAGCATCATGTGTCATGTCAGGAGTGTCATGTGCAATAAGTTAACACCAAAGTTTCAAAAGCACATAATACAGACACTATCAGTGCCCTCTATAATTTCCATTTAACTTTCATAAATTGTGTTGCTTGTGCAAACCTCAAATGTTTGCATGTTCCATCGTAATTTTGTGCACTCAGGTCACGCAGCTGCTGTGAAGAAAAAATGAATAAAAGATTAAAAAAAATACATGCTTGACGGTTTTGTACATGCGGGAACACAGTGCGAGCAGCTGCACCACATCGCGCTGCTAAAAAACCAGCTGTATAATTTGTGAATATAACTGGGTTGATATAAATAATACATAAAAGGGAAAGCAATACATAACCCCGTGGTTAACTATCCTTGGTTAAAAAAAATGCCACTCACAGGATTCGAACCTGTAAGCTCTGATTACCAGACAGAAACTTTACCACTGCTCTACCATCATTGGCCTGTAATTGGAGCGGAAAAATGCATGAAATCAACAAGGACATGAAGAAGGTGCGCTGTGTGCGGTCTCTGCAGCCCAGCAAAACACTAAAGATTAAAGGTTTCCACATGAGGACAGCAGACAGAGACACGCACCTCACGGAGGAATGTTGTAAGTCCTTCCAAACACGAAACGTGTTCTCAAGCTGGGACATCCAGGAGCAGAGATCTTTACAGCTATGAGCGGACACGTCCCTCCTGTCCGTTCAGCGGACAGACCAACGTGTCACTCTGTGTTATCTGGTCATTCATTTTCATTATTTGTTATGTAATTGTGTATGTAGGTGTTGTCGCAATTATTTATATAACTGTCCTGGCGGTGGTTTCTGTGACTGTAATGTGTGCACTGAGCCATCATCCAGTTGTCATTGTGCTGCGATCAGCTGACAGGCCTCTCCCAATGCTGTGTGTGATCAGACCTCGCTGTCCGGCCCCATGATCAGGTCTGTACATACATATAAGCATTTTATGCAAGTGTGCCCCCCCAGCATACCAGATGTGTTGGGGGGGTGGTTGTGACACATGCGCACACGTGCGAGACACATGCAGCACATGTGTGTGGTATTTTGCAAGTCCACACTCGTGGGGACACTTTGATAAATTTCACATCCAGCTTGACAGTGATCATCTGCTGACTGTTTTTGTGATGATAGTACAAATGGCCACACATTTTCTAAGTGCCAAATGATCGGTGTTAGATGTTCGTGTGCGTCAGCTGGAATATGGTTGACACTTGCCGTGAGAGGGTTAGATGAGCTCGCACAGCGCGCCCTCTGTCTTTCAGGTGCTGGTGTGCACAAATAGTTGTAGCAACAGATGTACGAGGTGTTGGAGGCAGCTACGATTTTAAACGTTTTGCATACAATTCCTGCCTCATGCACACTTCATACACAAGTCAACCACATCCGTCCTCTGTGTGAAGGGACCCTTAGGAATCGCACCACTGACATTTCAAAATCAAATCAAATCAATTTTATTTATATAGTGCCAAATCACAACAAACATTTGCCCCAAGGCGCTTTATATTGTAAGGCAAAGCCATACAATAATTACGTAAAAACCCCAACGGTCAAAACGACCCCCTGTGAGCAAGCACTTGGCGACAGTGGGAAGGAAAAACTCCCTTTTAACAGGAAGAAACCTCCAACAGAACAAGGCTCAGGGAGGGGCAGTCTTCTGCTGGGACTGGTTGGGGCTGAGGGAGAGAACCAGGAAAAAGACATGCTGTGGAGCGGAGCAGAGATCAATCACTAATGATTAAATGCAGAGTGGTGCATACAGAGCCAAAAGAGAAGTGACAAAGTGACAAAGTTTTTTTATTCGGCACACAAAATATTCAAATAGAAAAAAATGAACAATTCCACAAACAAACACAGACAAAACTAGTGAGTCCGAAAGGGTGTGGGCTGAAGCAAAGCTTATTAGCGCCCACCCCTGCTAGTACAAGTCCAACAATTCTAATCAGTCATATTTACATAAATACAAATTCACTACTACATGTCGACACACAGACATACACATCAATATACTATTCACTTATAATTATATTTATATAGTACCAGATCACAAGAAAATCAAATCAAGGCACTTTACGCCAGTAAGGACTAACCTTACCAACCAGAAAGAAACACTCAGTGCATCATGGGAACCCCCCAGCAGTCTAAGTCTATAGCAGCATAACTAAGGGATGGTTCAGGGTCACCTGATCCAGCCCTAACTATAAGCTTTAGCAAAAAGGAAAGTTTTAAGCCTAATCTTAAAAGTAAAGAGGGTGTCTGTCTCCCTGATCCGAATTGGGAGCTGGTTCCACAGGAGAGGAGCCTGAAAGCTGAAGGCTCTGCCTCCCATTCTACTCTTAAAAACCCTAGGAACTACAAGTAAGCCTGCAGTCTGAGAGCGAAGCGCTCTATTGGGGTGATATGGTACTACGAGGTCCCTAAGATAAGATGGGACCTGATTATTCAAAACCTCATAAGTAAGAAGACGAATTTTAAATTCTATTCTAGAACTAACAGGAAGCCAATGAAGAGAGGCCAATATGGGTGAGATATGCTCTCTCCTTCTAATCCCCGTCAGTACTCTAGCTGCAGCATTTTGAATTAACTGAAGGCTTTTCAGGGAACTTTTTAGACAACCTGATAATAATGAATTACAATAGTCCAGCCTAGAGGAAATAAATGCATGAATTAGTTTTTCAGCGTCACTCTGAGACAAGACCTTTCTAATTTTAGAGATATTGCGCAAATGCAAAAAAGCAGTCCTACATATTTGCTTGATATGCACATTGAAGGACATATCCTGATCAAAAATGACTCCAAGATTTCTCACAGTATTACTAGAGGTCAGGGTAATGCCATCCAGAGTAAGGATCTGGTTAGACACCATGTTTCTAAGATTTGTGGGGCCAAGTACAATAACTTCAGTTTTATCTGAGTTTAAAAGCAGGAAATTAGAGGTCATCCATGTCTTTATGTCTGTAAGACAATCCTGCAGTTTAGCTAATTGGTGTGTGTCCTCTGGCTTCATGGATAGATAAAGCTGAGTATCATCTGCGTAACAATGAAAATTTAAGCAATGCTGTCTAATAATACTGCCTAAGGGAAGCATGTATAAAGTGAATAAAATTGGTCCTAGCACAGAACCTTGTGGAACTCCATAATAAACTTAGTCTGTGAAGAAGATTCCCCATTTACATGAACAAATTGTAATCTATTAGATAAATATGATTCAAACCACCGCAGCGCAATGACTTTAATACCTATGGCATGCTCTAATCGCTGTAATAAAATTTTATGGTCAACAGTATCAAAAGCAGCACTGAGGTCTAACAGAACAAGCACAGAGATGAGTCCACTGTCTGAGGCCATAAGAAGATCATTTGTAACCTTCACTAATGCTGTTTCTGTACTATGATGAATTCTAAAACCTGACTGAAACTCTTCAAATAGACCATTCCTCTGCAGATGATCAGTTAGCTGTTTTACAACTACCCTTTCAAGAATTTTTGAGAGAAAAGGAAGGTTGGAGATTGGCCTATAATTAGCTAAGATAGCTGGGTCAAGTGATGGCTTTTTAAGTAATGGTTTCAGTGCTACATCATTTCAGTGATGTAACATTCCTTACATCACATTGTGTTATTAACATTTACAGAGCAGCATTTGGGATGCTTCCTACGAATTAAGGAACATGACTTGAGTATGTAGTCAGCATTGTGTTTGTTGAAACAGCTGGAATGTCTGTGAGATAAATGATGGCTCTTTATTAAACTTTATGACACCATGAATGACACTGTAAAGAATCAGGACTTTTGAAGGTCGCATATCATTCTTTCTTCTTGTGCCATCAATGTGTGCATCCTTTATCCATCCATCTTGTCTCCTTCCAACATGTCACACCTTCTGGTAGTGAGACAAACACACCTGGGCGCTGCATGTGGGTGTCATCCGGATGGCAGGCACATAGTGGGAAGGGACTGCTAAGCCGTATGCTTTCTAATTTTACTGCCTCAATAATCACCATCATTACTCATCTGCACATTCATGTCATCCCACACAAATTGTCAGACAGTGCATAGGGATTTTATTTTGCTTAGTTTTCTTTTCTTTTAGTTTGTTTGCTTTTTAATGTTTAACATGATTTGTTTTCTTGAGATATGAGCATAATTTGCAAAATGTACCTACTATCGGATTGTATTGGATTCATGTCAGTTACTGCTAAACAATTAGAAAAAGAAGCACATCTATACGATGTGAAATAACAAAACTTGTCTTTTAAATGTAAAATTTGCAAAGTTCACTGTTTGGAAAACGTGGATAACACCAGTGGTCCTCAAGGCCTAGTACGTATATGGGACAAACCGAGTGGCTGTAAAATTGTGGGCAAAAATAATCAGCATGACAAAATAGCACTTTTTTTCCCCAAGTCTGCTGATCTACAGTCAGTGTTTAACACCGTCAGGGTGAATAATCTTGGAGATCAAGGATGGGCAGTCATGTTGGATGAAACACCAAAAGCCTGTGAGGTTTTAATCCAGCAGGTGATTTCACTGATGAGTTGTTGGGTGGAAGTCATGGGTGAAATGACCTGATGAGGTGATCGGTTTGGAAAAACCTGCAGTCTGTTGGTTCTTCATTGTGCAGTTTCTTATTACTGTTGCAGATGAAAACTGAGGAACAAGTTAAATGGGAATTTGCATACATCTGCTTTCTGAAATGTTTATTTTCTTCTGCTTTGTTTCGGGGTAAAGAGCTCCTTTAAACCTGAAATGGTTCTCGTCATGCTCTAAATGTTTACAGGTGCTGTGTTTAGAGCTGCAAGTAATTAGTTTGGAATAGCACGTGATGCCGACACATTTGCAGGAGTGTGACATGATAATGAGCCATAAACAGGATTATAGTGTACGCTCATTTGTCATGAAATAAAAAATAGTTTTTTTGTTTTTGTTTGTTTATTTGTTTGGTAAAAGCAAAAACTCACCTGATTCTGTTAGAATGATTTAAACATTAAAACAAACAAGCAAGCAAAAAATAGGGTGGCATTTGCATTTACAATAAAATGAAAAAAAAAAAAATTAAAAATCATACAATATGATTTTCTGATTTTTTTTTTTTTTAGATTGTCTCTCAGTTGAAGTGTACCTAAGATAACAATTACAAACCTCTCCATTCTTTGTAGGTGGAAAAACTTGCAAAATTGACAGTGGATCAAATACTTATTTGCCTCACTGTATATTAACGAACATGGCAGGAGTCTTCATGTAGTCTTCACGCAGTCTGCTTTATTTGTCAGCTGAGCAGCAAACAAACAAATTATACAAACTACTAGCGCTTTGCCCGTGGGGATCCATGGGGTCTAGATTTGGTAGTGTTTATAAAATAGGCAGTGTTAGGCACAGTTCCGCTAACCGCTAATTAGCGAAGCTAACTTTTTTGTTAGCGGATTAGCATTTCTGCTAACTTCGAAAACCATCAGCGGACCAACTCTCTTCCACTAAATGTAATTTTGCTAACTTTTAGTCTGCTAATGTTTTCTGTTGGCATAGTTAGTAAAGCATTTTTAATGAAAATCCATAGAACACTGCCATCTACTGGATGAGATCGTGACTAACATTCAACTGTGACGCGGTAGCTGTTCATTGCGCTGAATCACAATTAAACAGAATCTTCAGTTTTTCAAATGCCTTTTTTTCAAATGAAAAAAATAGATATTTACAAATACACATTTATTTGTGTGTTGGTTTTTTACAAATAAGTAAATCAACCAACCAGTGATGAGTAGGCTCATTTTCCCGTGATGCCTTCTGGCATCTGTGTGTTTTAATGCTCAAACCTTCATAATTAGTGCATTACTTTAAAACTAAAATATATGTGATATTTTCACTTTGTAAAAATGACAGAGTTGATGTTAATATCAATAAACTGTCTGGGATTAGTTTGGTTTTTAGATCAAACCATAAGTCAAATGTGCTTTGCTTTTTATGCCATCTGTCACACATCTGGGGCCCTGTATGTTGAATGTAAATGACTGTTCCTTCCAGCAGTTGGCAGGGTGCAGAAAGACAGAAGTGCTGACTTGTAATGACTGTTCCTTACAGCAGTGGGCAGGGTGCAGAAAGACAGAAGCGCTGACTTGTAATGACTGTTCCTTACAGCAGTGGGCAGGGTGCAGAAAGACAGAAGCGCTGACTTGTAATGACTGTTCCTTACAGCAGTTGGCAGGGTGCAGAAAGACAGAAGCGCTGACTTGTAATGACTGTTCCTTACAGCAGTGGGCAGGGTGCAGAAAGACAGAAGTGCTGACTTGTAATGACTGTTCCTTACAGCAGTGGGCAGGGTGCAGAAAGACAGAAGCGCTGACTTGTTGTTTGTGTTAGGTTTGTGATCACCTTTCATTCTACTCAGAAGTGTTGGCAGTGATTAATCTCAAAATTGGCTGACAGTGTACTGGAGTAAACACTAAAAGTTAGCAGTTAGCTGTAGCTTCTGCTACTTTTTTAGAGAATTAGTGTTACAAAAGTTAACTTTTCAGTTTGCGGATCAGCGGTTATCGACACTAACGTTTTGGTTAGATGTGTCCACCACTGAAAATAGGTAGGTCATTTATCAAGGGTGGTAAATTATGCAGTTTCTATAATGAATTGGAATGGCGTGTGAGTCCATAATGTTTTTAGAACCTTGGACCTCAACAGTTTTAGAAGAACTCATCCCTTTTATACCCTGTTAATTACATAATGTAATTACATAATTTGATGATTCCATTGGTTTCCTTGTGTCAGAAAACCTATATTTAGATACTTTGTTTATAATTATATCTTGTGTATTAGCAAAGATATTGCATTATTGCTAAACAGAGGCCATTTAGGACACCATCTTGGATTTTGGACCCTTAGAATGTGAAGAAAAAATGGTGTCCTAATTTTTTTTTAAGGTTATGATATCTTCTTTTAAAATGAAGTGAATTTTTGCTTTCACCAAAAAAAAAAAGAAAAAAAAAAAGAAAAAGAAATTACAAATGATCCTACACTCATTTCTGCTTCACTATATCCAGCAGTGTTTCTTCTGACGTTTCTTTAAACACAAGTGGGCACTGGATTGAGCAACAGGTCTTGTTTGCTCCAAGCCATAGTTCCAGCCATAGTTCAAGTGATCCAATCCTTATTGGGTCCCATCATCCCAGTGCAGTTTTCATCGCTAATTCATATTGATTAGCATGCTATGTATTGTTGACTGCAACAGACCTTATCCATCTTGGGAAATGTCTGTACTAGGGGCCAGTAGATGGCAGTGTTCTATGCATTTTGATGCTTGTTATATCACACGGTTGTTAACCTGAATCACAACAGACTTTTCGGTTTTGCAAATGCATTTTTTTAACAAATGAAATAAATGACATATTTTACAAAAGCACATTTATTTGTAAACACCAACACACGTTACATTCACTTGTGTTGGTTTTTACATAGAATGAATTAATCAACCAATCAGTATGAGCAGAGGCTCAGTTTATGTTGTGTGGGCCGCCAGAAGAGGAGGTACTGCTGCCCCACCACCAGAGGGTGCCCTGCCTGAAGTGCGGGCTTCAGGCACGAGAGGACGCTGCCGCCACGGACACAGCACGTCAACTCGTGACAGCTGTCACCCATCTTCATTTCATCACTCCATAAAAGCCGGATGTCATCTCCACCTCGCTGCTGAGATATCATCTACCTGTAGAGGTAATGACTCTCAGCCATTCGTGTGCTTACACATAAGTCTTTGTTCTATACGTGTTTTGCAGGAGTACCTGTTTAATCTCAGGCCAGCAGGAGCTGGTGATTGGCTGCTAGGACTGCATTCCTTTTCCCCCTGAGAGATAACTGCATTACTCTGCACGTTCTTGTATTAGAGGTGGAGGTGATATTTCCACCATTGTTGTTACTGGGTGTGCACGCACCCACCTCTTACTGTTTTTGCTCCTCGCCAGCAGTACCAGATCCGACATCCGGAGACTGTGGCCACCTGGGAATTCGGGACTTGGCGGCTCCAGTATTCTCCAGGCTCGGTGGCGGAGGAAATCGTGTGGTTCCGGTTCTTCTCAGGACAGACGTCTTCTATCCTCGAGCCTGCCCACACGTCACCTTTCTAGATTGACTGTTTACATAAATTCTGTAATCATCTGTGTTTTGGTTGTGCTTGTTTCACAACAGTAAAGTGTTCATATTCGACTCTTTCATTGTCCGTTCATTTACGCCCCCTGTTGTGGGTCCGTGTCACTACACTTTCCCAACAGGATATCTCAGCCAGCGTCATGGATCCCGAGGGGCGTCAACCATCTGTTGGACAACCAATGGAAGAGCAGGGTGCACAGGCGTCTGCAGGAGGCGTAATTGGTGAGTTGCAGCAAATCCTCACCGCCTTTACCGCTCGGTTGGATTTGATGACCGAGCAAAACGTCATCCTTAATCGCAAGATGGAGGCTCTCACCGCGCAGGTGGAAGCGCGCACTCAGGGCGCTGCTGCAGCTCCTCCTCCTGCCGACCCAGTGCAGAATATAGACGTTCCTCTGGTCGTTCAACGACCCCCCCCACCATCCCCTGAAGCATACATAAGTCCCCCAGAGCCGTACGGAGGTTGTGTGGAGACGTGCGCAGACTTTCTGATGCAGTGTTCGCTCGTCTTCGCACAACGTCCCATAATGTACGCGTCTGACGCCAGTAAGGTGGCTTATGTAATCAACTTGCTTCGAGGTGAGGCACGCGCTTGGGCTACAGCGCTTTGGGAGCAAAATTCATGGCTCCTTACCACTTATACTGGGTTTGTGAGGGAGTTCAAAACGGTTTTTGATCACCCTAACAGAGGAGAGACTGCTTCAACAGTGCTGCTGTCAATGCGACAGGGGCGCCGGAGCACAGCCGAATATGCAGTCGACTTCCGCATCGCGTCTGCGAGGTCCGGCTGGAATAACGTTGCGCTCCGCGCCGCCTTCATAAACGGACTGTCGTCGGTCCTGAAGGAGCACCTGGTAGCCAAGGAGGAACCGCGGGATTTAGATGGGCTTATTGATCTCGTTATACAGTTAGACAATCGGTTAGAAGAACGCCGTCGGGAGTGAGACGAAGGACGTGGCCGGGCACGCGCCGTCCCTCTCCCTACCGGGTCCGAAAAGGTTCCGCCCTCCCCACGCTCCACAGCCTCAACGCTCCGTGTGGCTACAGCTCCCCCTGCTGACGAAGCTATGGACACAAGCAGAGCCACATTTAGACCACCTAACAGACAGAGGATGCTGGCCCACGGGGAGTGCTTTGTCTGCACCTCGAGTGAGCATCAGCTAAGAGACTGCCCCAATCGGTTAAACACCAACGCCCGCCCCTAGAAACTGGGCTTAGGGTGGGCCAAGACATTCACGTGGGACATACACATATTTCCACACGACTCCCAGTTACAATCCTGAGCGGGGATTTAACCCTTCAAGCCCCAGCACTGGTGGACACGGGGTCAGAAGGGAATCTGCTAGACAGCAGATGGGCTAAGGAGGTAGGGCTCCCTCTGGTGGCGCTCCCTTCGCCATTGCAGGTGCGGGCACTAGATGGCACCCTTCTCCCTTTGATCACGCACAAGACACAACCAGTAACTCTGGTGGTGTCTGGAAATCATCGGGAGGAGATCGAGTTTTTTGTGACTCCTTCTACCTCCCGTGTGATTTTGGTTTTCCCGTGGATGTTGAAACACAATCCCCGGATTGATTGGCCGTCTGGGGTGGTGGTGCAGTGGAGCGAAACCTGCCATCAGGTGTGTTTAGGATCCTCGGTTCCTCCCGGTTTACATGCTAAGGAGGAGGTCAAAGTCCCTCCCAATCTGACAGCTGTGCCGGTTGAGTACCATGATCTGGCTGACGTCTTCAGCAAGGATCTGGCACTCACCCTCCCCCTGCACCGTCCGTATGATTGTGCCATTGATTTGATTCCGGGCATTGAGTTCCCGTCCAGCAGGCTGTACATCCTCTCACGACCTGAGGGCGAATCAATGGAGACCTATATCCGGGACTCGTTAGCTGCCGGGCTGATCCGGAACTCCACCTCCCCGATGGGTGCAGGTTTCTTTTTTGTGGGCAAGAAAGATGGCGGACTCCGTCCATGCATTGATTACAGGGGGCTGAATGAGATTACGGTTCGCAATCGATACCCGTTGCCCCTGTTAGATTCAGTGTTCAAGCCCCTGCATGGAGCCCAAATCTTCACTAAACTGGATCTTAGAAATGCGTACCACCTGGTTCGGGTCCGGAAGGGAGACGAGTGGAAGACGGCATTTAACACCCCGTTAGGTCATTTTGAGTACCTGGTCATGCCGTTCGGCCTCACTAACGCCCCCACGACGTTCCAAGCTTTGGTTAATGATGTCTTGCGGGACATCCTGCACCGATTCGTCTTCTTATATCTGGACGATATACTCATTTTTTCTCCGGACCCTGAGACTCATGTCCAGCATGTACGTCAGGTCCTGCAGCGGTTGTTGGAGAACCAGCTGTTTGTGAAGGGCGAGAAGTGTGAGTTTCACCGCACCTCTTTGTCCTTCCTGGGGTTTATCATCTCCTCCAACTCCGTCGCTCCTGATCCGGCCAAGGTTGTGGCGGTGAGAGATTGGCCCCAATCAACAAGCCGTAGGAAGCTGCAACAGTTCCTCGGCTTTGCAAATTTCTACAGGAGGTTCATTAAGGGCTATAGTCAGGTAGTTAGCCCCCTGACAGACCTGACCTCTCCAAAAGTCCCCTTCACCTGGTCGGATCAGTGCGAAGCCGCGTTCAGGGAGTTGAAACGACGTTTCTCGACTGCACCAGTTCTGGTCCAGCCCGACCCTGGCCGCCAGTTTGTGGTTGAGGTGGACGCCTCTGACTCAGGGATAGGAGCCATGCTATCCCAGAGCGGAGAGACCGACAAGGTTCTTCACCCGTGTGCCTATTTCTCCCGCAGGTTGACCCCGACTGAACGGAACTATGACGTCGGCAACCGAGAGCTCCTTACGGTGAAAGAGGCTCTTGAGGAGTGGAGACATCTGTTGGAGGGAGCGTCTGTGCCGTTCACGGTTTTCACTGACCACCGGAACCTGGAGTATATCAGGACCGCCAAGCGGCTGAACCCCAGGCAAGCCCGCCGGTCACTGTTCTTCGGGCGTTTTGACTTCCGGATCACCTATCGCCCCGGGACCAAGAACCAAAGATCAGATGCCTTGTCCCGGGTACACGAAGACGAAGTCAAAACCGAGCTGTCGGATCCACTGGAGACCATCATTCCAGAGTCCACTGTCGTGGCCACCCTCACCTGGGACGTGGAGAAGACCGTCCGGGAGGCCCTGGCACGGAGCCCGGACCCCGGAACTGGACCAAAGAACCGTTTATATGTCCCACCAGAGGCCAGAGCTGCAGTCTTTTACTTCTGTCACGGGTCCAAGCTCTCTTGTCATCCAGGGTTGCGTAGGACCGTGGCAGTTGTCCGGCAGCACTTCTGGTGGGCGTCTATGGAGGCCAACGACCGGGAGTATGTCCAGGCCTGCACCACCTGTGCCAGGGGCAAGGCAGACCACTCCAAGACACAAGGACTTCTGCAACCTCTTCCGGTGCCTCGTCGCCCCTGGTCTCACATTGGCCTGGACTTTGTCACGGGCCTCCCGCTGTCCCAGGGCATGAGGACCATCTTCACGATAGTGGTAGTTTCTCCAAGGCGGCCCACTTCGTGGCCCTCTCGAAGCTCCCTACGGCCCAGGAGACAGCTGACCTGCTGGTCCGCCACGTCGTGCGTCTGCATGGGATACCAACGGACATTGTCTCGGACCGCGGTCCTCAGTTCTCCTCACAGGTTTGGAGGAGTTTCTGCAGAGAACTGGGGGCCAACATGAGCCTCTCGTCCGGGTATCACCCTCAGACGAATGGACAGGCAGAGCGGGCCAACCAAGAACGTGAAGAGGCCCTCCGCTGTGTTACATCCGCGCACCCGTCGGCCTGGAGTCACCATCTGGCCTGGATCGAGTACGCCCATAACAGCCAGGTGTCCTCTGCCACCGACCTCTCCCCGTTTGAGGTGTGTCTGGGGTACCAGCCCCCATTGTTCCCGTGGTGGAAGGAGAGGTCGGTGTGCCCTCGGTCCAGGCCCACCTGCGAAGATGCCATCGGGTGTGGCGCACCGCCCGTTCTGCCTTGTTGAAGGCCCAGACGAGGGCTAAGGCCCATGCAGACCGCCGGCGTTCCCCGGCCCCTGCTTACCAGCCCGGGCAGGAGGTATGGCTTTCAATGAAGGACATCCCCTTACAAGTGGACTCCCCAAAGTTGAAGGAACGATACATCGGGCCGTTTAGGATCCTTAAAGTCCTCAGCTCGGCCGCAGTGAAGCTACAGCTGCCGGCTTCACTGCGGATCCACCCGGTCTTTCATGTCTCCCGCATCAAGCCATACCACACCTCAACCCTCTGCACTCCTGGACCGGCGCCACCTCCTGCCCGGATCATCGACAGGGAGCCTGCATGGACGGTTCGCAGGCTCCTGGACGTCCGTCAGAAGGGCCGGGGGTTTCAGTATTTGGTGGACTTGGAGGGGTATCGACCAGAAGAACGCTCCTGGGTGAAGAGGAGCTTCATCCTGGACCCGGACCTCCTGGCCGACTTCTACCAATGTCACACGGACAAGCCTGGTTGGGCGCCAGGAGGCGCCCGTTTGGGGGGGGGGGGGTCCTGTTGTGTGGGCCGCCAGAAGAGGAGGTACTGCTGGCCCACCACCAGAGGGTGCCCTGCCTGAAGTGCGGGCTTCAGGCACGAGAGGGCGCTGCCGCCACGGACACAGCTGGGAGTGACAGCTGTCACACATCAACTCATGACAGCTGTCACCCATCTTCATTTCATCACTCCATAAAAGCCGGATGTCATCTCCACCTCGCTGCCGAGATATCATCTACCTGTAGAGGTAACGACTCTCAGCCGTTCGTGTGCTTACACATAAGTCTTTGTTCTATACGTGTTTTGCAGGAGTACCTGTTTAATCTCAGGACAGCAGGAGCTGGTGATTGGGAGCTAGGACTGCATTCCTTTTCCCCCTGAGAGATAACTGCATTACTCTGCACGTTCTTGTATTAGAGGTGGAGGTGGTATTTCCACCATTGTTGTTACTGGGTGTGCACGCACCCACCTCTTACTGTTTTTGCTCCTCGCCAGCAGTACCAGATCCGACATCCGGAGACTGTGGCCACCTGGGAATTCGAGACTTGGCGGCTCCAGTATTCTCCAGGTTCGGTGGCGGAGGAAATCGTGTCGTTCCGGTTCTTCTCAGGACAGACGTCTTCTATCCTCGAGCCTGCCCACACGTCACCTTTCTAGATTGACTGTTTGCATAAATTCTGTAATCATCTGTGTTTTGGTTGTGCTTGTTTCACAACAGTAAAGTGTTCATACTCTTTCATTGTCCGTTCATTTACGCCCCCTGTTGTGGGTCCGTGTCACTACACTTTACCAACAGTTTACCCATAATCCCTTTGGGCATCTGTGTGTTAATGTTCAAATCTTCAGAATTAGTGTATTATTTTGAAATTAGCAGATATTTCATTTATTAATTTATTTTAATGGGACCATGCATATTAATGAACAGAAAACAAGTACTGTAAATATGCCGAATTTAGCTCAAGGCTATTTTCCATCCGCAGTCCCATGGGGTAAAAATACCACCAACACAAACCATACATGACCCATACATGTTATATTTTCACTTTGTACATTTTAAGAGTTGATATTAATGTAGTTATTCTATCCATATTAATTTGATTTATAAATCAAAACCATAAGTCAAATCTGCTTTCCTTTTCAAGACGTCTCATGACTGGACCACTGTATGCTGTCAAGGGTAATGACTTTTGTTTGTTTTTTTTATTTGTAGCAGCCTGGCGACCAGGTCTCTTCTGCTGGGGTAGAGTAGACCTCAGTTCCTCTCGCCTGCCTCGGTACTGCAACATAGCAGACAGGAGCCAACAAGGTTTATAAAAGTTATTCACCATTACTAACTATGTAAAAAATGTTAGCGGTTTAAAAGTTATCAGAACTAAATTTATCTGAAGTTAATTGGTTCGCTGATGGTTTTTGAAGTTATCTGAAAAGCTAATCCGCTAACAAAAAAGTTAGCTTCACTCATTAGTGGTTTGCAGAACTGAAGTGTTATGTGCAGATGAGCAGCTGAGCAATCAAATCAATTACCTTGTTGCTGGTTTTGAGAGTAGGAATACAGGGTGCCACAGACTTTCATCCTCCACAGCTTGGTCAAGTTGGTCATAGGAAAGACCTTCTAAGGGCCTTCTAAGTAGTAATAATATTGTGAATCCTTGTAACTTGTCCACCAATAACAACCTTAACCATACTGAAAGTATTTGTAAGTAAATAAGTAAGGAGGCTTTATTTATTTTTCATTTATTTATTTTATTTGCACAAGCACTTATATATATATATAGGATATATATATATATATATATATATATATATATATATATATTATTATTATTATTATTATATAATTATTATTATTATTATTATTATTATTATTAGGTGATATAATGCCTTTTTTATACTATATGTTTGTTTTATGTTTTGTATGTGATGGTATGTCTATTTGGACATTGGAGTCTGCAGTAAAGTTTGATGATGATGATATAGCACTTTTCTCAGACCAAGGTCACAAAGTGCGTCACATGATATAAATAGACAAAAACAACACATACAAATATAAAAAACAGTCAAGTAATCGAAACTAAAATGCCAGTTTGAAAAAAATGTGTCTTTAGTTGCTGTCTGAAAGCATCTACAGAATCCAGAGAGTGAAGGGAACAACAGGTACTCTCTTTGTAAGATCAGACTGCATTGTAACAGTTGCTAGATACCCAATTTGATTGCCACATCCATCCTGAGTTGACAAGTACTTGTCACACCTATTATATTTGATAGCCTGTTTTAAACACCACAATGCCAGCATTGAAAATAAATGGAATTGTGGTTATGTGTTACAATGAGAAATAAATACTGTGCACTAGTTGCAGTATAGCTGTTTTTAATGTGGTGGCGTATTTTAGATTTTGCTACAGTTGGATAAATTACCATTTTTATATCAGAGATGTGTGTGACAGTTGCTCCACTAACGTGTGGGATTTCATTCGTGTCCATCATGCTCTAGCACTTACTTTAATTTACCCCCTGAGTGAGACACAGGTGTTGAATACATGTTGTAAACCGTAGGACGTTAGACAATGTTGGGGTTTATTCATTGCAAAAAAGTAGAAGTGTAGTGTTTATCTCCGTAAAGATGATATTTATGCTGGCAAGCGGTAGCACAGGCAATTAACAACACAATCTGCTTCCAAGTCCTGAACTCATCTGTCTCTACCTCATCCATTGCTCCAGCAACTTCCCCATCCTTCTCTATCTAATAAGCTCCTCCCATCCCTCCATCTCTTCTTGATTATCAGTTCCATTAAGATGTGACAATAGGGTGTAAATCAGGACATTGCATTTCCAAATGTTAAACAAGGTTGTCTTGTATTGCCGTGTTTTGTACGGTTCTACAACCCCTGGCAAAAATTATGGAATCACTGGCCTCGGAGGATGTTCATTCAATTGTTTAATTTTGTAGAAAAAAAGCAGATCACAGACATGACACAAAACTAAAGTCATTTCAAATGGCAACTTTCTGGCTTTAAGAAACACTATCAGAAATCAGGAAAAAAAAAATTGTGGCAGTCAGTAACGGTTACTTTTTTAGACCAAGCAGAGGGGAAAAAATATGGAATCACTCAATTCTGAGGAAAAAATTATGGAATCATGAAAAACAAAAGAACGCTCCAACACATCACTAGTATTTTGTTGCACCACCTCTGGCTTTTATAACAGCTTGCAGTCTCTGAGGCATGGACTTAATGAGTGACAAACAGTACTCTTCATCAATCTGGCCCCAACTTTCTCTGATTGCTGTTGCCAGATCAGCTTTGCAGGTTGGAGCCTTGTCATGGACCATTTTCTTCAACTTCCACCAAAGATTTTCAATTGGATTACGATCCAGACTATTTGCAGGCCATGACATTGACCCTATGTATCTTTTTGCAAGGAATGTTAACAGTTTTTGCTCTATGGCAAGATGCATTATCATCTTGAAAAATGATTTCATCATCCCCAAACATCCTTTCAATTGATGGGATAAGAAAAGTGTCCAAAATATCGTAACATAAACTTCTGCATTTATTGATGATGTAATGACAGCCATCTCCCCAGTGCCTTTACCTGACATGCAGCCCCATATCATCAATGACTGTGGAAATTTACATGTTCTCTTCAGGCAGTCATCTTTATAAATCTCATTGGAACGGCACCAAACAAAAGTTCCAGCATCGTCACTTTGCCCAATGCAGATTTGAGATTCATCGCTGAATATGACTTTCATCCATCGTTCCTCATTTGTTTTGTTGTGCATTTTCAATATTTGAGACATATTGCTTTACGTTTTCTCTCTTGACGCTTTGATGTCTTCCTTGGTCTACCAGTATTTTTGCCTTTAACAACCTTCCCATGTTGTTTGTATTTGGGCCAGAGTTTAGACACAGCTGACTGTGAACAACCAACATCTTTTGCAACATTGCGTGATGATTTACCCTCTTTTAAGAGTTTGATAATCCTCTCCTTTGTTTCAATTGACATCTCTCATGTTGGAGCCATGATTCATGTCAGTCCACTTGGTGCAACAGCTCTCCAAGGTGTGATCACTCCTTTTTAGATGCAGACTAACGAGCAGATCTGATTTGATGCAGGTGTTAGTTTTGGGGATGAAAATTTACAGGGTGATTCCATAATTTATTCCTCAGAATTGAGTGAGTCCATATTTTTTTCCCTCTGCTTGGTCTAAAAAAGTAACCGTTACTGACTGCCACAATTATTTTTCCTGATTTCTTATAGTGTTTCTTAAAGCCAGAAAGTTGCCATTTGAAATGACTTTAGTTTTATGTCATGTCTGTGATCTGCTTTTTTTCTACAAAATTAAACAACTGAATGAACATCCTCCGAGGCCGGTGATTCCATAATTATTGCCAGGGGTTGTATTAATGTGTCGAGTCTGAAGATATGTCACTGGTGAAAGAGTGTGAAATTGGGATATGGGAATAGACAGAAAATGGCAAGCAAGGGGAAAATTGAAAGAGACTGAGAAGAGACTGTTGTACAAGAATGGAGTGACAGACAGACAGAACGGCACGTTGTTTTGTAGACTTTCTGATAGAAAAGGACAGACTCATTCGCCTTGGGAGGTGGTGTTGTTTGGTGGGAGGCCTGAGGTGGTTAAGGAGGTGTCAGGTTTGGCTGTCCCAGACATCACATAATCTACTTTAAAGAATACCTGTTTGGCATAGCCAAGGCCAGTGTTGCACACACTCACACATCTTTCTTGATTTGAAGATGAGAATAGTTAAAAACAAATTCAGCAAGTAAACCTTTGCAGTTATTTTATCTCCACATTATTAATGTTCACCCCATTCAGGAAGTGGACGTATGTATCTATCATTCACGCTATGTGACTGCAAAGATTGGTCAAAACACTTCTTTTGCATTCACCCGGCTTTAAATGGACAGCAGTCTTGGCTTATGTCCCGGTCACATGGCACACGGCGATAGCTGTACGAAGAATAAAATGTCAAAAAGTCAAAAATCTTTGCGAAAAGGTAGACAAAAGATCCTACACTTTTCCCATCATTGAAACGAAAGGAACGAAACAAATCCAAAACTGACAGAAAAATGAACGCCTTAAATGGTAAATGGCTTTTCCATCTGCATAAGATGCCCAAAGCGCTTTACAATTATGCCTCACATTCACTCCGATGTCAGGGTGCTGCCATACAAGGCGCTCACTACACACCAGGAGCAATAGGGGATTAAAGACCTTGCCCAAGGACCCTTAGTGATTTTCCAGTCAGGCGGGGATTTGAACTGAGGATCTTCTGGTCTCAGGCCCAACACCTTAACCACTAGACCATCACCTCCCCCTGAAATGAAATCGAAGCAAAACATTCACGATGACGTTACAGAGAGTGGGCATACAACCGAGTGCAACCATCCTCGCCCTCATTTCTGCAGTAGGTGCAGGTATGAGATGTTGTTTGTCTTGACAACAGGTGAGAGATTGTTTGTCTTCACAACAACAACTTTTGTTTGTCTACACATTCTGAGTTCTCCATCAGCCATGGAGAACAGTCCGTGCCAAATGAAGGCTACTCCCGAAGACACGCACATGCAGGCTAGCCACAAACGGTTGGAACATGCGTAAATAGTTCAAATAGTTGATAAAATGTTCTAGTGCTATTGTTTCTGCATGAAAACATTGCTTTTTCATCCCAAACATGAAGTTAGTTGCACATTAGTGATGCAAGGGTGTCGAAGCTTTAGTTATTGATTCATTCAGATATCGTTACATTTGTTCAGGTTTGATGATGATGATATAGCACTTTTCTCAGACCAAGGTCACAAAGTGCGTCACATGATATAAATAGACAAAAACAACACATACAAATATAAAAAACAGTCAAGTAATCGAAACTAAAATGCCAGTTTGAAAAAAATGTGTCTTTAGTTGCTGTCTGAAAGCATCTACAGAATCCAGAGAGTGAAGGGAACAACAGGTACTCTCTTTGTAAGATCAGACTGCATTGTAACAGTTGCTAGATACCCAATTTGATTGCCATATCCATCCCGAGTTGACAAGTACTTGTCACACCTATTATATTTGATAGCCTGTTTTAAACACCACAATGCCAGCATTGAAAATAAATGGAATTGTGGTTATGTGTTACAATGAGAAATAAATACTGTGGCAATTTGGCCGCTGTCGGACTACTACAGGCCAGTACAATTTATAAAATAGTGGCCTGCTTGGGCCCTACAAATATTTGTTAAATTCTATTTTACCATTTTTTTTTTCAGTGACAAAGTTAAATTTCTTCACATCTCTGTGTCATCAAACTTCAGCAGTTTTTGCGCAGGGGAGCGATAGCTCCGACCTCTCGCCATGACAAAAACATGTTTGTTTTTGTCTTGTGCACGCTCTGCTGAGGAAACGAAATTAGCTGCACAGTCAACGGGTCCGAGTCCAACGATATGTCTAGACTGAAAATAAATATGAGTAAATTACATACTTTATTTCTTTTTTGGTGGTTTCTTGAGGCATGGTGTAAGTGCAGAAATGCAGTACGACCTCAAAACATGCCCCTGTGAAATAAATTGAGCGCACCCTTTCTTCTTCTATGGCATTTAGCAGCAGCCAGCATCCTTATTGTTGCATTGCTGCCACCTTTTTGCATCAGTCCGTTATTGCAGTACTAAATCCTCTCGATGAGTCCAGTGTCTTTCAAGTATTTAAAAAATCTACACTTCCCCCTCCCACTTCACCCTATGTCTAAAATGCTTCATACAGAAATTTCTTTCAGGCCTATTCTTCTACATTCTGAGGGAAGCGCTTGCCTTTCTCTGGAATATTTATTACAATATATAAGGACATCCCCAATCGGCAAAAGAATGTCCTAAATGAGGTCTTGCTGACTCCTGGATGAACTTGTCCCAATACTATTGATAGCTGACACAGAGTCAATTCAATGTGAACTGTATTTCATTAAATGTATTGAAGTAATATCACTGTGTGTGACAATACTGCCTGAGCATTCTTTAATCAAATCTATGATAGAAATGTACATATAACCGTTTTATTTTCAGTAACTGTTGTTGTGAGCTCATGATTTGGGTGCTGTTTTAAGCTTAAGCACCTGATTGTCCACTAAACATGGCAAAAATGTGCCGCCTTGGGTGATCATTGCTAACAGAATTGCTATACTAAACATTTCTGGGGAGAACCCTGTTCAGACTTTACTGCCACTACAATAATTGATGTCTTTTTTTGTCTTTCTTTTTATTCCCCACCAGCGCTTACATCAACAAGGCAAGTGACTTGTCTGAGCAGGTGACACTCATCGACTCGCTGCACTCACCCGAGGGACTGGCCGTTGACTGGGTCCACAAGAATATCTACTGGACCGACTCGGGCAACAAGACCGTCTCTGTTGCCACGGGAGACGGCAGGAAGAGGAAGGTTCTGATTGCCACAGAGCTGAGTGAGCCAAGAGCCATTGTAGTAGATCCACACCAAGGGTGAGTAGGAGAAGGAAATTTGATCTAAAATAAGAGTTTAAATGTTTTACGACACCAAGTGAAGCTAAAAATTATAGCCCAAGCTACAGTTTGTAGGATTTAGAAGTGTTTATTTTCAGAAATGGCATATAGCATTCATAGTCATCTGTTCATTAGGATATCATTACCTGCAACAGTGAGTCAATGTGTTTTCATGAGGTTAGAATGAGTCCTTTATTTCTACATAGGAGCAGGCTGCTCACTGAGGCTGCCATGTTGCACAACCATGCTGGTACAGTAGCCCAAAAGTGACAAACTTTCACATTCTGCAGTGTAGCTGGAAGACTGAAGAGAAAGGCAGAGAAACCAGTGGATGCTCCCCTATATAGTGTCTACTGGGTGCTAGTGAAGGCTAAAAAGTTTGAAAACCCTAATTTATGTGAAATTCAGGATGTCGCAAATTGCTTATCACAAGAGAAGGCAAAGGAACACGAATCCAATTAAGGGTCACAGGGGGCTGGGGCCTATCCCAGCAGTCATAGAGCACAAGGTGGGGTACACCCTGGATAGGACTTCAGTCTGTTGCAGGTTCACATATAGACAAACAAGCACATTCACACCCACATGCACACCTACGGACAATTAAATGTTTCCAATCCACCTAACCTGCATGCCTTTGGATGTGGGAGGAAGCCGGAGCACCCGGAGGGAACCCACGCAAACACGGGGAGAACACGCAAACTCCACACAGAAAGATCACAGTGGGAATCCAAACCATGACCTTCTTGTTGTGAGGCAACAGTGCTAACCACTAAGCCACAGTGCTGCCCTCCCCTCCCTGTCACCAAAGAAGTGAAAATTTTAAGGGAAACAAAATCAGGACCAGCAACAGCATAATGCAGTCTGTAATCTCACCACTAGATGGGACTAAAACCTACACACTAGCTTTAATCACCTGATTTTTCAGTTGCTGTGCAACTTGTCTTTGCCCTGCAACATTTTTGTCCAAGTATCTGCAGAGCTGCGACAACATGCATGCAAGTGAAGCCTAATCATCACGTTTTTCCTCAAAGACACACACATTGTACTTTACAGATAATTGTTTTTTGTTTCAGGTTTGTTCTAATTTTGACTTGTGCAAATGACTGATGTTCAAATAGAGGGATATGAGCTGTATTTTGTGAACAGAAGAGATAAAAGGGGCGGTGGTGTTGCTCTGTACATAAAGGCAGATCTGATATGTACAATTGTAGAAGAAATGACAACTGTGGATGACATCATTGAAATTGTAACAGTGGAACTTGTACATGAAACATCTAAAAATATTTTAATCAGTTGTGTATACAGAGCACCAGACACTTGTGAAATTATCAGGAATGGGATCTTGATGACAGATGTTAGTGATCATTTACCAGTCTTTTCAATATTTAAATATAAAAATAGGTACAAGAAAAAAAACTGTTATAAACTTTAAAAGAGACAAGTCAGTAAAAGCCTTAGAGGCATTAAAATATGATCTTAAAAATCAAAATTGGGAAGAAGTTTATGTCAGTGATGTTAATGTAGCATATAACTCATTTATGAAAATATTGATGAAATCATATAATAAAAACTGTAAATTAATAGAAATGAGTAAGAAAAGAGTAAATAAACCATGGCTGACAAAGGGAATAAAAAATGCTTGTGCAAAGAAAAACTATTTATACAGGTGCTTTTTAAAAATGCAAACAAAGGAAACAGAACACAGATACAAAAAATATAAAAATAAACTATTGACAATAATTAGGAAACAAAAAAAAGATTATTATAGTGAACAATTAAATAAGAATAAAGATAATATGAGGGCAACATGGGGAATTATAAAAAGTGTGATTGAAAGTGATGGAGCGAAAGCAACTTTTCCAAATTACTTTGTCAAAGAAAATAAAGAGATATATGACATAAAAGAAGTGGCAAATGGGTTTAATGATTATTTTTCAAATGTAGGATCAAGTCTGGTGGGAAATAAACCAATAGTAGAAGATACTTTACATACATTTGTAAATACGGTCAATAGTATTTTCCTGGACAATGTGGATAAAGATGAAATAAGAAATATTGTAAAAAACTATGTAAGCAAAAGATCAACTGACCATGAAGATTTAGACATGATGACTGTAAAAAGTATAATAGAAACTGTTATTGAACCATTTACTTATATTTGTAATCTGTCTCTGTCAACAGGGATTTTTCCAGATTAAATGAAAATTGCCAAGGTAGTCCCATTATATAAAAATGGAGACAAACATAAATTCTCTAATTACAGGCCAGTATCATTGCTTCCACAGTTTTCTAAAATTATGGAAAAAGTTTTTGTGACAAGGTTGGATAAATTCACTGAGAAACATCATATTTTAAATAATGTTCAGTATGGATTCAGAACAAAACATTCGACAGCTATGGCAATTATGGAATTAATAGAGAAAATATCAACAACAATAGAAAATAAGGATTATTTTGTAAGTAATTTTATTGACTTGAAAAAAGCTTTTGATGTTATTGACCACTCAAGATTGCTTCACAAGTTACAACAATATGGAATAAGAGGTATTGCACATCAGTGGGTAAAAAGCTACTTAGAAAACAGAAAACAGTTTGTTCAGATAAATAATATCAAATCAGAATTGTGTAATATTGCTTATGGAGTACCACAAGGATCAGTACTTGGACCCAAACTGTTTATTTTGTATATCAATGATTTTGTGAATGTATCTAATGTGCTTGGTAGCATTTTATTTGCTGATGATACAACGCTGTTTTACTCTGGATCAGATATACAGGAAGTAGCACAAGTGATAAAAACAGAATTGGAAAAGGTTAAGCATTGGTTTGATATAAACAGACTGTCACTTAATATTAATAAGACAAATTTCATATTGTTTAATGACAGAGCAAAAAAAAATAACGTGTCATTACAAATAGATGGAATGGATATACAAAGGGTAAAAGAAATGAAATTTTTAGGAGTCATAATTGATGAAGATCTTACATGGAAGTCACACATAAATTACATAAAAGGAAAAATAGCGAAAGCCATTGCTGTTTTGCATAAAGTAAAATATTCATTAAATAGTTATGGTTTATTAACATTGTACAATTCATTGATTTTCCCATATTTAACTTATTGTGTAGAAATCTGGGGATCAACATATACAACTTATATACAACCTTTGTTTATTCTGCAGAAAAGGGCTTTAAGGGTGATTAGCAACAGTGGTTTTAGAGATCCATCTAATCCATTGTTTATTAAGTACAGGGTACTTAAATTTCGTGATTTGGTCGATTTGAAAATATTACAATGTACCAAGCAAATAAAAATACTTTACCAACAAACATTCAAAATATGTTTGAGAAAAGAGTAAGTAGTTATAAACTGAAAGGAATAGAAGTCTTTAGAAAACCAAGATACAGAACCAGAGTAAAAGAACGGAGTATTGCAGTAAATGGTGTAAAATTATGGAACAATCTCAACAAAGAAATTAAAGAATTAAGGTCGCTTAAATTATTTAAAAAACGTATTAAACTAGATGTATTAAGTAAGTATGAAACTATAAAATAAGTTAGTGGGCTGTAAGGAAGTTTAAAAAAAAATGTAATTTGTTAATAATGTATAAAATGTTTTAAGTTTAAAAATGTAACCTGTCAGAGATGTAATCTATTTAATAATGGTCATGATTATGAAATAAGTCAGTGGTATGTGACAAGTTAAAGAAATACAATCTGTTAAATAATGTTGAAAAATGACGCTGGATATTGAAAGATTGTATTGTAAAAAGGGGCAGAAAATATAAGACTTGTTCTTCTCTCTGCTCCTTTTCATTCTGGTAATGGAGATGCTTTATTTCTGCTTTTCTGTTTTTTTTTTTTTTCTTTTAAATGAATGAAATAAATAAATAAATGAAATGAATGAAAAATGAATGAAATTAAACATATGAAGTATTTCTGAGTCTGATATGTACACTCAACAAAAATATAAACGCAACACTTTTGGTTTTGCTCCCATTTTGTATGAGATGAACTCAAAGATGTAAAACTTTTTCCACATACACAATATCACCATTTCCCTCAAATATTGTTCACAAACCAGTCTAAATCTGTGATAGTGAGCACTTCTCCTTTGCTGAGATAATCCATCCCACCTCACAGGTGTGCCATATCAAGATGCTGATTAGACACCATGATTAGTGCACAGGTGTGCCTTAGACTGTCCACAATAAAAGGCCACTCTGAAAGGTGCAGTTTTGTTTTATTGGGGGGGATACCAGTCAGTATCTGGTGTGACCACCATTTGCCTCATGCAGTGCAACACATCTCCTTCGCATAGAGTTGATCAGGTTGTCAATTGTGGCCTGTGGAATGTTGGTCCACTCCTCTTCAATGGCTGTGCGAAGTTGCTGGATATTGGCAGGAACTGGTACACGCTGTCGTATACGCCGGTCCAGAGCATCCCAAACATGCTCAATGGGTGACATGTCCGGTGAGTATGCCGGCCATGCAAGAACTGGGACATTTTCAGCTTCCAAGAATTGTGTACAGATCCTTGCAACATGGGGCCGTGCATTATCCTGCTGCAACATGAGGTGATGTTCTTGGATGTATGGCACAACAATGGGCCTCAGGATCTCGTCACGGTATCTCTGTGCATTCAAAATGCCATCAATAAAATGCACCTGTGTTCTTCATCCATAACAGACGCCTGCCCATACCATAACCCCACCGCCACCATGGGCCACTCGATCCACAACATTGATATCAGAAAACCGCTCACCCACACGACGCCACACACGCTGTCTGCCATCTGCCCTGGACAGTGTGAACTGGGATTCATCTGTGAAGAGAACACCTCTCCAACATGCCAAACGCCAGCGAATGTGAGCATTTGCCCACTCAAGTCGGTTACGACGACGAACTGGAGTCAGGTAAAGACCCCAATGAGGACGACGAGCATGCAGATGAGCTTCCCTGAGATGGTTTCTGACAGTTTGTGCAGAAATTCTTTGGTTATGCAAACCGATTGTTTCAGCAGCTGTCCGAGTGGCTGGTCTCAGACGATCTTGGAGGTGAACATGCTGGATGTGGAGGTCCTGGGCTGGTGTGGTTACACGTGGTCTGCGGTTGTGAGGCTGGTTGGATGTACTGCCAAATTCTCTGAAACGCCTTTGGAGACGGCTTATGGTAGAGAAATGAACATTCAATACACGAGCAACAGCTCTGGTTGACATTCCTGCTGTCAGCATGCCAACTGCACGCTCCCTCAAATCTTGAGACATCTGTGACATTGTGCTGTGTGATAAAACTGCACCTTTCAGAGTGGCCTTTTATTGTGGACAGTCTAAGGCACACCTGTGCACTAATCATGGTGTCTAATCAGCATCTGGCACACACCTGTGAGGTGGGATGGATTATCTCAGCAAAGGAGAAGTGCTCACTATCACAGATTTAGACTGGTTTGTGAACAATATTTGAGAGAAATGGTGATATTGTATATGTGGAAAAAGTTTTAGATCTTTGAGTTCATCTCATACAAAATGGGAGCAAAACCAAAAGTGTTGTGTTTATATTTTTGTTGAGTGGGAGAAAGGTCAGGGTAAGCAAGCCATCAAGTCCTCTCAGGCAGTAATGTGAATGCAGAGTGAAGTGAATCTTTTTTTAAGTAACTGTCTTTATGTAACTGGTCTGTGTGTCTTTGCACAGCTTTATGTACTGGTCAGACTGGGGGGATGAGGCCAAAATCGAGAAGGCTGGCATGAATGGAGTGGACCGCCAGGTTCTGGTGTCTGAACACATCGAGTGGCCCAATGGAATCACTCTGGGTAAGAAACCAGAGGGAGGGACGGGTGCGAAGAAGCGGAGGAGTGGGGGGTGTTAGTGAGAATGTAAAGTAGAGAAAAATATGATAAAACAGAAACTACAGAAAAATCAATTAGCGCTGAAAACACGGTTATCTTAAAAAAGAAACAAGAAAACCAAAAAAAAAAAAAAAAAAAACAGCTACTCTGTCAAAGTGCTGTTTGAATAGACGGGAAAATGATTTTATGAAATTCAACATAAAGAAAAAATAAATTATGGAGCTGAAGAGAAACAAAGAAACAGACTGGAGTGAAGACAAAGCAGCTCTTATTGCTGGAGCTCAGTTTGTGTCTCACTCTCATCAATCAACACAACGAATACAGGCCTCCGAATTAATAAGCCAGACGCTGTGTGCCGTCGATACCTCCCATCATCCCTTTCAATTCCCGCTGCGGCGCCAGCCAATTTCTCTCAGTTGCCCTTGCCTGAGGAGGGAGAGGGGCACGCAGTCACTGCACTCCGAGTGGAATTGAGGTGTCACTACATCTGTATGAAAACAAATTATTTTTTCGAGAAAGGCAAAGGAGAGAGCGAGCCGCTCTTGGACCGCTGCTGGATAACAAGTGGCTTGTTTTCCCCCCTTAGTCATTGATTTCTTATAGAGCAGGTGATTATCCGAGTCCAGAGAGGTGAAGTTGTGAAGATTGCTCAGATTTTTTTTTTTTCAGGGCTGCAACTAATGAGGGTTTAGATCATTGATTAACCACTCGTGTACTGTGCAGATGATTATTTTCTAACTAAATCCAAAATTTTGTTTAAAAAAAAAAGGCATTTATAAAAGTCAGAAATGCATGTTTTTTGTTTTTTGTTTGTTTTTGTTTTTTTGTTTTTTTTGGCAGGCAGACCTTTGATCTCCTGATATTAAGATAGAAAAATTTAGATTTTGAGCTCATTATAGTTTCTGAATTTTAAGATACAAAATTTTGCCAGGAAGACGTAGAGAAAGACAGAATTTCTCCTGACAAGCACAACTTACAGTTGTGAATAGTTTTTGAAGTAGCAAATACATTATTGGGGAAAACAAATTATAATAATTATTATATTTATACCTGTCTAACTTTGGTATTTAAGAATATAGAGATTATCCTGCAAAAGTGAAATCCTATTGAGATAAATATACAATTAAAGCAAGATACACTCAGATTTTGTCTGTCGAAGTATTGAATCTGACTGATGTAGGTTAGGACCAGGCCGGCAGCCACATGGCCGCAAGTTCAATCCCCAACCATACAGGTTGGGGATTTAGTCTGATCAGAGAAGGTTTAAAACATTTTACTGTTAACCTATGTTTACTCACACACACACTCATCTTCAACCGTTTACTCCAGCCAAGGGTTGTGGGGCGCTGGAGTCTACGCACAGGATGCCAGTCTGTCGCAAGGACACATATATAGACTGTTAATCCAACTTTAAGCTGTTGTATTTTTGTCTTTGTAGGTTTGTTGTAATCCTTCTACTTTGAAATGAGAAATCACCATTAGTTGTCAAATCAAAACTTAAAAGTTGCAAAACATATTTAAGAAGCTTAAACAAGCCACAAAGCAAAGAGACCAAACTCTTATCGAGGACCCAAATGTAGAGAAACAGTTGAAAAACCCACTGAAGTTTTTTACTGAAATAAGCCCTGCAAGACTAATCAATTTGCTCAAGGGCACATATTCGTTCATCTGCAAAGAAGTCAACCAGCAATATTACAATCGCGTCTGTGTTTTCTCAGCACATGACCACGGCCGTCCTGTCAAAGAAGATTGATGGTGTTGCTGCTGGGCCATTACATTCATATACCTCTCTCACCCCAGGCCTTTTCTCTCTGAATGACCTCTTTCCTTCTTCTGCACCCCCCCCCCCCCCCCTTCTTTGGTTTTGTCCTTTCTTGCCTTTCATCTTCTCAGACTTGTCCAACAGACGTCTGTACTGGGTGGACTCCAAGCTGCACTTGCTATCCAGCGTAGATCTGAATGGAGGGAACCGCAAAGTGCTGCTGTCCTCCGATCACCACCTGGGCCACCCCTTTGCTCTCACCATCTTCGAGGTAGGCAGCAGAAGCAGTGCAGACAATTTGGCTACAGATCATTAAGTCTCTTATTATCTTTGTGACTGTTTGAAGGAATCATCAAACTTTTTTTGTTTTTCATTGAACTGCTGCTCCAGCTGCTTTAAATGTTATACTCCGTCAACAAAAACAATAAATTACCTTTACTGTTCCCCATTTTCAAAGCATGTGTATATATATATATATATATATATATATATATATATATATGTATATATATGTATATGTGTATATATATATATATATATATATATATATATATATATATATATATATATATATATATATATATATATATATATATATATATATATATATATATATATATATATATATGTACTGTGCATCCAGAGAGTATTCACAGTGCTACACTTTCCCACATTTTGTTATGCTACAGCCTTATTCCAAAATGGATTAAATTAGTTTTTCTCGTCAAACGTCTACACACAATACCCCATAATGACAGTGTGAAAAAAGTTTTTTTTTTTAAGATTTTTGCAAATTTGTTTCACAAAATCAAGTGTACATAAGTATTCACGGCCTTTGCCATGAAGCTCAAAATTGAGCCTAGGACCACCGGTTTTTCACAGTTGTCAGTGCATGTCAGAGCACAAGCCAAGCATGAAGTCAAAAGAATTGTCTGTAGGCCTCCAAGAAAGGATTGTCTCAAAGCACAAATCTGGGGAAGGTCCCAATGAACACAGTGATCTCCATCATCCGTAAATGGAAGAAGTTCAGATCCACCAGGAGTCTTCCTAGACCTGCACACTTGTCTAAACTGTACATTGCTGCATTCATCTTTCCCTCAATCCTGACTAGTCTCCCAGTTCCTGCCACTGAAAAACATCCCCACAGCATGACTGTGCCACCACCATGCTTCACTGTAGGGATGGTGCCTGGTTTCCTCCAAACATGATGTCTGACATTCACACCAGAGAGTTCAGTCTTTGTCTCATCAGACCAGAAAATTTTGTTTCTCATGGTCTGAGAGTCCTTCAGGTGTCTTTTGGCAAATTGCAGGTGGGCTGCCATGTGCCTTTTACAAAGGAGTGACTTCCATCTGGCCACTCTACCATATAGGCCTGATTGATGAATTGCTGCAGAGAAGGCTGTCCTTCTTGAAGGTTCTCCTCTCTCCACAGAGGAATGCTGGAGCTCTGACAGAGTGACCATCGGGTTCTTAGTCACGTCCCTGACTAAGGCCCTTCTCCCCAATCACTTAGTTTAGAAGGGCGGCCAGCTCTAGGAGAGTCCTTGTGGACTCTTCCCCAGATTTGTGCCTTGAGACAATCCTGTCATGGAGGTCTACAGACAGTTCCTTTCACTTCATGCTTGGTTTGTGCTCTGACATGCACTGTCCACTATGGGGCCGTATATGTAGACAGTTGGGTGTCTTTCCCAATCACGTCCAATCAACTGAATATAAAACAGGTGGACTCCAGTTACGCTGTAGAAACATCTCAAGGATAATCAGTGGAAACAGGATGCACCTGAGTTCAATTTTGAGCTTCATGGCAAAGGCTGTGAATGCTTATGTACGTTAGATTTCTTCATTTGTTTATTTTTCATAAATTTGCCCAAAATCTCAAAACAAAAACTTTTTTTACATTGTCATTATGGGGTATTGTGTGCAGAATTTTGAGTAAAAAACAAAAGAATTTCATCCATTTTGGAAAACGGCTGTAACATAACAAAATGTGGAAAAAGTGAAGTGCTGTGAATACTTTCTGGAGTATCAGCAACCAGGAGGGTGTCCAAACACTCAGTGGGCATTTAGCAGTATGGTACCTGGATGATCTTCTCCCACCATAGTGTGCAAACAGCCAACACCACACTATTGTATGAGGCAGCCAGAGCCTGGTAACCAGAGAAGAAGATGATCCCAGGAAAATTCAAAGAAGATAGTAGACATGTATGAAGACTGCCGCAGCATCTGAGGGGCTGTGGCATTGTACAAATATACTTGTATATCAGGAACCTTTTAATAAAGCCCTAAAATAGACATTTTCACAGCATACGTATGTGCATGTTCATCATCTGTAAACCTGGAGATTGAAGGGCAGGTAACATAGCGGAAGCATAGTACACCCAAATGTCATCCCTAGTACTTCCTTGCTTACTTAGTATGTACTAAGTATGTACTACAGTAACATTTGGGTTGTATGTTTCTAACCAAAGTTAGTACATACTATTCGGAGTATTCGGATACAGGGACTAATTGGGGCTCCTCACTGCAAAGCATCATTCAATCTCCACAGGTGGATCCACAAAGAAATTAGGTTTGTGCTCACATCTCTTCCTCACTGATACCACATTGATACACATTGATTCCCCTCGACTGTTTTTATAGACTGTAGTTCACTGCAAGTTCTTACTGCGCTGTGATGGAATTATGGCTGGAGTTCAAGAGATGGCAGATTGAAAAACACAGGCCTTTAGTAAATACCAAATCTCATTCACAGATGCTTCTAGTCTCGCTTTTTATAGCAGTCACTTTGGTGTATGCTTAGAAGAACCTTAAGCGCTGATGTAATTGTTACTGCTATGACATGCTCACATATTTAATATAACTTTGTACAGATAATTGAAAATCCAAAAATTCTGAAAAGATTTTCTGTGTGCAGACTTACTTTCCTTCTAAATCAACAAAATAGGGCAGTTGGGACACTTTGAGTCACTCCAGACACTCAGTGGTTGGATGGAAGCAATAGAGTAACTGGAGGATATGGTGTCGTTGCTGAGGTTTAGTTAAAAATGGTCCGCCATTTGTGCTGCTTGTGTCATATCGACCCCTCAGCTTCAGCATAGTAGACACATTGACCTGTCGTGCATGTGTCGGGTGATGTGACAATTCACCAACATGCATGACAACAGTCCTATCTATTACACTACATGTACCATCTCCACAATTTGTGTGTGTTCATTAGATTTTGAAACAGACTTTTTTGAGGAATACACAAACTCAGCTTGCAATGTATATTGAAGGAATCAATATCTGAGATCAGTATATCTTAGTCACAATACAATGGTGTGTTTTACTGTTGTGTTGGAAGCTTTGCTGGCCGCGTCATTAATTAGAGCTTGGTAGTTGTGTTTGGGACACATTTTTCTTTCCAGAATTGACTTAATGACTTTAATTCTGACCCTGTCACAGCAGAAATCAAGACTCATCACACCAGACAACATTTTTTTTTTCTAATCTTCCATTCAATTTTCCATTTTTGGTGATGTGTTACTGCTATAGCCTCAGTTTCATGTCTTGAGCTGGCGGGAAGTGATACCCAGTGTGGTCTTCTGCTGATGCAGCCCATCTGCTTCAAGGTTCTGCCAAGGTTGCTTATCTGCATACCTTGCTTGTGACAAGTAGTTATTTGAGTTATGGGAGCTTTTATATCATCTGGAACCAGTTTGACTATTCTTCTCTGAATCCCACCATATTTCCACTCAGGAGCTACTGACCACTGGATGTAATTTCTGTTTTAGATCATTTTTTGTACACCTGTCAGATGATTGTGTATGAAAATCACAGTAGTTTTGCAGGTTTTTAACAACTCAAACCAGATTGTCTTGTACCAACAATGCTGCCACATTCACCATTCTGTTGCTTAATTTGAACATCAATAGATTCACTTGACTCTATCTACATGCCTAAATCCATTGAGTTTCTGCCACATGATTTGATGGTGGACATGGATTGGGAAGAAGTGAAGTTAGAGCATGTACATATCTCCAGATTCCGTAGCATAGAGTCAGTGACGGTCTGTGACTACCCCTGGATGAAACGACAAGTACAGTAGTACCACAGGTTACATTCCCAGCCACATCAGGTATCCATTTACAGCTGGGTAGACTGAGACAGTGCAGATGAAGTGTCTTGTACAAGGACAGACAAAAAGATAGCATGAATGGGTATTGAGCCCAGGTCTACTGTACATATTGGTAACCCAAACCTTTTCCCACTGAATTATCTACTCTACACTTGGTATTGTGTATCCTATACACTAGAAAGGCTGGAGTGATTTGTGAGAGAAAGCTGAGAGCTTGACAAGTTGAAGAAGAGACCTGACAGTTTAACTGAGATGCAAAGAAATATTGAGATGTTTTGAAAGTACAGTAGTAGCATAACCCCAGAGAAGGAATTATGTTTTCAAACGCTGACAAGTGTAGAGTCACAGTAGAGCACAGCAATCGATGAAACTAATTTGGGTGTAGTTATTGAGGTGGGAGTGAGACAGTCCCTCAGAGATCATAAAGTATAGATGGTGTGGAAGATAAAAAAAAAGAAACAGCAACTGAGAACCTTAAGATGAAGAGGAAGCAAGAGACTAAGGTCCATAAAAGGCTTTTTCTACATTCTCTGCAGCGCAAACTGTGATGATGAGAAACCAAAGGAAGAGGGTTAATCCATCATGTCCAGGTCTGTGTGTAAGAACAAAGAAGAAACCCAGTGAGACAGCACTGAAAGTTCATCCTTGGTGATTAATAGCTCTAAGCTTTTTCTGTTCTGGTTACAGTATAGACCAAATTAAAAACCCTTTAGTAGTGGATCAGAAGGTTCAAGTCCCAACAGATCGATAAGGGAAAGTTACACTTTGGAGGAGCCTTTTTTGTGTTTTTTTTGGGGGGGGGGGGGGGTAGTGTTAAGGAACCTTTGGCCACTCTCAGCCTTCAAGAAACAAAATTCCCACAATGTAGTCAAGAGGCGAGGTCTTGAAGAGTCCTTGATTGTAAACATGAAGCCCGTTTCCACCATAGGAACTGTTACGGGCAGTTCATTGGCCACTATATGTGTCTCCATCACAGCGGCCGCCTTTGCAAGGTGATTCCTTTTAGGGCCTTTTTGCAGGGCAAGATAACTCTGTGCTCCAGGGTTGGTACTTCTAAGTGGCCCTGAAAAGCCATTGGATGGGGCTCAGCACTGACTGGGCACTGACTTACACAGGAGAAGACAGCGACAACAAGCACCAAGCTAGATTAACAAAACAAGAACAAGAGCAGAAAAACTGAAACAGAATGGACAGCAGAGCCACCAGATGGACCAAAGAGTAGGTAGGTACAGACATTGCTGGCTTTATTCTCAATGGGCATGGTCCAACGCGGATTAGACTCTTCCAGGAGGAAGGAGAACACCTATGTTGCACCCAAAAGTGGAGCAGAATTATTATATCACTGCATACATGGCTGCATGAGCTCAACGACTCTTTACCGCAGTGAAGACACAATGATTGAGAAGACCAATTACAAACTGTTCCTGTAAACCTCACATCTGGGAAGGAGGTCAAATTCCGGTGGTGAAAATGAACTTATGGACCAGGTGGGAGGTGGAGTTGCATGTGAATGGTTGGACACATAACCAGGGTGAGACTGCATTTACACATTATTCATTCATAAAATTCCATCTGAGACAAAAACAAACACACAGTGTGTCTAAAGTTGAAAGTAAGGCTTCAGGGCAGTTGTGATTTTGGGATTTGTGTGAAGCTCACATGGACCTTTTTAGATTCTTTACTTTCACATGCAATAGAATCATCTCTGTACTTCGTCACTGACGTGCTGCATTTTACCTCCTGCACACTCACTATCTTCATGCATGTATGAGTATAAATGTGTGCAAACATTATGGCCTGAGGTTCTTCAAAAGGATGCATGCGTATCTTCAAAGATTTACATGTAGTCCTTTGGAGTGATCCACAAAGAAGGTGACACAGTTATTCATATGCATATCAGCTGCAGACCTGGTTTGAATGCACAGTTGTGTCAATCGTCCTAAACACTGCAGAAAGAGTTTTATTGCTCCTTTTTTCATCACTGCAGCAATACAACCTCTGACAGACATCCGCCCCTGCAGACACCAAACACTGAGGAGATGTAGATGGCAGTGACACGCAGAGAGTAATGTTGTGTCTTTTATCTTTCTCTGACTTTCGTGTCATTGCAAAGCCTGCAGACCTTTATTTTCTGTTGCTAGCCAGAGGGGCCAGGCAAGTAAAAGAGATGAGTTTGAGAACAGGGTGAGGGAGAAGAAAAGAAATAGGCAACAAACTTAACATCTGACAGAAGTTCTGAAAGCAAGGGCGGACTGAGATATACTGTCAGTTGATAATACGAGTAAACTGCAGATGAATCCGATTTGACAGTCCCTACATGTGACTGCACAGAACAAGGGATGAAGAGCCTTTAATATCGTGTACATACATTGATACATGCAGCTAAAGATGTTTGTATTTATGTGACATCACACATCTGCTGTTTGAGTTTTGAGAGCTTTCTGACAAACTTGACGTGACCATATAACCTTTGGAAAAGCAGGATGTCCAGGAACTGAGGGGTTGACAGCTTTGTTTGCTGTGTGTCAAAGTGTCCTTGACCAAGACACTGAATGTTTAAATTGCTCTACCGTAGGACACGTTGCCCCCTTCAAATCCACATAAATATGTGATAAAGAAAGTGAAAGATGGCGATGATGGCGGTGAAGGTGCACTCCCTGCTCCACTCACTGCTAATAAACAGTGTGCTCAGCCAATCAAGAGCGAAGAAACACCAGACTTAAACCAGGAGTGGTTGCAGCAGGTAGACATGGAAAACATACAGATCAGGTGATCTCCAGGAGCAGGATTGGTGAACCCTGGGCTTGAGGTTAGAAGACTTTGTAACCAGTGAATCCCCATGTCGATTCCCCATTAGATTGGGAATCTGTGTGTGTGTGTGTGTGTGTGTGTGTGTGTGTGTGTGTGTGTGTGTGTGTGTGTGTGTGTGTGTGTGTGTGTGTGTGTGTGTGTGTGTGTGTGTGTGTGTGTGTGTGTGTGTGTGTGTGTGAGCATGTGCACGCGCGGACATGTGAATTGAGCATTTGTATTGAAAAGCACAGTAGAAATACAATCCATTTACCTTATGACATCAGCCTTACTCAAATTGTGGTCCACAGACCACTTATGGTCCCTGAGTGTCCCCTAGTGGCCTGTGAGTATATTGGTAAAATATCACATTTTAAATTAAAATCATTTCTCAAACTGTTAAAAATATTTTAATATACTGTTGCAATATACTGTTACAGTCATATACAGACCTATTGTTTTTGGATTTTTGTTGAGTTAGGTGGTCTGCGAGATTTTTTATTATTATTGTTATTATTGGTTACATGGTCTTTGGTCTGAAAAAGTTTGAGAGACTTTGTACTCAGTGTACAACAGTGTGCAATATAAAGTGGCAAGAACTAATTGATTTCAGCTCTGTGTCCATATAGCCTTTTTTTTCTGGACACCAAGATTTTTTTTCAGTTCTAAATGGAAATGGAGTGCACAAGGACACCTGCGCCCACCTCCAAAAAAACCCACCTTTTTTTGTGCGCCTTCTCAGAGCGCTTTTAAGTTGAAAATGTTGTGTGTTGGGGGGTTTGGCTGGACATTTTGGCGTTGTTTTCTTTTCTTTGCTCTCCAGGTGGTATGCAAACTGTTTTTTTGTCTGTGGAGAAGGTGCTGGCAGAAGAGTCCTTCACCCTCATCAGCATTATTGGCTGCACTTGTGGAGGATGTTCACGTGCAGGCCTAATGACTTGCAGCACCTGTGGATGATGCTCACGTGCAAACTTAAAGACTTTCAGCTGAAGCAGATAATGAGATGGCGTTCTGCATTTAAGCCATGAGTGATTCGAGCAGACTTGCCGGGAACTCGACCTTGTGACGTTCAGTTGTGAGACGCTGAGGACCGCGCCTGGGTTTGACACATCGTGCCTGTGAAGGAGGACGGGTGAGGGACACATGCTGTCAGCACACATCAGAGGTGATGATTGTCTGAATAAGTGTTAACAGTAATTTGATATTTTGTTACGCAGTATATTTGAACATTGATGAGAATTGTGCAGCTCGCTTCTCACTGCCGTGGCGTACGGAATGATGATCCTCCACCTGTTGTGAGAAGCTGCTCATTTACATAAAGCTTAAATTCAGACCTGAATGTGTTGCTGATAGTGTGTGCCTTTGAAGGATATTTGTTGTAGCTGTTGACTTACCTCACCTTTTCCATCCTTCACAGAGTCAGTTTGTCGTGTCCACCTGGGGGGTGTTCGGCGGTGAGTCTGGGTCCAGAAGCGTCGGGCTTCGATCCATTTGGGCGCTGGAGAGCGCGCCGTCCTTCACCTCGCCAGACAACCGCACATTTATGTTGTACACAATTATTGCACAGAAGGGAAATAAATTTGTTTTGTTTTTGGAACCGCTTTCTGGTTATTTTAGCGCTGGGTTCAGTCAGACGCTGGTCCGCTCCTCAACTCGCGTCTGCACATAACAGAAAATCTCTCAACATTTTAGAGGCGTGTGATAACATCAATGCAGCACTTTTTCAGGCAAGCAGGAGTTTTTGATGATTCCCTGACAGACTTATTTCTTTACTCTGGCTGAGTACATTTTATTGCTGTATGTTATGGGTTATGCATTAGCTGCTTATTGCTGTCATTGAAACATGAGGCACATGAAAATGCTCACTCAGCATTTTTCCACCAGAAAAAATAAATAGATAAATAAATAAAACACTGTCTGAACCTGGAGCCTAATCACTCTCCTTGTCTATTCAATTAATCACCAACTATTTTCATAGCCCATTAATCATCTTGAGTGTTTTTTATTTTTCTTTAAAAAAAAAAGTCCAAATTCTCTGATTTCAGTCCCTTAAATGTCAGTATTTTCTGCTTTCATTACAAATTGCTTGACTCATCTTGGACAATAAACTGACTATCTTTTGGGTTGTGTACAAAACAAGACATTTGTGGAAGTCATCATGAGACACAAATTGAAATTTTTCACCATTTTCTGACAGTTTATGCATCAAACAGCTAATCGATTAATCAAGAAAATAATCAACAGATTATTTGATTATGAAAATAATCATTAGCAGCAGCCTTAGTACAATAACATGTTTGGAGCAGAATCTGTGCGAGGTGTATTCAAAAAGTATCCAACCTGATTTTATCCCATGAAAACAAATGAAGCGTGTGAGTTGTCATTTGGTGGGGAGGTGTAAGGAACCTTCTTGGGTATGTATAAATTTTTCCCCACCCCCAGAGCGCAACTGTCGCAAGCAGTCAGCCTCAGAGTGAAGACATGTACTGAGCACCTGTCTGATTCCCATTTGCTGTAATATGACAGAACAACTTGAGCAAAGGTTAAAAAATTATGCCAAAAGCTTGGTGATACCCAAAGGAAACCATTCACAAGATTCGGCAGACTTTTGGCAATGATGCCATGAGCAGAACGCAAATTAAAGAGTGGCATAACCGCTTCAAAAATGGGCGCACATCTTTGGAGAGCAAAGTACATTCGGGTAGGTCATCCATAAGATGAAATGACCAAGTGATTGACAAAATACAGACCCTGGACATGGATGTCCATCGTGTCACTATCCAAGCACAGATTCAGTACATTCCATTTTGATGGAGGATTTGGGCTTGCGGGGAGTGTCAGTGAAATTTCTGCCGAAGCTGCTAATGACGTTGCAGAAGCAACTGTGTCTGGAAATCTCACAGGACTTGTATTTCCACGCTGGCTTGGGAATGCCTGATTCCACGGGAAGAGTTAGAGAAATTAGCCAAGGATAGGGAAGTCTACTGCCACCGTGACCTGGACTCGGAAAAGCAACAGAAAATCAATGAATGGTTTCATTTTTGTTTCTATTCATATATCAAGATTTCTGGTTTTCATTTTATACCATTTCATTACCATATCAAGTGAACAAGCGATGGCGCTGTTGTCATAGTTTAATCGAACAGTGGTGGAGATTTGGGTCCCTCAGTATCTCTTTGCACCCACACAATCCTGAAATCTATCCAGTTTGAACAAGTGAAAACAGCTCCGTGGGTGGAATCACAGGAGTGTAGGAACATAAACATTCTTGGCACTTTATTAAACGTCAACAAAAAAATGCCATCTTTCTACACAGATTTAACACTGTGTCCATGAGTCTTTTTGCACATTTGCACCAAAAAGAACAATCAAAGAAACAAACAAAACAAACAAAAAGATGAGCGGGTGCCTTAGTTTCAGCTTTCATGAGTTGTTTTCTGGATTAGATGCTCATCAGGCCAGATGCGTGAGGAGAAAATTGGCCGTGATTTTGACAGAAGGTTTTTTCTTGGACTTCTTCCGTCCTTCAGTGTGAGACACCGTCGTCTCCATCTCACAGACGACATACAGAAATCTACATGTTGAGGAGTGTGTGTAAACTGCTCTTCAGCACATCAAATGTGTTCTCCTTGATAATACCTCAAGAGCCTTGACCTTCTCAGGTCTGCATTTTTGTTTGAAGCTTTCAAGGTGAGAAAATCCGACAGGGAGGAAGAGGCACAGATGGAAATGAAGGAACGAAGACAGAGATATGAGACACAAAGGGAAATGGCTGGAAGGACAGATGTCAGTCTTATCAGCATGACTGATATTTGTCTTTCATTGTCTCAACACAGCTGTCATATGAATAAAGGTTATCTGAGTGTGGTGGGTGGGGGAGACCACAGGAAAAGATGATAAATGAGTGGTTGAGAGAAGGGCATAGACCGCTGATAGTCCAACGTCATGCAGCGCCTGGTTTTGGACAGCAGCTGCACTGTACAGCTGAAGCACACTAATCACACCAGACAAATCTGCAGTTGAAGACCAACTGGTTTTTTGACCTTTACCAAGCTCATAAATCTGCAAGCACACAATTGGCCTCATCAGCAACAGCATTTGCTGTCGGAGCTGGAAGGACTTGCTGTAGCCTCCCTGATTCACCTTCCAGAATCAGTCCGGATGTGTTAATTAGTCCACAGTGTTACGCTAATGTTGTTTTCTACACTGACAAAACAAAATTGGGGAATACATACACACAAGTACACATCAAAACTGGTTGTGAGTTGGATAAAGCAGACTAACATTCAGCTTCTGGAATGGCCTTCCCAAAGCCCCGACCTCCACCCTATTGGAAATTTGTGGACTGTTCTTAAAAGCCGGATCTGTGGCAGGAAACCAAACCAATTTAAATGAACTCTGCCAGTTCTAAGAATAAATAAATAGAAAATGGACTACATTTATACAGCGCTTTTCCATCTGCATCAGACACTCAAAGCGCTTTACAATAATGCCTCACATTCACCCCGATGTCAGGGTGCTGCCATACAAGGTGCCCACTACACACCGGGAGCAACTAGGGGATGAAGGATCTTGCCCAAGAACCCTTAGTGATTTTCTGGTCTGATTTTCTGGTCAGGCTGGGATTTGAACCAAGGATCTCCCTGGTCCCAGTGCTTAACCACTAGACCATCACCTCCCCTCCCCAGAAGAAGAGTGGTTAAATATCCAGCCAGAATTCCAGACGCTTCTTGATGGCTACAAAATGCATCTGATTGAAGTGCAGCTTGCTAAAGGACATTTATACAAATATTAGTGGGGATGTACATATATTTGAGCCTGTATGTATAATTTTGAACCTGTGTGGATGAGAGAAGATCCCAAATAAATTAAAACTTGTGCACCCAATTCTTGGTTGTTGCCATTAATATTGTATGCTGTACAATCATTCCACCCTGACAAAAGAACAGTTCAAAGACATCATTAAAAGTCCAGAATTAGCATGACATTCATGTCCATGATGAATGTATGTAAACCTCCAACCACAACTGTACATGTGTACTGAGTAAACATATCTACATTGATATGACGTTATGAAGACATCACTTTTTGGTCACCAGTGCGGTTGTCATGATACAATGGTGTAGATTCACAGTGCCTTTGCGCCTGTGTTATGGAGTAACATTCTGTCACTATTTCACAACCTTCTCGCAAACCAAATAGTGACTTAGTGATGGGAAAAGGTTCTCTTGGCTTCTCTGTTTTTCCCATCACTGTCACCACAGCAGATATGTATGTACATGTTGATTTGATTCAGGTTTTACACCAGATGTCCTTCACTTTGCATAGTGAATGGGCAGGGGTGGTTTTGAAATGGGCACCTTCTGCTTCTGAAGTAAACACAGTAACCACTTGGCCAACACACTGATGGAGTAGCACAGCTTTTGCTAAGAAAAAAATCAAGAAGGTCCCATCTAATGCATATTGTACACAACTGTCCACTTTTACAGGTTTCTCCTTTATCTGCCCCAGGGTGATTCTATGGTAACGGAATTATGACGACGGGAAAGTCTGGCCATATTTTAGCTCCCCATTAAAAATGTGCTGCGATTGTAATTCCGTTGCCATAGAATCGCCCCCAGTTAAATCAAATTATTCTTTGTTTTTGGATCAAAATCTATCCCAAAATCAAAAATTTTTTGAACATGCTTAAAACTTATCTGATTGTTCCTATTGTTCTACAATGATACTTTGACCATTGAATGTCACCTGATTTCAGGGCACAATTGGCTATCTTATTATTATTATTATTATTATTATTATTATTATTATTATTATGTACAAAATCATAGACAATCACGTATCAAAAATCGGTAAAAGGAAACAGGCTTAAAATGAACAAGCATAATCCGAGATTTGTGACACCCACAGTCCGGATCCGGATCACCTGCAAAATTCAGTGGAGTCTTCCATTGCCTTAATATCTATCTGTGGTGAAAATTTGGTGAGAATCCGTGAAGTAGTTTTGACATAATCCTGCTATCAGAAAGATAAATAAACAGCGATGATTTTATTTCGTCTGGTAATAAAATGTCCCTCAACCAGGGTGGAAGACTTTATGCAGGATTTGTCTGACACACGACTATAGATTCAGCTCAGTGTTGCCATTCAAACCCACAATGACAGTATCTCAGTCCATTTTTGAACTTTTAGTAGCCATACTGTCAGCAGAATTATGCTCTCCAACTGCTTTTTCATTATTTCAGGAATCGTGAATGAGCCTCTGTGTGTCACTTTGTACATTATCCCCCACTAATATCAGCTCAGTCTTGTCCCTTTGTATCATGTCTTGTGTTTTTCTTAGCTATCTGCATAGGCAGAGCGGTTTGAGGTTGTTGTGGCAACTAAGTTCTACAAGTGTTGCTCTGTGGTCCCCTGTTAATGTTCATGTATCCATCCCCTGACTTGTTTGAAGAAAACTGGCAATGAAACTGACTATTTACAAGTATTATACCAAAGGGGCCCATTGCTTAGGCAACCCATTATCTTGGCTTTTATATTTTTTTATTAATTTTATATTTTTTTTAATTATATCTTTTAATTAATTGAGAAGCCTGATTTACTTCTTGTAGTTGAAATGCCACAAACAAATTAAAATGTGTGAAATACCAAGGGGCTGAATACTTTTGCAAGCCGCTGTGAATCCAGTTTGCATCTGCATGTTGATTTGACACAAGTTTTTTGCTGGATGCCCTTGATGATGCAACTCCACATTACATGGAGAATGGGTACGCATTAGGGTTGAGCCGGATACTCGTTTCAGATGAGTATCTGGTACGGATAAAGCATTTTTGACAAGCACAAGCATGATCTGAATGAAACTCATCAATATCTGTGCTTGTGCTGAAGGAAAATTCTCATTGGCTAACTGACTGTCTTCATGCTCTGTGATTGGCCAGTGACACACAGCGCCCGCCCCTCCCTACACAGACATGTCTCACTGCAGCTTCTCACACACACACAGACAGGATCTCCCTCTGTGCTTGGCTGCCTCATGTTTCTCTCTCAGTATTCCTTAAGTTTTCTTCAGCTCGCCTCTTTTAAGTTACTCCGTGAACTTGTTTCGTATCGTACGCAGTGCTTTTGACAAGACAGAGCTAAAAACGGCTCGTGTCGCATCGGTCACCGCCTACAGTCTGGTTTTTTATTCATTTATTTGTTTTTTAACCGTTTGTTTGCTCTTCGTTTTGTCGGTGACATAAAGTCAGTTGGAAAACTTTGCTCGTACTGAACGTGGTGCTTTTGAGAAGAATACAGTGAACAAGGCTGACATATTATTTCCCTGTTTGCCATCACTGGATGTTTACATGAATCACCAAGTTCACACAGATCACTCAAAAATAAACAGTCTTACAGACCACTTACACACATACACATACATACAACTGAACACACAAAGTAGCCTATATTAATATTTTTATTGAATATGGCTGCATGCAGTGTCTTACACTTTCTGCAGTTCATAAAAATAAACTGGTCAGTCGAACAACCTCTCTCTCTCCCTCTCACTCAGTCACACGCACATGCACACACAGACACACATGCATGCACAGACACACACACACACACACCTTAATCAATATTGTTTAACTTTGTGTGGGGAAAAAATGCCAAGAACGTTAGGTAGCAAAAATAAATAAATAACTGAAAAAAATCAGTTTGATGATAAAATTTAAAAAAAGAAAGTTGTGTTGAGTATGACACCTCTTGTTCATGCATACCTAGTAGTTCATATAATTTCCTGCTACATTGAATGTCAGTTCTGAGGCTGTTCTGTTACTCATTCATACGCTTAAGAATATTCATGTTGAGTTTATAAAAAAAAACTTGTTCTGTAAAATTGTTCCTTTACTATTGTGATCAAAAACATTGACTCTCAATTCTGAGGCTGTTCTGTAAATATTCATTCATACACTTAAGAATATTCATGTTCTGAGTTTGTTTTAAAAAAAAATTGTTCTGCAAATAGTTCTCTTACTTTTGTGATCAAAAACATTGATTTGAATCTCAATTTTGAGGCTGTTCTGTAAATAGTTTTCAAATAAATAATAAATATAGCAACTTCTGATCAATCCGTATCAATTTCAGAGTTAAAATAATGTACTGATTTAAGCCCCAGCCATTTCAGGCTAAACCACGCCCACATCCAGTTTAGGCCCCGCCCACTACGAGTACAGATACAGATAATTTAGATGGTTGAACAGATACAGATATAGATACAGATAGTGGTGTACTCGCTCATCCCTAGTACGCATAGTCTTGAACTGGGGACCTTCTGTTTTTTTAAGCAAGGGCATTGACTACTTATCCCCCACATTGCTACTCTACTATGATATTAAATTTATTGTTTGTTTGTTTTTTTGTACAAACAATAAGCTGTATATTCTGGATTGAAGGTGGAGTTATGCTTTTTTCTCCTACTGTACAGGATCGTGTGTACTGGACAGATTTAGAAGATCAAGCCATATACAGTGCAAGCCGTCTGACGGGACATGACGTGGCAAAAGTGGCAGAGCATCTCAACAACCCCCTGGACCTGGTGGTGTTCCATGAACAGAGGCAGCCCCAAGGTAAACAAAGACAGCCCAGGACCTAATAAAGCTAAAGGGAGAGTCCCATACAGTTTTTTTTTTTATTACTCTTATTGCTGAGCTTATTGCTGAGTTGCATATGCGCAAATCTGCATCATGATGAGGTAGGGTGGCCAGGTTCTTTGCACGCTGCCTCATTTCTTTCCCAAGTACGAGGTCTGTCAATAAAGTACAACCCCTGGCAAAAATTATGGAATCACCAGCCTCAGAGGATGTTCATTCAGTTGTTTAATTTTGTAGAAAAAAAGCAGATCACAGACATGACACAAAACTAAAGTCATTTCAAATGGCAACTTTCTGGCTTTAAGAAACACTATAAGAAATCAAGAAAAAAAGATTGTGGCAGTCAGTAACAGTTACTTTTTTAGACCAAGCAGAGGAAAAAAATATGGAATCACTCAATTCTGAGGAAAAAATTATGGAATCACCCTGTAAATTTTCATCCCCCAAATTAACACCTGCATCAAATCAGATCTGCTCATTGACACTGACCCTATGTGTCTTTTTGCAAGGAATGTTTTTGCAGTTTTTGCTCTATGGCAAGATGCATTATCATCTTGAAAAATGATTTCATCATCCCCAAACATCCTTTCAATTCCAAAATATCAACATAAACTTGTACATTTATTGATGATGTAATGACAGCCATCTCCCCAGTGCCTTTACCTGACATGCAGCCCCATATCATCAATGACTGTGGAAATTTACATGTTCTCTTCAGGCAGTCATCTTTATAAATCTCATTGGAACGGCACCAAACAAAAGTTCCAGCATCATCACCTTGCCCAATGCAGATTCGAGATTCATCACTGAATATGACTTTCATCCAGTCAATCAATCAATCAATCAATTTTTTTTATATAGCGCCAAATCACAACAAACAGTTGCCCCAAGGCGCTTTATATTGTAAGGCAAGGCCATACAATAATTATGTAAAACCCCAACGGTCAAAACGACCCCCTGTGAGCAAGCACTTGGCTACAGTGGGAAGGAAAAACTCCCTTTTAACAGGAAGAAACCTCCAGCAGAACCAGGCTCAGGGAGGGGCAGTCTTCTGCTGGGACTGGTTGGGGCTGAGGGAGAGAACCAGGAAAAAGACATGCTGTGGAGGGGAGCAGAGATCGATCACTAATGATTAAATGCAGAGTGGTGCATACAGAGCAAAAAGAGAAAGAAACAGTGCATCATGGGAACCCCCCAGCAGTCTACGTCTATAGCAGCATAACTAAGGGATGGTTCAGGGTCACCTGATCCAGCCCTAACTATAAGCTTTAGCAAAAAGGAAAGTTTTAAGCCTAATCTTAAAAGTAGAGAGGGTGTCTGTCTCCCTGATCTGAATTGGGAGCTGGTTCCACAGGAGAGGAGCCTGAAAGCTGAAGGCTCTACCTCCCATTCTACTCTTACAAACCCTAGGAACTACAAGTAAGCCTGCAGTCTGAGAGCGAAGCGCTCTATTGGGGTGATATGGTACTACGAGGTCCCTAAGATAAGATGGGACCTGATTATTCAAAACCTTATAAGTAAGAAGAAGAATTTTAAATTCTATTCTAGAATTAACAGGAAGCCAATGAAGAGAGGCCAATATGGGTGAGATATGCTCTCTCCTTCTAGTCCCCGTCAGTACTCTAGCTGCAGCATTTTGAATTAACTGAAGGCTTTTTAGGGAACTTTTAGGACAACCTGATAATAATGAATTACAATAGTCCAGCCTAGAGGAAATAAATGCATGAATTAGTTTTTCAGCATCACTCTGAGACAAGACCTTTCTGATTTAGAGATATTGCGTAAATGCAAAAAAGCAGTCCTACATATTTGTTTAATATGCGCTTTGAATGACATATCCTGATCAAAAATGACTCCAAGATTTCTCACAGTATTACTAGAGGTCAGGGTAATGCCATCCACAGTAAGGATCTGGTTAGACACCATGTTTCTAAGATTTGTGGGGCCAAGTACAATAACTTCAGTTTTATCTGAGTTTAAAAGCAGGAAATTAGAGGTCATCCATGTCTTTATGTCTGTAAGACAATCCTGCAGTTTAGCTAATTGGTGTGTGTTGTCTGGCTTCATGGATAGATAAAGCTGGGTATCATCTGCGTAACAATGAAAATTTAAGCAATACCATCTAATAATACTGCCTAAGGGAAGCATATATAAAGTGAATAAAATTGGTCCTAGCACAGAACCTTGTGGAACTCCATAATTAACTTTAGTCTGTGAAGAAGATTCCCCAATTACATGAACAAATTGTAATCTATTAGACAAATATGATTCAAACCACCGCAGCGCAGTGCCTTTAATACCTTCACTAATGCTGTTTCTGTACTATGATGAATTCTAAAACCTGACTGAAACTCTTCAAATAGACCATTCCTCTGCAGATGATCAGTTAGCTGTTTTACAACTACCCTTTCAAGAATTTTTGAGAGAAAAGGAAGGTTGGAGATTGGCCTATAATTAGCTAAGATAACTGGGTCAAGTGATGGCTTTTTAAGTAATGGTTTAATTACTGCCACCTTAAAAGCCTGTGGTACATAGCCAACTAACAAAGATAGATTGATCATATTTAAGATCGAAGCATTAAATAATGGTAGGGCTTCCTTGAGCAGCCTGGTAGGAATGGGGTCTAATAAACATGTTGATGGTTTGGATGAAGTAACTAATGAAAATAACTCAGACAGAACAATCGGAGAGAAAGAGTCTAACCAAATACCGGCATCACTGAAAGCAGCCAAAGATAACGATACGTCTTTGGGATGGTTATGAGTAATTTTTTCTCTAATAGTTAAAATTTTGTTAGCAAAGAAAGTCATGAACTCATTACTAGTTAAAGTTAATGGAATACTCAGCTCAATAGAGCTCTGACTCTTTGTCAGCCTGGCTACAGTGCTGAAAAGAAACCTGGGGTTGTTCTTATTTTCTTCAATTAGTGATGAGTAGAAAGATGTCCTAGCTTTACGGAGGGCTTTTTTATAGAGCAACAGACTCTTTTTCCAGGCTAAGTGAAGATCTTCTAAATTAGTGAGACGCCATTTCCTCTCCAACTTACGGGTTATCTGCTTTAAGCTACGAGTTTGAGAGTTATACCATGGAGTCAGACACTTCTGATTTAAAGCTCTCTTTTTCAGAGGAGCTATAGCATCCAAAGCTGTCTTCAATGAGGATGTAAAACTATTGACGAGATACTCTATCTCCCTTACAGAGTTTAGGTAGCTACTCTGCACTGTGTTGTTATATGGCATTAGAGAACATAAAGAAGGAATCATATCCTTAAACCTAGTTACAGCGCTTTCTGAAAGACTTCTAGTGTAATGAAACTTATTCCCTACTGCTGGGTAGTCCATCAGAGTAAATGTAAATGTTATTAAAAAATGATCAGACAGAAGGGAGTTTTCAGGGAATACTGTTAAGTCTTCTATTTCCATACCATAAGTCAGAACAAGATCTAAGATATGATTAAAGTGGTGGGTGGACTCATTTACTTTTTGAGCAAAGCCAATAGAGTCTAATAATAGATTAAATGCAGTGTTGAGGCTGTCATTCTCAGCATCTGTGTGGATGTTAAAATCGCCCACTATAATTATCTTATCTGAGCTAAGCACTAAGTCAGACAAAAGGTCTGAAAATTCACAGAGAAACTCACAGTAACGACCAGGTGGACGATAGATAATAACAAATAAAACTGGTTTTTGGGACTTCCAATTTGGATGGACAAGACTAAGAGACAAGCTTTCAAATGAATTAAAGCTCTGTCTGGGTTTTTGATTAATTAATAAGCTGGAATGGAAGATTGCTGCTAATCCACCGCCCCGGCCCGTGCTACGAGCATTCTGACAGTTAGTGTGACTCGGGGGTGTTGACTCATTTAAACTAACATATTCATCCTGCTGTAACCAGGTTTCTGTTAGGCAGAATAAATCAATATGTTGATCAATTATTATATCATTTACCAACAGGGACTTAGAAGAGAGAGACCTAATGTTTAAAAGACCACATTTAACTGTTTAGTCTGTGGTGCAGTTGAAGGTGCTATATTATTTTTTCTTTTTGAATTTTTATGCTTAAATAGATTTTTGCTGGTTATTGGTAGTCTGGGAGCAGGCACCGTCTCTACGGGGATGGGGTAATGAGGGGATGGCAGGGGGAGAGAAGCTGCAGAGAGGTGTGTAAGACTACAACTCTGCTTCCTGGTCCCAACCCTGGATAGTCACGGTTTGGAGGATTTAAGAAAATTAGCCAGATTTCTAGAAATGAGAGCTGCTCCATCCAAAGTGGGATGGATGCCGTCTCTCCTAACAAGACCAGGTTTTCCCCAGAAGCTTTGCCAATTATCTATGAAGCCCACCTCATTTTTTGGACACCACTCAGACAGCCAGCAATTCAAGGAGAACATGCGGCTAAACATGTCACTCCCGGTCTGATTGGGGATGGGCCCAGAGAAAACTACAGAGTCCGACATTGTTTTTGCAAAGTTACACACCGATTTAATGTTAATTTTAGTGACCTCCGATTGGCGTAACCGGGTGTCATTACTGCCGACGTGAATTACAATCTTACCAAATTTACGCTTAGCCTTAACCAGCAGTTTCAAATTTCCTTCAGTGTCGCCTGCTCTGGCCCCCGGAAGACAATTGACTATGGTTGCTGGTGTCGCTAACTTCACATTTCTCAAAACAGAGTCGCCAATAACCAGAGTTTGATCCTCGGCGGGTGTGTCGTCGAGTGGGGAAAAACGGTTAGAGATGTGAACGGGTTGGCGGTGTACACGGGGCTTCTGTTTAGGGCTATGCTTCCTCCTCACAGTCACCCAGTCAGCCTGCTTTCCCGGCTGCTCGGGATCTGCCAGGGGGGAACTAACGGCGGCTAAGCTACCTTGGTCCGCACCGACTACAGGGGCCTGGCTAGCTGTAGAATTTTCCACGGTGCGGAGCCGAGTCTCCAATTCGCCCAGCCTGGCCTCCAAAGCTACGAATAAGCTACACTTATTACAAGTACCGTTACTGCTAAAGGAGGCCGAGGAATAACTAAACATTTCACACCCAGAGCAGAAAAGTGCGGGAGAGACAGGAGAAGCCGCCATGCTAAATCGGCTAAGAGCTAGTAGCTACGCTAAGCTAGCGGATTCCTAAAAACACGCAAAGTGAATAATGTGTAAATAATTTAGAGGTGATTCAGCAGAAGGAGTGCTTTAGTTAAGGCACGTAAAGATTACACTGGGAAACAAATCGTAATCTAGATAACTAGATCAATCTAACTGCGCAGATTAAACAGCTAACAGATACAGAAAAACACCGCTGTGCTCCGGAACAGGAAGTGATACAATACCGCAGTGAGAGCCAACCACCAGTCATCCACAGTCCACAATTGCTTTTCCTTAGCCCATTGTAACCTTGTTTTTTTCTGTTTAGGTGTTAATGATGCCTTTCGTTTAGCTTTTCTGTATGTAAATCCCAGAGTTTAGACACAGCTGACTGTGAACAACCAACATCTTTTGCAACATTGCGTGATGATTTACTCTCTTTTAAGAGTTTAATAATCCTCTCCTTTGTTTCAATTGACATCTCTCGTGTTGGAGCCATGATTCATGTCAGTCCACTTGGTGCAACAGCTCTCCAAGGTGTGTTCACTCCTTTTTATATGCAGACTAACGAGCAGATCTGATATGATGCAGGTGTTAGTTTTGGGGATGAAAATTTACAGGGTGATTCCATAATTTTTTCCTCAGAATTGAGTGATTCCATATTTTTTTCCTCTGCTTGGTCTAAAAAAGTAACCGTTACTGACTGCCACAATCTTTTTTTCTTGATTTCTTATAGTGTTTCTTAAAGCCAGAAAGTTGCCATTTGAAATGACTTTAGTTTTGTGTCATGTCTGTGATCTGCTTTTTTCTACAAAATTAAACAACTGAATGAACATCCTCCGAGGCCGGTGATTCCATAATTTTTTCCAGGGGTTGTATAGGTCCTTTTTATTTTTTTCAAAAACTATATGGATTTCATTCATATGTTTTTACGTCAGACATGCTTGAACCCTCGTGCGCATGCGTGGGTTTTTCCACGCCTGTCGGTGACGTCATTCACCTGTGAGCACTCCTTGTGGGAGGAGTCGTCCAGCCCCTCGTCAGAATTCCTTTGTCTGAGAAGTTGCTGAGAGACTGGCGCTTTGTTTGATCAAAATTTTTTCTAAACCTGTGAGACACATCGAAGTGGACACGGTTCGAAAAATTAAGCTGGTTTTCAGTGAAAATTTTAACGGCTGATGAGAGATTTTGAGGTGATACTGTCGCTTTAAGGACTTCCCACGGTGCGAGACGTCTCGCAGCGCTCTCAGGCGCCGTCGTCAGCCTGTTTCAAGCTGAAAACCTCCACATTTCAGGCTCTGTTGATGCAGGACGTCGTGAGAGAACAGAGAAGTTTCAGAAGAAGTTGGTTTCAGCATTTTATCCGGATATTCCACTGTTAAAGGAGATTTTTTAATGAAAGACGTGCGGACGGATTGCAGCGTCGGCTCGCAGCCGCCGCGACGCTCCACCACAGGAAAAACACCTCTGTTGGAAGCCTTAAGGACAAGTTGGAACATGTCCAGCTGTTAAACAATTTCTCATATACTCACTCCACTGAAAGCCATCAAAAGCCGCCTGGATTTTACAAATGGTTATCAACACGGAGGTGTTTTTTTTCGTGTGCCGCCGCACCGCGCCGGCTGCACGTCTTTCATTAAAAAAATCTCCTTTAATAGTGGAATATCTGGATAAAATGCTGAAACTGACTTCTTCTGAAACTTCTCTGTTCTCTCACGACGTCCTGGATCAACAGAGCCTGAAATGTGGAGGTTTTCAGCTTGAAACAGGCTGACGACGGCGCCTGAGAGCGCTGCGCGACGTCTCGCACCGTGGGAAGTCCTTAAAGCGACAGTATCACCTCAAAATCTCTCATCAGCCGTTAAAATTTTCACCGAAAACCAGCTTAATTTTTTGAACCGTGTCCACTTCGATGTGCCTTACAGGTTTAGAAAAAATTTTGATCAAACAAAGCGCCAGTCTCTCAGCAACTTCTCAGACAAAGGAATTCCGACGAGGGGCTGGACGACTCCTCCCACAAGGAGTGTTCACAGGCGGATGACGTCACCGACAGGCGTGGAAAAACTCACGCATGCGCACAAGGGTTCAAGCATGTCTGACGTAAAAACATATGAATGAAATCCATATAGTTTTTGAAAAAAATAAAAAGGACCTATACTTTATCGACAGCCCTCGTATTTGTCAGGTACACATTTTAATGCTGGATAAGCAACACAGGGATATCAGGTGCCATTCCCAGGCTCGAACCAGCGACCCTCTGCATAGAGCACCAGTGCTGTAACCATTAAACCCACGGGAGCTGTCCATGGTGCTGACGCGTGATGCTTTCTGTCAAAGAGGAGACTGTACATGTCTGTGGCAACACCAGCACGCTACAGCGTGTGTATAGGAAATGCTGTGAACGCACAGACACACCCTGACTGTTTGTCCGCGATGCACCCCGACGTATTTGTCTTCTAAACATGCCATAGTATGGACTGGGCCGAGTTCATTATGGCCATAAAGTCCAGTTTGTTTGACTCTGGTGAACCCTCTGAGAGGTTGCCAGTTTTTCAGATGTGCCACACACATCTGCAACGCCTTGTCATGAACATGAATCCATTGATTCATGAAACTGCCTTTCTCACAGCAGTTAAATATACGAGGTCTGTCCATGAAGTATCGTACCTTTTTATATATTTTTTTTTAAACTATATGGATTTGATTTATATGTTTTCACGTCAGACAAGCTTGAACCCTTGTGCGCATGCGTGAGTTTTTCCACGCCTGTCGGTGACGTCATTTGCCTGTGAGCACGCCTTGTGGAAGGAGTGGTCCCGCCCCGTTGTCGGGGAAGCGAGACAAAGGAACACCTCCGTTTCGGCGTGTCAGAGGACAAGTTTGGACATGTCTATCTCGGCTTTCAATGCTTACCAGTCCAGTAAGTATCAGTGAAATTGTGGAGAGCTGGACATGTCCAAACTTGTCCTCTGACACGCCGAAACGGAGGTGTTCCTTTGTCTCGCTTCCAAAGCGAATTGGTCGTGACGCGCGAAGCCTCTGCGCGGCTTTCCATGACAAAATCTCTTGTTAAAAGTGAAATCTGCCAGAAAATGGCTGATGTCCAGCTCTTGTGATAACCAGAGAAAGAGCACACGACGGTCTCGTATCCATCAGCTTAGAAATGGTCTGGTGGCTTGTGCCGCGTCGTCGCAGTTCGGAGCGCGGCGCACTGAGCGTCCTTAAAGGGGTCCTTAAAGCTGTACTAACAGACCTTATTCTCTGTGAAGCCCGTAAAATTTTCACCGAAAGCCAGATACATTTTTCGAATGGTTTCCAGGTGCCAGTCTCTAACAGCTTCTGAAAAAATTCTGATGGAAAAAACCCCAAATCATTCCGCCATTTCCAGACAATGAAAATCCGACGACAGGGCAGGACCACTCCTTCCACAAGGCGTGCTCACAGGCGAATGACGTCACCGACAGGCGTGGAAAAACTCACGCATGCGCACAAGGGTTCAAGCATGTCTGACGTGAAAACATATGAATCAAATCCATATAGTTTAAAAAAAATAAAAAGGTACGATACTTTATGGACAGACCTCGTATTATAAACTTTCCTGGCTCCTCATCGGCTCCTTGTGAACACAGACAGTACGATACACCATTTTGTAATTCATTTTTTTTAGAAGTATCTGTCCTTTTAAGCTCTCCTCCTCATCCCATTGAGGTACCTGCTCTGCACCCCTTTTCAGGAATGGCTTGAATTATCATTATTTTAGAGCTGTTTGAAACAAAAATCTGATGTTTGAGTGGTGCACAGTACGTGTCAGATAATCAGATACATTTCTGAGGATATCTGCATGTTTGCATTCACATACAGTATCTGTGTGTTTGCATGCTCCCCCTTGTGTGTGTGTGTGTGTGTGTGTGTGTGTGTGTGTGTGTGTGTGTGTGTGTGTGTGTGTGTGTGTGTGTGTGTGTGTGTGTGTGTGTGTGTGTGTGTGTGTGTGTGTGTGTGTGTGTGTGTGTGTGTGTGTGTGTGTGTGTGTGCATCATTATTTCCTGCTTTGATTCCTCCCCTCTCACTCTGGAGCTCAAAGGAGTCTTGTTTGGTGCCAGCGGGGAGCTAATTGGATTCTATCATTAATAAATCAAGAGTTTTGCTCAAAGAGATTTCACATAATTAAACATGTTTTCTGCAAAATGCTAACAAATGAAAGGGGTGATAAATGAAGACACACTGAAATAGACAAGCACAGGGAGAGCTCCTGACTCGACCCAGGCTAAAAAAATCCAGACAATCTGAGTTAGGATTAATAATATGTCTACATGATTGTAGCATTTTTCTTCTTCTTAAAATGTGACAACTTTACTTCACTCAGATGTTCTTGCATAAAGTCATTAAGCATTTATACCAAATTGTTATGCATTTAGATTTAGAGGAAATGCTGCTCTTTGGGAACCTCCTCTTTGAACGATATTTGAAAAATATGCACAGTACCAACGAGTCTGCAGAAACGTGTGAATCCCTAGTATTAAGATACGTAAATATATATAAGATAAATATATTATAAACAGTTGATCCTGCAAATTACTGTACTACAGTTTGAATTGCAAAAGGAGTTTGGATGAGGTGGCTGCTACTGAAACCAGCAGTGAATGGAAATGCACATGAAGCAGAGACCTTTGACTGGGTGAGAAAATATATAGGAAGGTATGAGTTAGCCAGTATCTCATGGGGGGTCCACTAGTCCGAGGGTCCACTGCTCCTAACTTCTTTATATTATTTGATGGTGTATATTACAACCCAAAGTGATTTTAAAGTTCACAGATAAATATAATCCTTTCAAATAACTAACAAACCAGATCCAGCTTTCAATTTTCCGAAATAAAACATATCATTTTTGCTGACATACACCATTAATCACCTTTAATTGTACTATTGTCTATAGATTTGTTGAATTGAAAATCAACAAATAATGGTAATTCACCGTAATTAATTAGCTGTCACACTTTTGTAACCTTACTTAACCTACTTTAGTTCAAGTTCTGAGGAAGCTCAGGTCTTTTATTGTGTGCAGCAAGATGTTGTATATGTTGTTGCAAGCTCCAAAAAACACCTCTTCAGAAAGACTTTTCATTATTGTTGTTGTTACTCACTGCATTCACACTTTATCAGGTGACCCTGAACCATCCCTTAGTTATGCTGCTATAGACTTAGACTGCTGGGGGGTTCCCATGATGCGTTGTTTCTTTCTCTTTTTGCTCTGTATGCACCACTCTGCATTTAATCATTAGTGATTGATCTCTGCTCCCCTCCACAGCATGTCTTTTTCCTGGTTCTCTCCCTCAGCCCCAACCAGTCCCAGCAGAAGACTGCCCCTCCCTGAGCCTGGTTCTGCTGGAGGTTTCTTCCTGTTAAAAGGAAGGTTTTCCTTCCCACTGTTGCCAAGTGCTTGCTCACAGGGGGTTGTTTTGACCGTTGGGGTTTTTCCGTAATTATTGTATGGCCTTGCCTTACAATATAAGGTGCCTTGGGGCAACTGTTTGTTGTGATTTGGCGCTATATAAATAAAATTGATTTGATTTGATTTATAATGACTCCCCTCTGGCCAGACAGAGGAGAATAATCTTTTGAGAAGCAGTATACTTTTACCTCTATAATTGCACATCATACATTTATTGGCACAGTAAATGTTGTATTATCTAGCAGTGTAATAATGGTACTTGGCACAAATTTAAGCTCCCTTTTCTCAATTCTGTTCATTATATGGCAGTAATAGTTTTAGTCTGCACATACTATGCCTCTGTGCCCACCTCAGGTTGTGTTTGTGGGTCATATGTATGATAAGTGGGTCTTGTCTTTTTATGCTTTAATTGCTGCTGAAACACTGTAGTTTATGTAATTTAAAATCTAATCTAATCTGAGCTGGTGAATAAAGCAATTACTACAACTGATATCTGTAAAACACAAAGCAGAAATCTGCTGCTTCATCCTGAACTGACACGTAAACGTGATGAACTTCACCAGGGTTCTATGCATGGTGGGCGGTGCCGGGCAGCCCCACCCATACTGCAAATTTCTGGCGGCTCTCTGGTTAAAATTTCTGAAAAATGAATTGAAATGTTGCTGGATTTACCAATTCGATCATATTTCAAGTTTATAGCATCATAGTTTTGCAATTTTAAACCAATAATTATAGAAATAAGAAATATATTTCTCGTTTTTTTTGTATCAAATCGCAAACAGCAGAGATCAGAGAGTCAGCGCGTTCTGTGGCCACAGAGCTGTGAACGGGAGCAGCTGGAAACAGCATGTCTGCTCCACTCAGCTGAAGGAAAAAAATTAACCACGTCATGAAAGTCTTCCAGAGGTCCTTCTGTATCTGAAGATACAGTCAGAAATTGAGTTTATTTTACAGTTGAAAGGCTTTGTGTTTCCAAAAATCTCAGAGTTTCAAAACAGCAGATGCACGCGAGAGAGAGAGAGAGAGACAGAGAGAGAGAGAGAGAGAGAGAGAGAGAGAAAGAGAGAGCTGAAAGGAAAGTGAAACTAATTCAGTGTTTTTCATTTAAAACAGCAGGTTTGACAATTAGGTGTTATATTGTTTAAAAGAAAAAGTAATCCAATCCCACTCAAACTGTTGAAAAAACAAAACAAAACTTGTCAGGATGACAGAAAAACTGCCTGCTTCACTGGATTAAAAACTACTGTGTGTCATTTTTTAAAAGATAGTAAATGCTATGTCAATTAAATATGAATGCGTTTTTAACATTTTCAATGTTATTTAGTTTATTAACTTAGACTTTGGCCGAAAAATGCAAAAACAAGCTTTGATCTTTCAAATATTACAACATAAATATAATTTTAATTTATTCTTGCATTCAATGCATCTAAAACCACCCAAAATGAGTTAAAATAGTTGAACAGTGAGGTAACTCTCTGTCGCCCTCGAAGTCCAACTGTCTGTGGTTAATGCGAAGTTTTGCATTTTCGCCAATTCATCTTCTACACTTTTTCGTGTCGTTTCATATATGGCAGGAATTACAGTGTCAGAGAAATGAGTGTGGGAGGGAACAACATAGCGGGGGTCGAGGGTTTTCATTAAGTGACGAAATCCCTCGTCTCCAACCACTGAAAAAGGCTGCAAATCTTTCGCAATGAACATCCCCACTGCACAGGTTATTTTCTTGTGCTTCTCTGAATTGCTGCTATATGTCCGTCGAAAAACATCTCCGATACACGTTTGCCCTTTCCCTGGTTTAGTTACCTTCGTGGCTGCGCTGCTTTCAGAAAGCCATAGGTCTGGGTGGTGACGACGGAGATGCATGGACATGTTTGTAGTGTTTCCATTAGCGTACGGGATACGAGTCAAGCAATGCTTACATACAGTCTTACTTCTGTCCACTTTTTTCTCATCTTTGTCATTGTATTTAACAGCGAAACCGAAATGTCCCCACACTGCAGATTTAAATGAAGACGGTGCTTCTTCAAACTTTTCTCTCTCTCCCCCGCTTGCCATGTTTGTTTCTTTACATACCTCGACTCTGTCAGCTTCAGTTACAGAGAGGTGGATCAGAGCAGTGATTGGATAATTCACTTGCGAGGAGGGGTTTTCTGCAGGCGCGAGCAAATAGTACACAAATCCATTCTCTGGCAGTAAGAAATTCGTGTCAATGGCAAGACTGAAAAATTGCGGTTCATAACGGCGTATTGAACCGTGCATAGTGAACCGTACGGTTCGGTTTTAGATTGAGAACCATTGCACCCCTAAACATCACCTCTGTTTCTTCACTGTAACACGTCCAGATCCTTATGGACATCAGAACTTAATCTCACTTGTTAATTTGTGAGAAGTTTTCATCAAGATCGGTTGGTTAAATGTTGAATACTTGAACAACGATACACTTCATTTTATGTATATATAGCGCAAAAAAATCACAACACAAGTCATCCTAAGGTGCTTCACAAGGCTAAGGTCTAAATGTACCCACCGTCTGAGCAAGCGCACTGGCAGGAGTGGGCGGGATTCCATTAGTTTCCAAATGATGTAAATTGAAAATATGCATAAAACTTTAATATTGCAAAAAAAACAAAAAAAAAACTTACATGAGGTGGTTTGTCAGGTGATTCAAAAAAGCCTTATTTTCAAAAAGTGGAATGAAAACACCTTTTTCGCTGTTACAGGTCACATGATATACAGAAAGCATCACATGACAAACAAAATACACAACACAGTACATGGGGATGAGGGAAGAGTTGGGCAGCTTGTTAAACATTAGAAGACGCTAGATTGATTTAAGGAGACCTACCATTCCATTGTTGTGTCTATTGTATTTACACAGCAAAATCACCAGTGTTAAATGAACACTAGACAGTGTCTATATGGGTCCATATAGACACTGTCTAGTGTTCATTTGATCAATACTAAAATGTTAGTTATTTCTCTGGACAAGCTGCTTTGTTCCACAATTTTATTTCACACTTCAGTCCTGCCTTTGAATACATCTGCTAAACCCTAAAGGGAAGTATTATCATTTAATAACGTTCTGGCATCAGATGCATACAGAGCTGCTTCTGGTACTCCAACGTAGCTTCTCATTTTTCTGTAGCTTTTGTTCATTGAGCTGTGCTTTGAAGCACAGTTTCATTGTTTTCCTTCTTAATTGAAGACCTGAGGGAGGAAGTGCAGAAGGAAACGAGGCAGGTTGGAGCTTTTGTAACTGCAGAACCGTCTGTGTCAAGACATTATATAATCTTTGGCGTCCCTCCAACATCTTCTCCTCTTGTTTCCTCCACCACTTTCTGCATTTCTTCTGACTCAGTGTCGACCAAATCTGCTTCACAAGGGCACCTGGATGTTTTCTCTCTGCTCCTCCCAATAGTAATTAACTCAGTCGCATTCCTCGAGCAGTCGGCAGCTGGGAAACACCAGAGTTGCATGCTTCTGTTCACCTTTGCAGTTCACTTCTAGGGCACTGCTGCATACGGTTCGAGAAATGACAGCATATGCAAAGTCACGAAGCAGAAGCCAAAGATTTCAGACTGTTAGCGTAGTGTATCATCTTTGTTCTTTATACTGAATTCATCTGGTTTTTTTGTTTTGTTTTTTTATGTTTGATGTAAACATGAGGGTTGAGCAACTGCACAATTTTGTCTCTGATAGATGACTCATATCAAGATGCGGCGCCACCAATGTGCTAATTACATTGTCCCCACTGTAACATAAAAAAAAAATTGTGCCTCCTCAGAGATCAAACTGAGTCCTGACGACTATGTACTTTAAGCATTTAGAGTCAGTATTTTTATGAGAAGCAGCTGAGATGCTGTAATGGATCATTTTTTAGTTAAACATGGACTTGGCCAATGCGGAATGTCCAAAGAAACTCTGATCATGTGTCCTGGCGGGGGATGGGGGGTTGGATTGTTTGACTCGGATCAGAACGGCGGCATCCAGTTTTTACACTGAGCAGAGAAAAAGTTGATCTGTGATATCAAGAAGAGTTCCACTGCCTGGAGTTGCATGGAGCTGCAAGCTCAACACAGACAGGGTGGAGGTGGAAATCAGTGTAATCTTGAAAAAAAAAAAAAGTCTTTCCTGACCGTTGCTTAGTGGTGTGCCTCAGGAGGAATCAGCTGCTCCAAATGTGGCCGCGCGGGAGCTACTTGGGGAAAAACAGCCAAAGTGCAGTGTTGGTCAGTCTGTTAAATAAATAGTAAATTAATAAATAGTGAACAAATGGTAACTAGTTTATTATTACTTCATGAGTAATGATTTAAAAAGTGTAAAATAAAGTGTGTACAAAGTAACACCCCCAATTTAAGGATTCAAGGATTCAAAAGAATTATATTGTCATATGCACAAAAAAAACATGTTCCCTGCACAATGAAATGTGTCTACTGCATTTAACCCATCCTAATTGCCAGTAGGAGCAGAAGTTGCCATTAGGCGCCCGGGGACCAGCTCCAGATGTACATCCCTGCCTTGGTCAACAGCAGGGCTGAGCAAACCAAGACCGACCCATAACAAACGACACACAACACACATAGGCCGGCCCGGTACATAAACACATATTAAAAAAGCACACACGAGGGAAAAAGGAGAAAAATAACCCTCATAGCCGCTGCGTTACACAGCAGCAATGAGGAAAAAGCCTCCATCAGCACAGAAAAACAATAATCACACAGACAAACAAAGACGCAGGACGACAACTGAGATTTGAAGGTCCAGTTTATCAGAACACTCTGGAGGCAGCCTATTAGGCACAGTCAACGGCCTTGTACGACAATCCTGGAGGGGGAGGGGCTCAGCCCTGAGCAGTCCACTGTCCACAGTCAACGTCAGAGCTGGAGAAGCTGAGGTGAGGGGGATGACCAGGGAGCGAGGCTTAAGTGTTGATCTTCTTGAGGAGGTTTTTTATCACAGTGGCCTTGGAGTGCAGCTGAGTTTTGGGGAGGCCAAATGAATATCCAGATTAGCAGACGCATGTAGGGCAGTCTGGACGGCCATTTTTGTCATTTTCCAGAAGAGCAAAGCTGCAGCCTCACAGACAACACGCCACAGAAGCAGGAAAGATAAGGAGGGAGGGAGAATCAAATCAAATCAATTTCATTTATATAGCGCCAAATCACAACAAACAGTTGCCCCAAGGCACTTCATATTGCAAGGCAAAGCCATACAATAATTACAGAAAAACCCCAACTGTCAAAACGACCCCCTGTGAGCAAGCACTTGGCGACAGTGGGAAGGAAACACTCCCTTTTAACAGGAAGAAACCTCCAGCAGAACCAGGCTCAGGGAGGGGCAATCTTCTGCTGGGACTGGTTGGGGCTGAGGGAGAGAACCAGGAAAAAGACATGCTGTGGAGGGGAGCAGAGATCAATCACTAATGATTAAATGCAGAGTGGTGCATACAGAGCAAAAAGAGAAAGACACACTCAGTGCATCATGGGAACCCCCCAGCAGTCTAAGTCTATAGCAGCATAACTAAGGGATGGTTCAGTGTCACCTGATCCAGCCCTAACTATAAGCTTTAGCAAAAAGGAAAGTTTTAAGTCTAATCTTAAAAGTAGTCTGTCTCCTTGATCCGAATTGGGAGCTGGTTACAGAGGAGAGGAGCCTGAAAGCTGAAGGCTCTGCCTCCCATTCTACTCTTAAAAACCCTAGGAACTACAAGTAAGCCTGCAGTCTGAGAGTGAAGTGCTCTATTGGGGTGATATGGTACTATGAGGTCCCTAAGATAAGATGGGACCTGATTATTCAAAACCTTATAAGTAAGAAGAAGAATTTTAAATTCTATTCTAGAATTAACAGGAAGCCAATGAAGAGAGGCCAATATGGGTGAGATATGCTCTCTCCTTCTAGTCCCTGTCAGTACTCTAGCTGCAGCACATTGAAGGACATATCCTGATCAAAAATGACTCCAAGATTTCTCACAGTATTACTAGAGGTCAGGGTAATGCTTCCAGAGTAAGGATCTGGTTAGACACCATGTTTCTAAGATTTGTGGGGCCAAGTACAATAACTTCAGTTTTATCTGAGTTTAAAAGCAGGAAATTAGAGGTCATCCATGTCTTTATGTCTGTAAGACAATCCTGCAGTTTAGCTAATTGGTGTGTGTCCTCTGGCTTCATGGATAGGTAAAGCTGAGTATCATCTGTGTAACAATGAAAATTTAAGCAATGCTTAACCTAAGTCTGCGTATTCATCTGGGAAGAGCTTATGGAGTCATGAAATTCATGTAAGAAGAATGATATTTTCAACAGAGGATGAAGATTCAAGCCTTTGACCTGATCCCTAGCCAGAAAGCCAACATAATGATTGGGTGTCTTCAGTACTAGGTCTGCTAGGAGAATCATCAAACACCTTTAGAAATGGGGGGAAAAAAATGGGATTCTGGTATTTCTTCACTTAAACCTGAAACATTTCAAAGACTGTAGAGGTCCTTAAATGGCGAAATACTAAAGATTGTATTACTGAGACTGTAGTCCTTCAGACCAAGGTCCATAGGACTAATGCCATCAAGAGTAGCCCATGATGCATGGGCCGCGATGCGCCGTCCGATAATTTTCTGAAAAACTGTTCAGTGAATTTTTCTGAAAGTTGGAGGACTGTCTGATCATAATAAGTTGGACATTTTGATTGAATCACTGTGAGCCCCCCCCCCCCCCCCCCCCCCAAGAAAGGAAAAAAAATTTTTTTTGTTACACTGTATTTCAGAAATACGTCAGTAACGCCTTCTCTATTTTTGCATAAAATCATTGGAAGGCTGCCTACAGGCAAGAAAAATGTCACTGTCCTTGAATGATTTTAATAGTCCTCCAGGGTCCCGAAAAAGGCCCAAAATAACATTTGTCACACTTCTCAGTTAAGTGCTGAAAAACCACTTCTTCTATAAATTTGCAGAGAGGCCACCCACGTTTCACCTGGCTAAAGCAGACAAATGGCTATTTTAGAGATGTGGGAGTGTTGGTTGTCTGCCTGGGTGGTTGCCATTCAGGACCCGAGGCGGTTCTGTGGTGTTGTGAGTGCGGCAAAGCACAGAACCAGTGAATGCGTCCAGATTTCAAGCTTGAATTACTAATGACAATTTCCCCATATTTGTCAAAATTATTCTTACTTTGCAGGACTTCTAGGTCTCTTGACCCCATTTTTTTCCAGCTTTTTTTTTATTTTTTTATTTAACTCTGTTCTATTTGCTTTGTGAAAACAGGAAATGACATCATTACAAGTCCAAATTAAAGGCCACTTTTTACACCATATGTTTGAATGGATACAGGAAAACTCAGCCCGGTGCGACCTGGCCCCAGGTGTGAACTTGACCCGGGGCTAATCCTACCCCTAACCCTAACTCAAGCACTAATCCCCAACCCAAACCCCAGCTTTAAGCATGCACCATCCCAAAACCCTAACCATAACCTCCTAACCCTTACCTGGGACAAGTCCTTAACCCGGGCTGAGTTCTCCTGGGGGGCAAGTTCTCTTGTGACTTTATTATTTAGCCAGACAATAATACTGTGACACTGGCCCCTTTTCCACGCACATAAAAATCTGGTTGCTATCTGATTATTGGTTGTTATCTGATTCTTAAGCCGTCATGTAAATGGCAAAATCCAATATGCTTTATCCAATAACGACCGTTATCTGATTATGAGAAATTGGATTAACACACCTGGGTTTCTAGCCAGTACTCTGATTTCTTCAGTACGTGTATACCATTCATCGGATTTATTTCGTTCTTTTTCATTTGCACGTGTTAAAGCAGATGTCACTCACATTTCCAGACGTACAGCGGGACACCCTGCTGCCTTGCCAGGGCTCGCAACAGCCTTAATTGAAGACCTGAGTTCTGAGAGTCTGTTGTTTGTCCCCAAAAAATTATCAGGGTGCACAAGTGTGCGTCAATGTCCCTGTATGTTGTTTCAGCATAAGAGAAAATTTCTTGGCGATTTACAGGGTTTAGACACAAATAGATTAAAGTTACGTGGAGTTTCCTAAAAGCATGATGTCATATTTTGTGCGTGAGGACATCAACTCCATGCATCTCCTCACTGAGAGAGAGACAGAGAGAGAGAGACAGACAGACAGACAGAGCAGGAGAGACAGAGAGGGTTACACGGTGGGATAGAATCAGAAAGAGAGAGAGACAGAGGGAGAGAGTGAGCCATAAAGAGAACGAGAGTGACACAGAGAGAGAGAGAGAAAGAGAGAACTCTTTTCTCTAAAATCTATGCTTTTCTTTTCAAGAGTACTTTGAAAAAAATCCAATTTATGAATTGAAATGATGTAAACCAGGTTTTTTCTGGTTATTGGATTACTGAAGTACATGTAAACGCAGGAGACCAGATTATTACAGTTATCTGATTATTACATCCGCCAAGGACATAATAAAATTATCTTGTTTATTTATTTATTTATTTGTCTGTCTGTCTGTTACCAGGATTACATCAAAACTACTTCACGGATTCTAACCTAATTTTCACCACATATACATGTTAGGGCATGGAAGACTCCACTGAATTTTGGAGGTGATCTGGATCCGGATTCTGGATCAAGATTTCACTTTATATAGGCTTTGAAGGATTACATCAAAATTACTTCACAGATTCTCACCAATTTGCACCACAGATAGATATTAGGACATGGAAGACTCCACTGAATTTTGGAGATGTTAAGACAGCGGGTTCCAGGCACCCAAAGTGGCTGGACCCACAGTGCAGACTTCCAGACTAGGCTTAGGTGTAAGAAACATCATAGATTTTATTCCAGACTCAGGTATCGTACACAGGTGGTCAATCAGCGGAGCAGAGGTACAATCAGGATTAGGCAAAAACGCAGTCATGGTCAAGCAGGGTTCAGAGGAACGAGCAAACACAGACATCCGGGAAGAGGCAAAAGGCGCGATCAAGGAAACCAGAGCAGGATACGCTACATGGCTTGGCAAAAACAGGACTGAATACAGGAGCTGGAATGTGTACGAAAGACAACAAACTGGCAGATGTGTGGTGGCTGGGAAGAGTATGAATAGGCAGGAGTTAACTAGGTGCACGTGAGGTGAATGATCTAGAAAGGGGACGTGGCTGGAGGACAAAGACTGTGCAAGATAGTGAGGTGGAGACAACACAACGTGGAGTGATGAAAAGACAAAGACGTGAACAGGTGCCAAGACCGTGAGTGAAGAGAAACACAAAGCAGAAAGAATTTGTGTGAGAGATGAGGACACAAGAGCTGGTGAAGAGGCATGAAGTGACAACACAACCACATATGAGTGAGGGACGAAGACACAGTGGCAGGTGCAGGGGCGTGGAGTGACAACAAAAAAATGGAAATGAGGAACAGCTGAGAACAGAGCTAAAACAGAAACCGAGGGCAGAATATAATACTACTATGAACCAGAATGAACAGGGCCTGACATGAGAACAGAAAAGCGAACCAAAAGATAAACTACATAAGAACTGAGCAGAGAATAATAAGAAAGTAAACACTAAGACAAAACTGGAACAGACTAAGAAATAAACTATAAGTAAAACAGAGACAAAGTGATAACAGAAAACAAAACCCGAATCAAAAGCATAACACAATATCACAAAAGAGAAGAGAACAAAATAAACAAGTGACAAACAATGAAAACACAAACCGGCTGAACAAAACTAGAACGGAACTGAACAATGGCTAAAGGATGAAAAGTAACAAAGAAAGTGGCAAAGCAGAATAGAACAGAAAATAAACACATGACAAAAATAAAACACCTAATAAATCAAAGCTGGGGCAGACAATGGGCAAAAGAAAGAGGGGAAAATAGAATCAAAGCCCCAATCAGGGCCAAATCGTGACAGGAGGTGATCTGGATTCTGGATCAGGATTTCACTTTATAGGCTTTTAAGGATTACATCAAAAATACTGCACGGACGTAGACTAAATTTTCACCACATATAGATATTAGGCCGTGGAAGACTCCATTAAATTTTGGAGTGGATCGGGATCAAGATCCCAATTCTGGATCATTTCTTAAATTTTCACCATTTCAAGGATCATCTCAAATGTGCTTCATGGGATCGTGACAAAATTTAAATCACATGTGGCTACTGGTAGACGAAGCAGAGGTGGTCAGAAGCTGCGCTACAAAGATGTGTTGAAGCGACACATGAAGAAGTGTAACATCGACCCTGATACATGGGAAGAACAAGCAGCTATAAGACCTCTATGGCATGGCATAATCAGGAAGTCCATCACTGTGATTGAAAATAAGCGCCTGCAGGAATACCAAGCTGCTCACAAGAGAAGGCACACACCCCTGACTCAGTCAACGTACCAGTGCAGACGCTGTGGACGGTTTTGCCGTTCTAAAGCTGGACTGGCTGCACATGAACGATCGTGTGAAGTGTAGACACACCAACCAGTCAACATCAAAAACGATGGACTGTCGATATATACGAGGGCTGTCCGTAAAGTATAGGTCCTTTTTATTTTTTTCAAAAACTATATGGATTTCATTCATATGTTTTTACGTCAGACATGCTTGCACCCTCGTGCGCATGCGTGAGTTTTTCCACGCCTGTCGGTGACGTCATTCGCCTGTGAGCACTCCTTGTGGGAGGAGTCGTCCAGCCCCTCGTCGGAATTCCTTTGTCTGAGAAGTTGCTGAGAGACTGGCGCTTTGTTTGATCAAAATTTTTTTCTAAACCTGTGAGACACATCGAAGTGGACATGGTTCGAAAAATTAAGCTGGTTTTCAGTGAAAATTTTAACAGCTGATGAGAGATTTTGAGGTGATTCTGTCGCTTTAAGGACTTTTCACGGTGCGAGACGTCGCGCTGCGCTCTCAGGCAGCGTCATCAGCCTGTTTCAAGCTTAAAACCTCCACATTTCAGGCTCTATTGATCCAGGACGTCGTGAGAGAACAGAGAAGTTTCAGAAGAAGTCGGTTTCAGCATTTTATCCAGATATTCCACTGTTAAAGGAGATTTTTTTAATGAAAGACGTGCGGACGGGTCCGTGCGTCGGGACGCAGCCGACGCAGTGCGGCGGCACAGGAAAAACACCTCCGTGTTGATAACCATTTGTAAAATCCAGGCGGCTTTTGATGGCTTTCAGTGGAGTGAGTATATGAGAAATTGTTTATCAGCTGGAGATGTTCCAACTTGTCCTCAAGGCTTCCAACAGAGGTGTTTTTCCTGTGGCGGAGCGTCGCGGCGGCTGCGAGCCGACGCTGCAATCCGCCTGCACGTCTTTCATTAAAAAAATCTCCTTTAACAGTGGAATATCCGGATAAAATGCTGAAACCGACTTCTTCTGAAACTTCTCTGTTCTCTCACGACGTCCTGGATCAATAGAGCCTGAAATGTGGAGGTTTTAAACTTGAAAAAGGCTGATGACGCTGCCTGAGAGCGCAGCGCGACGTCTCGCACCGTGAAAAGTCCTTAAAGCGACAGAATCACCTCAAAATCTCACGCATGCGCACGAGGGTTCAAGCATGTCTGACGTAAAAACATATGAATGAAATCCATATAGTTTTAGAAAAAAATAAAAAGGACCTATACTTTACGGACAGCCCTCGTATATATACTCAACAAAAATATAAATGCAACACTTTTGGTTTTGCTCCCATTTTGTATGAGATGAACTCAAAGATCTAAAACTTTTTCCACATACACAATATCACCATTTCCCTCAAATATTGTTCACAAACCAGTCTAAATCTGTGATAGTGAGCACTTCTCCTTTGTTGAGATAATCCATCCCACCTCACAGGTGTGCCATATCAAGATGCTGATTAGACACCATGATTAGTGCACAGGTGTGCCTTAGACTGTTCACAATAAAAGGCCACTCTGAAAGGTGCAGTTTTGTTTTATTGGGGGGATACCAGTCAGTATCTGGTGTGACCACCATTTGTCTCATGCAGTGCAACACATCTCCTTCGCATAGAGTTGATCAGGTTGTCAATTGTGGCCTGTGGAATGTTGGTCCACTCCTCTTCAATGGCTGTGCGAAGTTGCTGGATATTGGCAGGAACTGGTACACGCTGTCGTATACGCTGGTCCAGAGCATCCCAAACATGCTCAATGGGTGACATGTCCGGTGAGTATGCCGGCCATGCAAGAACTGGGACATTTTCAGCTTCCAAGAATTGTGTACAGATCCTTGCAACATGGGGCCGTGCATTATCCTGCTGCAACATGAGGTGATGTTCTTGGATGTATGGCACAACAATGGGCCTCAGGATCTCGTCACGGTATCTCTGTGCATTCAAAATGCCATCAATAAAATGCACCTGTGTTCTTCGTCCATAACAGACACCTGCCCATACCATAACCCCACCGCCACCATGGGCCACTCGATCCACAACATTGACATCAGAAAACCGCTCACCCACACGACGCCACACACGCTGTCTGCCATCTGCCCTGAACAGTGTGAACTGGGATTCAGAGAACACCTCTCCAACGTGCCAAACGCCAGCGAATGTGAGCATTTGCCCACTCAAGTCGGTTACGACGACGAACTGGAGTCAGGTCGAGACCCCGATGAGGATGACGAGCATGCAGATGAGCTTCCCTGAGGCGGTTTCTGACAGTTTGTGCAGAAATTCTTTGGTTATGCAAACAGATTGTTTCAGCAGCTGTCCGAGTGGCTGGTCTCAGACGATCTTGGAGGTGAACATGCTGGATGTGGAGGTCCTGGGCTGGTGTGGTTACACGTGGTCTGCGGTTGTGAGGCTGGTTGGATGTACTGCCAAATTCTCTGAAACGCCTTTGGAGACGGCTTAAAATGAACATTCAATACACGAGCAACAGCTCTGGTTGACATTCCTGCTGTCAGCATGCCAATTGCACGCTCCTTCAAGTCTTGCGACATCTGTGGCATTGTGCTGTGTGATAAAACTGCACCTTTCAGAGTGGACTTTTATTGTGGGCAGTCTAAGGCACACCTGTGCACTAATCATGGTGTCTAATCAGCATCTTGATATGGCACACCTGTGAGGTGGGATGGATTATCTCAGCAAAGGAGAAGTGCTCACTATCACAGATTTAGACTGGTTTGTGAACAATATTTGAGGGAAATGGTGATATTGTGTATGTGGAAAAAGTTTTAGATCTTTGAGTTCATCTCATACAAAATGGGAGCAAAACCAAAAGTGTTGCGTTTATATTTTTGTTGAGTGTATATATATATATATATATATATATATAATGTAAAAACAATGTAACAATGTAAAAACCAAGATCAGGAAGACACTGTTTTGTTTCAGCTTGTGAATTAAATATCAGATTGCAACGTCTTGGTTCAGTACACAGTCCGGGTCACGATGTGACTCACATATCTTTTATTTTGAGTCCTCTTCATAAATTCAGGAAAAGCAAAGTTTAATGCTGAATATTTGAATATTTAAATACCTTGCATATTTGATATGCATTTTTAAATTGTCAGTGGCAAAAAACAGTTTTGTGCAATGCAGACAAAATATTTCATACCTAAACTGTTTTTTTTAATCCTTTCTTTGTTTATTTATTTCCTTCTTGTGTCCCTGAAGCACCCGACACGTGTAACTTGGGGAGTCTGCCGAATGGCGGCTGTGAGTACTTGTGCCTGAAGGCCCCGCAGATTACAGACCACTCCCCCAAGTACACCTGCGCGTGTCCTGACGGGATGGAGCTGGGACCAGACATGAGACGCTGCGCTGTGGGTAAGTCGGCCACAGTCTGGGTCATAAATCACGCTGTCCTGGAGCACACTTTATTAAGGCAGCTGTGCAGAGGAATGTCATGATTCCTACACTGTGGTAATCACAGAGATACCGTGGAACGTGAGGCCATGGCGCATCACACTTTCATGGTCTCAACAAAAGGAGTTCAACACACATTGCTACATACAGTGCATCCGGAATGCGTTTCACTTTTTCCATATCTTGTTACAGTACAGCCTTATTCCAAAATGCCGTCAGTAATTTTTTTTCCCTCAAAATTCTCCTCACAACACCCCATAATGATAACATGATTTTTTTTAAATGTTTGTAAATTTATTAAAAATAAAACACTAAGAAATATTTTGTTCAATACTTTGCTCAATACTTTGTTGATGCACCTTTGGCAGCAATTACAGCCTCAGGTTTTCTTAAATATCATGCCACAAGCTTGGTGCACCTATCTTTGGGCAGTTTTGTCCATTCCTCTTTGCAGCACCTCTCAAGGTCCATCAGGTTGGATGGGGAGCGTCGGTGCACAGCCATTTTCAGATCTCTCCAGAGATGTTCAATCGGATTCCAGTCTGGGCTCTGGCTTGACCACTCCAGAATATTCACAAAGTTGTCCTGAAACCACTTGTTTGATATCTTGGCTGTGTGCTTAGGGTCACTGTCCTGCTGAAAGATGAACCGCCGCCCAGTCTGAGGTCAGGAGTGCTCTGGAGCAGGTTTTCATCCAGGATGACTCTGTACGTTGCTGCATTCATCTTTCCCTCAATCCTGACTAGTCTCCCCGGTTCCTGCTGCTGACAAACATCCCCACAGCATGATGCTGCCACCACCATGTTTCACTGTAGGGATAGTGCCTGGTGGGCGATTTTAACATCCACACAGATGCTGAGAATGACAGCCTCAACACTGCATTTAATCTATTATTAGACTCAATTGGCTTTGCTCAAAATGTAAATGAGTCCACCCACCACTTTAATCATATCTTAGATCTTGTTCTGACTTATGGTATGGAAATTGAAGACTTAACAGTATTCCCTGAATCTCCCTTCTGTCTGATCATTTCTTAATAACATTTACATTTACTCTGATGGACTACCCAGCAGTGGGGAATAAGTTTCATTACACTAGAAGTCTTTCAGAAAGCGCTGTAACTAGGTTAAGGATATGATTCCTTCTTTATGTTCTCTAATGCCATATACCAACACAGTGCAGAGTAGCTACCTAAACTCTGTAAGTGAGATAGAGTATCTTGTCAATAGTTTTACATCCTCATTGAAGACAACTTTGGATGCTGTAGCTCGGAAAAAGAGAGCTTTAAATCAGAAGTGCCTGACTCTGTGGTATAACTCACAAACTCGCAGCTTAAAGCAGATAACCCGTAAGTTGGAGAGGGAATGGCATCTCACTTAGCCTGGAAAAAGAGTCTGTTGCTCTATAAAAAAGCCCTCCGTAAAGCTAGGGCATCTTACTACTCATCACTAATTGAAGAAAATAAGAACAACCCCAGGTTTCTTTTCAGCACTGTAGCCAGGCTGACAAAGAGTCAGAGCTCTACTGAGCCGAGTATTCCTTTAACTTTAACTAGTAATGACTTCATGACTTCTTTGCTAATAAAATTTTAACTATTAGAGAAAAAATTACTCATAACCATCCCAAAGACGTATCGTTATCTTTGGCTGCTTTCAGTGATGCCGGTATTTGGTTAGACTCTTTCTCTCCGATTGTTCTGTCTGAGTTATTTTCATTAGTTACTTCCTCCAAACCATCAACATGTCTATTAGACCCCATTCCTACCAGGCTGTTCAAGGAAGCCCTACCATTAATTAATGCTTCGATCTTAAATATGATCAATCTATCTTTATTAGTTGGCTATGTACCACAGGCTTTTAAGGTGGCAGTAATTAAACCATTACTTAAAAAGCCATCACTTGACCCAGGTATCTTAGCTAATTATAGCCCAATCTCCAACTTTCCTTTTCTCTCAAAAATTCTTGAAAGGGTAGTTGTAAAACAGCTAACTGATCATCTGCAGAGGAATGGTCTATTTGAAGAGTTTCAGTCAGGTTTTAGAATCCATCATAGTACAGAAACAGCATTAGTGAAGGTTACAAATGATCTTCTTATGGCCTCAGACAGTGGACTCATCTCTGTGCTTGTTCTGTTAGACCTCAGTGCTGCTTTGATACTGCTGACCATAAAATTTTATTACAGAGATTAGAGCATGCCATAGGTATTAAAGGCACTGCGCTGCGGTGGTTTGAATCATATTTATCTAATAGATTACAATTTGTTCATGTAAATGGGGAATCTTCTGAATGAATTAGTTTTTCAGCATCACTCTGAGACAAGACCTTTCTAATTTTAGAGATATTGCGCAAATGCAAAAAAGCAGTCCTACATATTTGTTTAATATGCGCATTGAATGACATATCCTGATCAAAAATGACTCCAAGATTTCTCACAGTATTACTAGAGGTCAGGGTAATGCCATCCAGAGTAAGGATCTGGTTAGACACCATGTTTCTAAGATTTGTGGGGCCAAGAGTTTAAAAGCAGGAAATTAGAGGTCATCCATGTATTTATGTCTGTAAGACAATCCTGCAGTTTAGCTAATTGGTGTGTGTCCTCTGGCTTCATGGATAGATAAAGCTGGGTATCATCTGCGTAACAATGAAAATTTAAGCAATGCTGTCTAATAATACTGCTTAAGGGAAACATGTATAAAGTGAATAAAATTGGTCCTAGCACAGAACCTTGTGGAACGCCATAATTAACCTTAGTCTGTGAAGAAGATTCCCCATTTACATGAACAAATTGTAATCTATTAGATAAATATGATTCAAACCACCGCAGCGCAGTGCCTTTAATACCTATGGCATGCTCTAATCTCTGTAATAAAATTTTATGGTCAGCAGTATCAAAAGCAGCACTGAGGTCTAACAGAACAAGCACAGAGATGAGTCCACTGTCTGAGGCCATAAGAAGATCATTTGTAACCTTCACTAATGCTGTTTCTGTACTATGATGGATTCTAAAACCTGACTGAAACTCTTCAAATAGACCATTCCTCTGCAGATGATCAGTTAGCTGTTTTACAACTACCCTTTCAAGAATTTTTGAGAGAAACGGAAAGTTGGAGATTGGCCTATAATTAGCTAAGATAGCTGGGTCAAGTGATGGCTTTTTAAGTAATGGTTTAATTACTGCCACCTTAAAAGCCTGTGGTACATAGCCAACTAATAAAGATAAATTGATCATATTTAAGATTGAAGCATTAATTAATGGTAGGGCTTCCTTGAACAGCTTGGTAGGAATGGGGTCTAATAGACATGTTGATGGTTTGGAGGAAGCAACTAATGAAAATAACTCAGACAGAACAATCGGAGAGAGAAGTTGCAGAGAGGTGTGTAAGATTACAAGACTAAAGTAAGACTAAAATCAACTCTAAAACGAACTGGAAGCCAGTGCAGAGACGTCACAACCGGAGTGATGTGCTCTCGCTTTCTGCTACCAGTTAAGAGATGCGCAGCAGAATTTTGGACCAACTGTAAGCGAGAAAGTGCATTTTGGCTGATGCTGATAAAAAGTGCATTACAGTAGTCTAAACGAGAGGAGACAAAAGCGTGCATGACTTGTTCGAAAACATTAAAAGATAAAAAAAGGTTTAACTTTAGATAAAAGACCTAAATTTTGAGCTTCATGGCAAAGGCTATAAATACTTATGTATGTGTGATTTCCTAGTTTTGTTTGTTTGTTTGTTTGTTTGTTTTTTGAATTTTAATGAATTTGCAAAAAAAAAAAATCTAAAAAAAAACTCACATTGTCATTATGGGGTGGTGTGTGTAGAATTTTGAGGAAAATAAATAATTTCATCAATCTTGGAATAAGGCTGTAACATAACAAAAATGGGGGGAAAGTGCAGCGCTGTGAATACTTGCTGGATCCACTGTATCTTGGCATGTTGAATCACCTCATACAGGCGCACCAGTAAATTTAAAGGATATAAGTTAAAACAGTATTTAAGTAAATAAGAAATTTAATTAAATACCTCGAAAGGGGCACCACCTGTATACAGGAATTTGAAAGTTTTGGATACTGTTGATTAAACATCTGTCTTCAACTGGCCACAAGAAAAACAACTGGCATAATATTTACACATTTCTTTATATATGTACAGGTACAAACACAAGTGACTAAGATTTTGACAATATGGGTAATGAGTCATAGTTCTGTTACTGAGACGATATGTTGATGATGAGACGTGGAAAGCAATAGAAATGAAAGAATGAAATATAGAAATTTAATAAGAATAAACCTGGTGGGAATTTACCTGTGAATTTTGGGTTCACAAATTATTATTATAAAAAAATTAAGAAAATTAACAAAGAATAGCCATTTTGCTTCATTGACAGCAAAGACCATTTGAATACTTGAAGGTTCACTTATCTGGGTCCTTGGATTGGGTGGAGTGAGCGGTCCAGTTCTGGTTCAGTTGCTGACCCCATATCACCTGCGTCGGGTTAACCACTGGGTCTCCCAGGTGACTACAGGTGTGCAGAGTGCTTGGTTTGTTTCACAACAAGACCGAGCATGATGGGTCCGTAGAAGCTGGTTCAATCCAACAAATGACATTTAAACATACGCAACGATCTATAAAAGAAATACTCATACCATCACCTGAAGAACATGTAACAGATTCAAATAGAATATAACTTTTGTCTTCGGCTAACTATACAACAGGAAAAGAAATTAAAATTTATCTCTTTTGTTACAAGTAAGTATATTTAAGGGTCCATGTTCTTACCACCCTAATCCCAAAGGAGGCGCTGTGGTTCCATCCCAGTGTTTTTCGCTTTGTGACTTTTTAACTTTTGTCATCAGCTGGTTGGGATTCTAGGTTTTATTGAGCTGTTATCTGTAGGGAGGATCCTGTTGGTGTCTGGACCTCCTCTGACTTTGGATAGGTTTCATTAAACTGTCTAATAAATTTGGTTTGAACTGGGTTTGCCCGGACCTGATCAAAAATACTTGGCTAACAAGTATCTTTGATCCATAGGGACTGTTTCTTGGAGCTCTCCTGAGATGTCATAAATTTTGTCAGTGAATGTTTGGAAAACTAGTCACTTTGTGAAAAGGTGGGGTTTTCAGTGCCCAACAACATGTTTAATCCTTCAGTTTCAGACATTCCAGCCTTGGAAATATCAGAAGGATCAGTTTTTTGTTAAAAGTGGAAAATTAAGGCAACATTTGATTCTATAAAGATATGTCTGTGGCAAAATTTGCTACAATAGTAAGTCCCTTCGGCTGCTCCCTTGTTTGCACTCGGGGTCGCTACAGCAAATCCAAGGTGGATCTGCATGTTGAATTGGCACAGGTTTTACGCCAGATGCCCTTCCTGATGCAACTCCACATTACATATCATTAAATGTTTAGCTGTAAATTACTGTGAATATATTCATAGTTAAATTATATACACTCACTAGCCAGTTTATTAGGTAGACTTTGCTACTTACCGGGTTGGACCCCTTTTGTCTTCATAACTGCCTTAATTCTTCATGGCATAGATTCAGCAAATTGTTGGAAACATTCCTCAGCGATGTTGGTCAATATTGACATGATGGCATCACACAGTCACCCATTTCATCAGGTTGCCCATTCTCTTCTGATATCAACAAGCCATTTTTGTCCACACAACTGCTGCTCACTGGATATCTTTTCTTTCTAGCACCAACAACTATGCCACATTCAAAGTCATTTGAATTCCTTTTCATTCCCACTCTGATGTTCATCATCTTCACCACATCTACATACACTGAGTTGATACCATGTGATTGGCTGATTAGCTATTTGTGTTAATAAGCTATTGAACAGGGCCCGGTTTCATAAAGCAGTCTAATCTTACTTAGTCAACTACAGTTAGTCATCCAACATTATCCGTCTAATCAAAACTTGTAGATTAGCCGTATTGCATGAGTCAACGGTTTTCACGGCCATAACAGCCTCGCGCGTGTTGTTGCCAAGAGACTGCTCCAATGCACTACAATTTTGTTTACTTTCGGGCTGGTTGTTGTCATGAACTATCCAGCCTTTGTTTCATTAACTGGTTTGATTAACATTTACGGACACATGCAAAATGCAGAATGACGTGCTTAGTAGCGCTTAGCCTAGCAGTTTCACTCTTCAGTTTCCGCTTCTATACTTTCATCAAGACTTTTTGTGCACACAGCGCTGCTCTGCGTCACAGCGACGCCCGGTGGCTAATGTGAGAACTGTAACAAACACATGATGACAGTCATCATCTGCGGCAACCATGGCCAAAAGCGGAGGAAATTCTCCTTTTGAAGGAATACGAGCGATGTAGGGATGCTCTTGAGTGTTCCATCAAGTGTTGGTAAATGATAGCTGCCATTTTTGCGGGTAACACACTGAAGTTTTGTCGACTAAAATAAGATTACCGTCCTCTCTACCAAGCTAAAAACTTTAGTCAGGTAACGCAAAACTTTAGCTGACTAAGTGTTCTGTACAATGACTAACGTCAAAAGATTAGTCAACTAGGTGAGTTTATTCAACTAAACAAGATGAGGCTGCCTTATGAAACCGGGCCCAGGTGTACCTAATAAAGTAGCCGGTAAGTGTTGATGACCGTAAAGAAAAAATGACCAAATCATTATATGGTAAGATAAAAAAAAATGCCTCTGCTCTGAAGGGGATCTTTTTGCTTGCATTTGTTTGTTTGTTGGATTCCTATCAGGATTATTCGAAAACAAATATATAAAGCTTCACAAATCGTAATGGCAAAGTTGAGCCTCGCCTTGAACAGTAATTGTAATTTTTATGTGGATGAAGATAAAGGAACATAGGTAATCAGGAAAATGTAAAAGGCCACGGTGAAGGTATTGCACTTTGAGTGCTAGCTTCTATTTTTAGTTGTAGGTCAATGTGAGCCTGTTCAGTCATCCATTACCACAGATATGGACATTTGAGGCAGTAAACAAACATCCATTAGTGTGGTGGCTTCTCAGTTGTAGACATAAAAAATAATATCTCAACATATAGAAAGAGGTTCGAACCACAGACTGTACATATATGATGGATAAACCATCCGTGACTGAGTAGTTAAATGGGGCGGCTGTGTTTGTCACCATGCATGTCTCTGCTTAATTTATGCCCAACCCATAAATGAGTAGAGGTGGGCAACACGCCAGGACAAATTAAGCTTGAACACATCTACCTATCTTGGAGTTACCAACTTAGCTAAGGCTAACAGGCTCAGTAACCTGGGTTTGGGTGTTTGATTAATGCGTATATTTGCAGACTGGGTGGTGGATCTGGGTGGTGGCTTGGGGCTGGATATTAAAAACAGTGGTGGCATACTGTCTCAATAACCGTGGCACTATGAGTGTAGCTAACATTACCAAGCTTGCATGCCTGCTAATTAGTGTTAATGGTGATATCATACAAAATAAATAATATAGAGATTTCACCAAAAGGAAATACTGAACCACAGACTTCTTAGGCAATTAACTGCTCAGCAGTCCATTTAATGTCAGATATTTGCAGTAAAATCCTTTGACTGGACAAACGCGGTTCAGACCACAGCTCACAACTACCTGCTAGCAGTGGCTGCCTGGACGCAGCACACAGTAGCTATCACTCAAAAGCAACCACCTAAATTATTAATTTCAATTTCAATGTCAATTTTTTTTTCATTTAAATAGCACCAAATCACAACAAGGTTGCCTCAAGGTGCTTCACACAAACATAACTCAAAATTTCCTAAACCAATGAACTATTAAACATCACCTCCACCCCCAGAAACTGTTTATAGAGACAAAAACCCCTTTTTTTTGTACCACACGCTGGAGAGTTGGACATTTTAACATACAGAGTCTATGACGTTTGACCCACTTTTGGAGCCAGCTTCAAGTGGCCATACAAGGAACTACAAGTTCAGGCACTTCCACAATGGCTTCTTTTTTCAGCACGAGAAATTGCTGCTTACATAGAACCTGCTAATAAATATCATTTTCATGATGACTTGGCTGAAGAGGTTCTATGTCAAATAGACATTTTAAGATTCCGCTAGCTTGCAGAAATTATTTATTTGCTGCCTTTATTATTACTATACTATCACAGTCAAAGATTCTTCGGCATTCCCTGAGCTCTCCTCCGTTATTTTGCTGACCTTATTCCAGCAGTCAGCCCGTTCCTCATCTGTGCAGCCGGTACATTCACTAGGTTTTTCTCCTGACTGGGTCCTCTCTGTTTTGCACCTCATGTTTGCACAGGTGAGAAAAAAAAACAGAGCTGACAGGAGAAAGTTATGATGTATGTATGTAGTGATGATGTATGTATGTAGGCCACTGTTCAGAGAATCCCTCGGAGAAAGAACGGGAAGGTGGTCGTTGCATGCATACATGCACACAAACGCACAAGAGTACATCTGCACTCAGAATGGTTGAGTACAGTGAATGTAAGTCAGTGAATGCGGAGCAGTGGTTTAATCGATTACAGCACATGTTCCTCTCAGTTCTGCACATCCTACTCATTACTGTAGTACACACTGTAAGTAAGTGAGTGAGTAGTCGGGACACAACTTGGGCATACCGCGCCACGCCCGTCTTTGCTGTCCTTTGAGCTGGATGTCAATGACAAATATGCACATGACTTTTTTAAATGTCTCCTGGTGCATAATTGCACAGTTCCACACCTCCTTGGATGCTGTTACCATTTTCATGTGCGTTACAAGGGGTGAATGAAATGATTTGAGCCTGACCCAGAAAAAGTAGGGTGTGGTTTGCTGTCTTTTTTCCATTCTGAGAAACCAACAATTTCCTTGTGAATGTGTGAAATTTTGACTCACTGGATGCAATGTTGCCAACACAATATTTCAATGAAGTGAATGGGGGGGTGGGGGGGGGTGTCAGATTGGCAAAATGGACAAAGCTGCTGGGTGTGCTGTGATCCAAAAGGGAATGGTCCCAAAGGAGGTCCTTGAGGATGTGACAGTGACATTAGGAGAGGATGCCCTGTCTTATGCTATAGTTAAACACTAGTCAGCCAAATTCAAGAGGCGTAGAACAAGCGTTGAAAATGGAGCAAGATCAGGCAGACCAAGAACTGCCACCTCGACCGATATGATCCAGATGATCCATGATATGGTCCTTGCTGAAGAGGATGTGAGCATCACAATGCCTCGGGAATTGTAGGTATTTCTCAGGAGAGAGTTCATTCGTGTTTGATGGAAGAACTGGGAATGACTTAACGGCTTCTCACGGCCGGTCAAAAATGTGCAAGGTTCCAGATGTCCAGGGAGAATCTTTGACTTTTTGACGCAAATGTAGGTAACTTCATGCAATGATTTGTGACCATGGAGGAGACCTGTGTCCATCACTTTGAACCGGAGTCTAAACAGCAGTCAACGCTATGGAAACATGTGGGTTCGCCCCTAGCGAAGAAAGCCAAAGTTGTCTGGATCTGCTGGAAAGGTCATGGCCTCTGTCTTCTGGGAAGCTGATGGCATCATAATGGTGGACTATCTCCAGAAGGGACAGACCATCAGTGGGACCTACTATGTCTCTCTTTTGCAACAACTGTGGCAGAAAATAAAGCCACGGTCAAGGTAACTTTATTTGTACCCAAAGGTAGATTTGGTTTACAGTAAAGTGAGTTGGCTTTACACACACACACACACACACACACACACACACACACACACACACACACACACACACACACACACACACACACACACACACACACACACACACACACACACACACACACACACACACACAGAGGTAACACTTAAAACACAATAAAAAGCAGTGACTGCAAGTAAGTAAAACACAAAGAAAAAAAACATCCGAACAGATATAAAACAGGATAAGAAAGAATAAACAAATAAATAAATCTAAGTTATACAAAGAGCTATACTAAAAGAGTCAGTTCCGTAGTCAGTTCCTTGTTGGATGCCGTTGATCACTCTGATTGCTGCAGGAACAAAACTGTCTTTATATCGCTTGGTTTTACAGACCGGCAATTTGTATCTGCGGCCTGATGGAAGAAGGTCATATTCACTATGTAGTGTGTGGGAGCCATCCTTCAAAATAAGAGCAGTCATCCTCTGTAACTGTCTGGTATTTCTGGATTCTATGTTAAGCTGTGGTTCTCCAGTCAGCCTACTGGACCACCTCACAATTTGATTCAGAAAACCTTTATTTTTTTATGGTAAGATTCCAGCATGTATATGTCAAAGTGCTGAGCACTTCAGCAGCTGGAGAAAGCCAAGGGGATGCCCAGGTTTCATCTGTAGATGGTTGATTTGAAGAGGTGGAGATGGGTCAGTTGTCTGCCTGGGTGGTTGCCATCCAGGTCCTGAAGTGGTTCTGTGGTGTGGTGGATGCAGTAATGCCTGGTAGCACTACATCCTCCCAGAACTGACTTGAATTGAAAATTTCTGATGAAAAATAGAATGCAGTTGTGGCCACAGTATTTTCCTAATAAATCAAATCAAATCAGACACCCTCAGTTAGGGTGATAGTGAAATAACATGCAAAATATATTAAATGCTACTAATTGCATATTAATTGTGCTGTGTTTCTTGAACAGTTCGACTCAGAACAACCACAACAGCTGCACCTACCACAACTACCACCACCCCTACCACTACTACGACGCCCACACCAACCACAAGAAGTATCACCACCACCACCCCAACCACTACAACACTGCCTACCACCACCACGACCAGCACCACTGCTGTCACCACACTCAGACTCACAACCAGACGTCTGACGACAACGCCGGCTCCTCAGACCACCAGGACCAGCTCCACCAAACAGACTGTTACTGTCACGAGTACTGAGACAACCAGACTCACCACTTCAAATCTGACACCAGGGTCCACGCACACATCCCTCCTGGGCCCGCTAATCCCTAACAGCATTCAGAGGGACAGCAACGCCAACCTGTCCCATCGAGGTAAGATGAAGAGTCGCAGGCTTGGTGCATAGAAATGTGAAGTTAAGTGAAGTGGGAATTTGCATTCTGGATGTGGATGTGTTGTCGCAACCACCTGCTCTTAAACCAGCATGCAGCTGAAAATCTCTTTCAACCTGTTATGCAGCTCTCATCTCTTTTCTTTCTCATTTCTCTCTTTGACCATCTGCTTTCCTGTTCTACATCCCGTACCTCTTACGGTTTCTCACTCTTGTAACCACCAGCACACCTTTCCTCCCATCCATTTCGCGTGTCTCTCAACCTGCTCGCTGCCGTTCCGTTGTGAGCAGCGTGGAACAAATCCATCGACAAACGACAGCCCCTTCCCTTCTCCTCTTCCAGCTCTCAGCCCCACATTTGTGACAGCTTCTCCGTCTCCTTCACTCACAGAATGTCTGTGAAACAGCCGATAGTCTTTGTTCGCCAACAGTGTGGAACCTACAGCAATCAATTTTTACTGTCACGACAGGAAAACACTGCTTTGTACTCAGCAGCGCGGACAAACAATGACAACAGTATATAAAGGCACTGACAAGCCTTTACAAAGCTGAGTTAAATTGACTTTAGAACTGGGGGGAAAATACTGCATAATTATCACGTTCTACAGTGTTGTTTTTGCTGTAGTTGGTGTTTAGATTTTTGTTGTGCCCTTTGCAACATAAAACCATTAACAAGGGATAAAAGAGAAATTACTTGGACACATGTACTTGGACACATGTACTTTATTCCATACAACTGTTCAGTGGTTCATTCATTTTCTATACCCACTTATTCCAATTAAGGGTCACCAGGTGGGTTAGAGCCCATCCCAGTGGCCACTGGGCGAGAGGAAGGGTGCATCCTGCACAGGCGGGGCAGTCTATAGCAGGGCTTCAATGACTCACTGAGGCAAATATTAGCCAACTGTGTGTCAGAAACTCATCATCTTTTGGCATAAGGTGAAGAGTATCTGCTGGAGGCCAAACCAATCATTAGAATGTGAGAAAAAATGGGATTTACGTGAAAAAGGGAGAAGACAAAATGTATTTTTTTTCAGTTTATTTTCATTTATATAGCACCAAATCACAAGGCAATCACAATTGCCTCAAGGCGCTTCACACAAGTAAGGTCTAACCTTACTAATCCCCAGAGCAGCAGTGGTAAGGAAAAACTCCCTTTGAGGAAGAAACCTCAAGCAGACCAGACTCAAAGGGGTGACCCTCTGCTTGGGCCATGCTACAGACATAAATTACAGAACAATTCACAAAACGAATATACAGGAAATGCTGTTGGTGCACAGGACAGGAGGGTCTCAAGCACAAATACCACTCCCATCTCTGAATGGAGCTGCACCTGGGAAAAAACAGAATCAGGCATCAGAAAGAGAAGAAATACAGTATAATTTGCCAGCATTAAACAACAAGAAAAACAGGAAATACTAAGGTGATCGCCGGCCACTAGCCCTAAGCTCCACTAAAAGACCCTGAATTTAGGTAAAGTTGAGGCCACGACACGTTCCGTTTCCTAATAAAATTAATTAAAAGAGTAAAAAGCGCAGAACTATACTATGCCAGTATACTAGCCATACAAAGGACTTACTCAGTGATTATGAATGTGGTGTGATTGTTGGTGCCAGCAGGGCTGGTTTGAGTATTTCACAAACTGCTGATCTAGTGGGATCACTCTATATGGTAAAGGGGGCTGCATTTACATAGTGCTTTAATGGTCAAAGCACTTTACAGTGATGCCTTACATTCACACAGTCAGGTTTGCTGCCATAATCCAACCTACCATCTTAATTCAGTGTGCAAAGTCTACACATCTGTGAGCATTTGTGTCCTATGATTACCTAGAATAGGCCGATGGTGATGATTACGTGTCCTTTTTGGGCTTTGCTTTGGACACAAGTGGGACGGGGAAATGAAAGAGTAAAATTATCCAAAATTTCTTCTGGTCCGATACATTTGTCATACTGGGAAAATTGGCAGTGTAGAGGGAGAGAAAGGCTTAAAAAGAAGAGGGATTGTGAAAAGTAAGTGAAATAATAGAACAGGACAAACACAGTGATGAAAAAAGAAAAATAAAAGACTGTCCAGTACTAGTACAGCAGTAAAAGAAGGGGGGGGGGGGGGGGGGGAAGCAGATATTGAATTAGAGAAAGTGAGAGACGCTGCTTCAGTACATCTCACCATTTTGGGGCTTTGGTTTCCCAGAAATACAGAGAGGCCGGAGCACGTTTCCTCTCGTCTTAATGTGCATGAAACACCACAGTGCTCCAGATGAGAGGTGGACTACACACGGATGAGAAAATGGGCCCCGAACAAGGTGCGTGTCCAAACCTACGTGTTGTAATTTTCATGTCTCGGTGCACACTGTTCTCTGTGCTTGGCTGCAGCCGGCGAGGCACGGCGTGGAAGAAGCAGGAATTTCAGGGAAAAGAGATGAAAGCTGAAGAACAGCTGGTATCCAAAGCCCGTGTGCGCACACAGGACGCACTCTCGATTCAACCTGGCAGTCGACCTTTTCAGCAGCATTATTTTTTGTTGATTAAACCTTCAGATACATGCAGGTTTCAAATTATTTTCCCACTGATGGTTATCAGTGTTTGTGGGTAAACAAAATATTTGACTTTCAAATGATGTCAGGCCGTGCAAATCCTTAATAACCCAGGAGCCGTCCATGTTTACATTCAGATTTCAGAGTTTTTAAAGCAGTTGCATCAGGACATTTTTAAACCAAATAAAAAATATCTTTAGTATATTTGCATCAAAAGCTGTACAGTTCCACTGACAGTGGAATGTAAGGTTTTTACTGCACCCTGCTGCTACAATAAATGCCTAGTGACCATTTTTATCACTCAGGGCTCTTGGGCAAGGTCCTTAATCCCCAAGATGCACCAGGTGTGTAGTGAGTGCCTTGCATGGAAACACCCTGACATTGGTGTGTGTGAGTGTGTGTATGAATGAGTGAATGTGAGGCATCCCAGTAAAGCACATTTGACCATGAAAGCCTTAGTGCCTGTCACACTGTGATGATTTAGCCAGCGTAAAATTGGCGAATGCGCTGACAACGTTGAATAAGTTATGCAGCTGTCACACCATGACGATTTAGCCAGTGTATCCGGAAAGTATTCACAGTGCTTCACTTTTTCCACATTTTGTTATGGTACAGCCAGTGGTGGGCACAGCTAACCAAAAACATAGTGTCAATAACCATTAATCCAATAAATGAAAAGTTATCTTTAGTGACGCTAAACCGATAAACTGCTCAAAAATTTAACTTTATTACAGATAACCAATAACTTTTAGTATTGATTCGGATCAGATTACATTGTCGACTTCTGATAAACCACTTTCACTTTTCACTGCTGGGTAAATTCAAGGATGACAAACACATAAGAATGCACACAAAATGAATAAATAAAAAATAAAACCCCAAACACTGTCATCTTTTAAAAGCAGTAAAATACAGTATTAGAAGTCACAGTTTATCTCAGTATTAGATACACAAACTAAAAAGCTGCTGCTTTTTTCACACACTTTGAACCCTGCGGCTTAAACAACCGAAATACATCCATTAATGCATTGATTGGCAGAGTAAAAGACACGTTAGTAAATATAAATTCTTACCTTTTAGTTTCAGTGGGATTCATCTGAAGAAATAAAGCGCCCTCTTTTATCCAAAACAGTGTCTAAACGGTGAAGAAAAGTCCCTACACAGCTGCACCATGAGAGCTCCTCTCTCCCACTGAGTCATGGCGATTAAATTATCCCGTCAGCCACAAAGAAATAAAATAATGTTAAAATTAGTCCGTTTTGTTTGTGTCGAGCGGACAGTAACAGTGTAACGTCCAACGTGAACCTGAACTACACTACCCACAATGCTCCCTGCGTCGACCGGCCAATCACCTCTTGCGCTTAATGATGACGTCATCAGCAAGTGACAGGCAGCTAGTCTGCCACAAACACACAACAGACAGACTAAAATGTTTGATTTTAGGGTTTACAAATGTTTCTTGGCCGTTAAACTTTGCTCACTTTACCAGCAAAAAACATGTTATCGGACTGAAAGTTAACTAGATTTATTGGAAGATAATTGGTCCGATGATGGTTTTAAAACTTATCTGAAAAGCTAATCCGCTAGCAAAAAACATTAGCTTTGATAATTATCTGCTATCAGATTAGCTGAACTGTGCCCACCATTGGTTACAGCCTTATTTCAAAATGGATGAAATCCCCCCCCTCAAAATTCTACACACAATACCCCATAATGACAATGCGAGTTTTTTCTTTTTGCAAATTCATTAAAAAAAAAAAAAGGACTCATATGTACATAAGTATTCACAATCTTTGTCATGAAGCACAAAATTGAGCTCAGGTGCATCCTGTTTCCACTGATCATCCTTGAGATGTTTCTACAGCTTAATTGGAGTCCACCTGGGGTGAATTCAGTTGATTGGACATAATTTGGAAAGACTCACACCTGTCTACATATAAGGTCCCACAGTTGACAGTGCATGTCAGAGCACAAACCAAGCATGAAGTCAAGGAATTTGTCTGTAGACCTCTGAGACAGGATTGTCTTGAGGCACTAATCTGGAGAAGGGTACAGAAATATTTCTGCTGCTTTGAAGGTCCCAATGAGCACAGTGGCCCGGATTTCTGCCGCTTGTAGGCAGAAATCCGGGCCCTCTGAGTAGAGACGGAGCCAGCTGATGTCGTTGGGGCATTTGGTGAGGATGCCCCCTGGTTGTCTCCCTGGGGAGATTTTCCAGGATCGTAAAACTGGGAGGAGGCCCTGAAGACCCAGGACATGCTAGAGGAACTATATTTCCCAGCTGGCTTGGGAACACCTTGGGATCCCCCGGGAAGATTTAGAGGACTTTGCAGAGGAAAAGGAAGTGTGCGGTGAGCTGCTTGATCTACTGCCACTGTGACACGACCCAGATAAGTGACAGAAAATGAACTTAAAATCCCCCAGCTTTAACAATTTTTATGAAATCGAAATATCAGAGCTATGTATTCCCACCCATCCCTCTCTCTCTCTCTACTTCCTGTTTCTTTCATAACAGCTGCTTTAATAAGATTCTATAAATCCTCCTTTTAAAGTCTTGATGGAAAGCGCTTTACAAATTAATTCATTATTATTTGTGTGTGTGTGTGTGTGTGTGTGTGTGTGTGTGGTTTTGTTAATTCATTAAAAGCCATTTTTTTATTGTATGATTGCATAAGAAAGAAAATGTCTTCGTCTGGTGTCCCAAAGATCACGCCCCGTCTCTGCTGCTGCCATGCGTTAAATCTGCACGACCTCTTGCTCGTTACGAGGCAGTCGGTATGCAGAGCAGCGCCGTGATCTCTTCTGTTAATCTCACTCACTCATCTTCTTTATAGCTATCTGATCACACTTTGACTAACAGCGGCAGGCTGCTAATTAGAGGTTTGGGAGCAGGATTAATATCAAAGTGGCACACTGCACTGGCTTGTTGGGATGAGAGTTAAACGGAGACAGAATGAGGAGGGAAGGCATTGGGCGTGTGAGTGGTAAAAGAACATCAAGATTATTTCAGGAATTAATATGTATCATTTGCTATATTTTAAAGTTATACTAATAATACAAAGGCTGTAATGCAACACTAATTCACATGCAAATTCATCTCAGCACTTCACTCTTTTTTAACCCTGTGAGGAATGTTGCGAGCATTGAGTGCCAGAATTGCTTTTGCCTGCACTTGTATGTAAAAGATCCCATTGGATTTATAATGTGTCCTAATACGATCCACTGTTGCATGTCAAGTCTGCAGCCCAAAGTGAAATCAGATGGATCCTTTCCCCTCACACGACGCAAATTTGTTTTCATCGAAATGATGCTTTCACTGGCTTTGGGAAAGGTTTTGTGGAACTCATCTTTTTGTCTCCTTTTTGCTTATCTCAGCTGCAACTGATCACTACCTGCTAGGTAACAACATCACAGTAGCCATTCTGGGGATAGTCATTCCTATCGGTGAGTATTGTGAACTTTCTCGCTGTGGTGACTTTGCTTTCTGCCTCGCCTGCTTCTCCTTCCTCGCTGCTCCGTCTGTGCTGTAGCTTCAGTCGTCCAGTTTTGCATGATGTGCATGGATGTATGTCGTTCCTGTGTGTCCGTGCCTGCATACATGCATGTGAGCGTGCATGCCTGGGTATGAGAGCGAACATATGTGGAGTTCTTGTTCATGCTGTTTGCAGCAAGAAATTATTCATACATTGCATGAGCCTCTCCGTCGTAAGCCACACCCACTTTTGTTTCGTCCTAATTTTGATAGCAAATTATTCCCAACATGCAAACCTCTTCTGTGTTACATCACCATAATTTGAAAGGTACTGAACTGTGATTATTTACATATTGTTCAGTTTTTCTCTGCAATGCATTGCTCATAGGGGGTTGTTTTGACCGTTGGGGTTTTTCTGTAATTATTGTATGGCTTTGCCTTACAATATAAAGTGCCTTGGGGCAACTGTTTGTTGTGATTTGGCGCTATATAAATAAAATTGATTTGATTTGAATGCAACAGTTTCACTGAGCTGATACTGAAATACACTGAAGGGTCATTTCATTTGGCTCACAGGACAAAATGGTAATTTCATGTTGTTTTCATTGGCATAAAATATGAATAGAATAGAGCCTTTATTGTCATTGCACATATACACATACAATGAAACTCTGCATTTAACTCATCCTAACTACAGTTAGACCCAATCTCACCACTAGGAGCAGTGGGGAGCCACAGTCCAGCGCCCGGGGACCAACTCCAGATGTAAAGATGCTGCCTTGCTCAGGTGCAAAGAAAGGAGCAAACCCTAAATAAGCATGTTTTTGATTGTGGGAGGAAACCGGAGTGCTCGGAGGAAACCCACACAAACACGGGGAGAATGTGCAAACTCCACACAGAAAGGCTGGGAATCGATCCCACGACCTTCTTGCTGTGAGGCATCAGTGCGACCCACTAAGCCACCGTGCCAAATATAGGGGTCACTGAGTAATTTAAAGCAAAAATCTATTCTCTGGTGTGAGTGGTTACTGAAATGTAATACGACTAATTAACCTGGTACAAATGTTTAAAAAAGAGATATTTGTGGTAGTTTTCTGTTATAGCGGAAGAAATACGAGTTCCCGTGGTTGCTGAAATACAGGTCGGCATCATTTCATCAAGGTCCAAAGTCAGCCATTTTGTGGACAACTGCTGTAAATACACTATATTTATATAGCAGTTTTTAATGATACATCATCATTCATCCATTCACAAACACTAATGGCAGTGTGTTGCTATGTAAGGCAATCAATTATAAAACAGAACTTGGGATTAAGGACCTCGGGCTGTTTTCTAAGGGTCCTTAGTGATCCCTCCCATGTCTGATGGGGAATTGAACTGATGATTCTCAGGTCACACGCCTACCTATTTAATGTCTACAATTGGAACAAGTTCAAACTTGGGCTCCCGAAGTAATTTGAAAAATAAAATTGGTTACTGACAGTTGTCATTTCACCTGGGTTAAAGGTCAAAACAGTCATTTATGGACATTTTCTGGACTGCTGTTAAATTGGAACAAATGGGAAACTTTAGAGTCTGTCAGTAATTTAAACACAAGATCTGCTCACCAACATCAGTGGTTACTGAGCTACAATGACAGGTAATTTCCTCTGGGCGACAAGTCACAGCCAATTACTTTTAGGTAATATAAACCATTAGAACATTTCATCAAGGTTATTGTTGCACCTTAGGTTAACGTAGTTTATGGAAGGTTCAGTTTATCTGTATAGTGCTAAATCACAATCCTAAATCACCCCAAAGTCCTTCACGAGGGTCAGGTCTAACATTACCAAACCCAGAGCAAGCACATAGGCAACAGTTGTAAGGAAAAACATCCTCCAGCATTTTTTGAGGAATAAATCTCAAGCAGACCAGACTCAGATGGGTTCCACACTGCTAAGGCCAATCTAACAGTAAAGCCCCGTTTACACATAGACGGTAAGAGGTCCCGGAAGAGTTTTTGGCCGTCTTAAGGACCAAACGCCATTGTTAACGCCGGCACTAGGGGGCGTGGATTAGTTCCAGCTTTACCGGGAATCGTCGAAAAAATTATTCAACATGTCGAATCATTCCGGGAGCGCTCCCAGAGAATTCGCATGACGACGGAGACAACGCGAACAGCGGCGTTTGATACTTTTTAATCGCTGTTTCATCCTGCCCCTTCCTGTAGTGCCGCAGATTACACCGCCGTAATTGGCGGCCGGCGTTGTATCCCTAATCAATGGCATGTAAAACGGCGATAGAGCCCACATCGGCGTCCTCAAGGGCGTTTTAACTGGCGACAGAGACAGACAAAACGACGGCGCTAGCGGACAGTACGCCGTTCTAAACGCCACCTCCCGGTTAACGGCGTTCCAAACGGCCGATAGGCGGCGGTCAGTATAAAAACGCTAGCGCGCTGCATGCAGGCCTCTCACTCGCGGCCAGCTCCAGATATTTTTACAGAGAAGCTCCAGTATGCCTCCTAAAAGAAAATTGGCAGCAGCAAGGACTTACCAAGAGGTCTGGTTCAGAAGCAGAGGGGAGGCCTGTGGTGGAGGGGGAAAGGAAGGAGAAGAAAAGGCTGAGGATGATCTCCCTCCCCCTGAAGTGACAGAGGCATGTATTCCTGTTGCTTCAGCCTATTATACTCTGGGGGCGGTGCCTATATGGAAAAGTTCCTGGAGTAACGCAGGATTTGCCTGGATAAAACCAGCGGTACACAGGGCATTATCGGCGGCAGCAGAACACCGCCATTCTCACGCACGTCTTAACCTACGATTGTAAAGGATAGAACTGGGTATTAACCCCCGTTGCCTGACGTGTGCCGGCGGCGTTTTATCCGCGTATTTGCGGCTAGTACGGCGGTCAAAATGCCGGTGAAATGCTCCGCCCCTTTCCACCACGAAAACAGCCGGAACTACCGCGAACTTCGGTCTACATACTACCCGCCGACAAAACCGTCTATGTGTAAATGGGGCTTAAGAGATAAAAGAAACAAAGTGTAACATGCAAAACAGGAACAAAAGAAAAGTCCAGTGTTGTGTGGGCCGCTGAAGAGGAGGTACTGCTGGCCCACCACCACCAGAGGGCGCCCTGTCTGGAGTGCGGGCTCCAGGCACCGGAGGGCGCTGCCGCCTCACAGGAGCAGCCAGGGTGACAGCTGTCACCCATCACCTGAGACGAGACAGCTGATATCAATCAACAGGGAGGTATATCAGCAGGACGTCATCTCCACCTCATTGCCGAGATATCGCTCTACCAAGGAGGTAACGTATCCAGCCAAACAGATCATCTTTTGACCATTAAATACTTTTGCCTTTACACAGAAAGAGAAAAGACAGCAGGAGACTGTATTTTGGATAAGTACTCACATTCCTGCACTCACCTGTAATTTCCTGACAAGAGGTGGAGGTGGTGTTTCCACCCTGTGTGTTGCTGGGTGCAGCCGCACCCACACCTGACTGTTTCTGTTCCTTGCCAGCAGTACCGGATCCGACGAGCGGAGGCAGTGGCCACCTGGGGTTCGGGACTTGGCGGCTCCAGTATCCCCGGGGTTCGGTGGCAGAGGAGATCGGGTGGTTCCGGTTCGACTCGGACAGACGTCTCCTATCGTCGAGCCTGCCCACACGACACCTTTGGAATTCGGTTACTGCTGTATTTGTAATCTGTTGTGTTTGTTGTGTGAATTCACAACAGTAAAACTTTGTGATTTGACTTTCTCCATTGTCCGTTCATTTGCGCCCCCTGTTGTGGGTCCGTGTTCCTACACTTTCCCAACATCCAGTTAGAGATCATGTACCGCCTTTCAAATTTCACCAAATTGACAAAATTTAGTCTCTACTGAAATCTAAGCATTATGATATAGGTTTATTTTTGTAACATGTTTCAAAATTACAGTTCATTTTATTTCTAACTAACCTTTACACCTTTACAAAATATATGAGAAACATATTAGATTTCGCCAACATACTATTTTATTTTGTTCGAGGGAGTCTTAATTTAATTTTTTCAATCCCTTATTTAAATGCTAAGGAATAAAACTATGGTGGTGCCAAAGAAAATTCTTTTAATGACTTAAATCTTGAAAAAAACCCAAAGGCCAGATAGCTTTAAAATTGTACAGCCAACATTTTCTGAGATGACATAACATCTGCAGAGACACACACAGACAGCCGGGCAGAGCACAGCCCCTATATGAATATGCAGGTTGTGTCTTCACTTAAATAGAAGTCACATTGTCTTTAGACAGACGGTAAACTGATGCATCTGCAGCACTGACTGTGACGTCATCACTGCATCCTCTATCAGTGTCAGCAATAATGTTTCAGCACAAAAACAGCAGAAGTAACAGCAAAATACATAATTTGTTTATTGTTGAACAATTGCCTCCTGGCTTACTGCTGGAGAAAATCATTATGTGTCAGTAAACCTTTCAGTCAGTGATGCCCAGACCTTTGTAATGTGGACATTATGATGGCAGTACTGAGAACTGAGCGAGTGGGAAATTAATTTTATGTTTTCTCATCAAGTTTGACCAGCTGTTACAGAATTAAGCTCATGTTCCCACTTTGATCCTTCAGTCTGCTCATGCAATAATCAATCCAGCTGTCTGGCTTATTTCTCAGACCCACTGATTGATGGTGTATTACAAGATATGCATGCAGCTAATGGACCGTCGTAGGCTGGACCATAGTCATAGCTACAGGGTAGGACTTACAGTTTAACACCCTCCCAGAGAATTCCCCACATAGTAAAAATTACACTTTTAGATCCCAAATTAGTCAGCTACTTCAGAATTATTCAGGGGTTTGAAACAGTCATATCACTAGATGAAGCTACTGATTCAGAAAACGGTTTCAAAATGTTTATAATGATAACTGAAACAATTGCTTCAAAGATGTTTGTTTCAAAATGTTTATTGTGTGGTTAGCTGTTGTCATCCCAACCCGATCTCATGCTAAATTGGTGATGGCATCATGACAAGTGATTTAATCTATTAGTTTGTAATACTGTCGTAAAGTGTTACAGTTTCGTGATGGTATCACAAAACTTTGGGGGACACAGTGGGGGCGGGGGGCGGTTATGGGTAGGGTTACAAATGATGGCATCACAGAAATGTGAAGTATTTCATGACGATATCATCAAAAACAAACTAATCCTAGTGTTTCAATTATTTCAAAAGACTGACACCTTTCCTCACAAAATTGATTCATTTGCTGAATTTCTCAGCAGTGAGCCATTTTCTAAAGACAATGGCTCTTTTTGTGTTTTGAAGCAATCATTTTCTGAAGCAGCTGTCTCATTTAGCTTTTTAGAACACTGAATTACTTTGTGAAGCAAACAGTGCTCCAAATACCATGTGGTAGATTTTCTGCTGAACAAGATTAATTTGTTTTGCTCCAAATACTAAATGATACAATTGCTTCAGAAAATGATTCACTGCTTCATAATGCTGCCAAACACCAAGCAAAAGAATTTCTGAGGAAAATTACTCATTTTTGAAATGCCAAAAACACTAAATTGCACTATTCCTTCAGAATATGATTCTCTGTCTCAGTGCTGGATGGTGTGGAATGTCACATCTTGTGAAATGTAGGGCGACCTTGTTTCAGAAAGTGATTCATTGTGCCAAAACACTCAAACTCAAAATGAAAGAATTGCTTCAGAAAGTATTCAACTGTTTAGAAAAGGTAATTGAGACAACTGTATCAGAAAATGGTTGCCTCAAAGCGTTAAAAGAAACATTTGCTTTAGGAAAATGGCTCACTGTTTTGAAGCATTTAAGTCAATAAATGAACCACTGACACATGACACGCTTTGCCTGTCTGACAACAGCTCTGCTAAAGTTGCACTGTCCTAGTAATCTACCAAGCTACAAAACAATAAAAGAAAGCACAATTTCACAATGAAAGCAGTGTATGAATGTTAATGAGCTCTGTTAGACTTAATTAACATGAAAATCAAATTTTATGGCAGTGTTTAATACTTTTATGTCAAACCAAGCTGAAAAATCAGTTGAACGTGCAAATTACCATCATACTGCCAGTACATGTGGCTAAATGAGATCACTTTTCTAACAAATATAGAATATAAGTTACAAAAATGTGCTAAAGGATTATTTCCTTTTTTCACTCTTGACAAACGAGACATCCGCTCATTAAAACAACCCCTGAGACTATTAACCCTCTTTCTCTCCTTCCGCTTTCCACTGCTGCAACAAATCCGCTATTCTGTAATTTTGGCAGCTTTGAGGCATTAATTATGGTTGGAGGTCTACAAGGGCCTTATTTCTACACCCCATTTCTCCTCTGGCGTCCACTAATGCACCATGCCCACCCACAGCCGCACGTGGGGAAAGAGCCCACCAATGATAATCGGGCTTTTAGCCAAAGTCAAGCTGTTGTGCAGGTCTATAATTGGAGAGAAATTGTCTAAATCAGACAGAAGCTGGGGTTTTTTCCGCCTCTTTAAATGGGTGATTTTAGAAAAGAACAAAGCAAGATCTGGAGCTTCCAGTCCATCCACACGGGGATCTCGAGTGTCGATCCAACAAAAGAGCGATTGGGGTGGTGGTGGAGGGGAGCGGGGGGGGGGGGGGGGTGCATCGAGGATGTTGGAACATCTATTGGATATACACACAGTCTCACACTTTTATTTTGTGACTCTGTGTTCACACAAACACACTCACTGTAGCTGGATGTCCTTACAGCACAGAGCATGCCACAGCTTTCGTCCTCTGCTTTTACCCTCCACTGATATGGAAATGAGGGAAGAAAGCGAGAGAGCTTATCTGAAGCCCTCCAGTGCCTGCTCCTTCTTTCCTCTGTCCATTCTCCTCTTGTGACCTCATTGAAAAACACCAGCCAGCCAGCCAGTCTGTGGAAAGTATTTAATTTAGCACGTGAGGCCGCTGCAAATTCAGGATGAATATGAGGGTAAAGCAATGCATCATTGCGTAGCTCGTATTCTGAATTTTGAGATGACCTGTAACCTGACCCACTTGCTTAATGCGTGTTTCCAGGGCGTGCACGCTACATCCATAAAATGTCCTGTAAATCACTTCAGAGGTTTTATCTTGTTACAAAAACAGTGTTTTTAGATTTAGAAGTGTTTATTTATTGTTATATAACGCCTAAAGAGATCCTTGTCATTTGATTGGTGGTTTGTATGCCATGGGATAGGGATCATTTATCCCATTTGCAAATTTTGTTCCATTTACCGTGCAATTTTGGTTCCATATGTTTCGCACCATTGCACACCACAACCACCTTGACGCTTTGTTGAAAAATAAATGTGACGACAATTTGAACAAGCTTACTGGCAGTGCATGTTCTTCTAATACAAAAATAACAAATCCAGCACACCGTAAGCAATCTGAAGGCATTTGCAGTATTCCCTGAGACATCTCTAGCTGAAGTAGAACTTCTGTTGAATGAAGAACTGTACACGGTGGCCTGTACACGAAGAATTTTGGATTTGGTTTTGAACTATCTGTTTTGGACTTCTGTTTAAAGTTCATGTTGGACTGTTTGGAACCTCTTGACCTTAAAGGACCAGTGACTCACACCAAAATGTAAGTCCCTTGTCTCTTGTTAATATATTAATAAAATATCAAATGAGAAGGATCTATTTTAGGTGTTATATAAAACAAATAATGAATGTTTTTCATTTGTGCAATGGAAAGAATATTTCATGAGGTGAAAGATGAAATGTTCCATTCATCATGAAGTATGCTTTCCATTGCACGAATGGAAAAAAAAATCATTATTTGTATACTAACTGAGAAACATCTTAGACGTATACAGAAATAAGCTTTTTCAGAGCATTTTCCACCATCTTAGTTTATTTTGTTCGAGCTGCCTTTTTTACTCCAATTGGCAGTCGCTGTGTTGTGTTGCTATTTGCATAAAATGGACTTCAGGTCTGTGTCGGCCCTGCCTAGCTGGTGGCAGAGTGACCATGGTCTCTTGCCTCTTACAAAACGCCCACTCTGATTAAAAATGAATGGCAAGTCACCGCTTTGCCTCGCTTGCAGGAACATGTAGCTAATGTGACTGTACCTTTAGTGTTTCCCTGCGCATCACACAGTGATGCAATTGGGGTATCTGACTCATCACATATTGACGCTCAGTCAAATTGAACCATTTTTGACTTGGCATTGAATACATTGACAGAAAATAATCTGGCAGCTGTAGAGATGTGACATTCCCACATGAGATTACAGGTCACACCATTTCGTGACGGCATCACAAAATGTAAATTAATCTATGGTTTGTGTTACCGTCATGAAAAGCGCAGCAGTTTTTGTGACAGTATCATGAATCCATGGAATGTGGGGTGACGCGGGGGGTCTGAGGAGGTTATGTTAGGGGAAGGGAGAGGGCTAGGTTAGGGGAAGGGGAAGGGGTAGGATTAGAAATAGTAAAAAAACAATGAAAATGTAACTAATTTCATGACAAGAGCACGGAAGAAGTGTGAGACTAGGCGGGGTACACGTTTCCACACTGTGAGGCTCCAACACTATGAGCGGCTATGACACAACCCAGTAATATGATCACTGTATTACAGTACATATTACTACTGACCCAGTATCTCCATGTGGTGATTATCTATATCATATCTGTGTTTTTTACTCTCTGTGGTACAACACACGAAATCTCACAGGATTTCCAGCAAAATTCATACATTGTTAACAGCGGAAGTGTCTCGTACCTGTAGCCAAATTTCTCTGTTTGCACGTCTAAGATAAGGGTTGAGAAATCATTTGAGTGCTAGAAGTCGGCGTAAGTGTGAAATCCTCAAACGGGATGTGAATATGAAGTGAACCCGATGATAATAAGATCCAAACGGCAGTGTACCAGAACAGGACAGATTAGTACAGTTTTGTTCAGTTTTCCTCTCCTGCTGGAGTGTAATAGATGAATACGTGAACACAACAGGGCAGATTAATACAGTTTGGTCCTGATTATGTACATGTAGCATCGTCATTCCCTTTTGCAGTCTGCACTGTGCATCCTGCACTTCTGCCAACTAACCACATGACTCGGTGGCACAGCTTTAAAACAAAGTTTGTTTTGATCTGTCCTGGAGGTTTCTGCTAACACAGCCATGAGATGAGAAAGTCCATTTGAAGACATAAAACCGAAATGGAATAACAAAAGAGGACTCGCTGTTTTTACTGCATGTGGAGAAAGTGCATGAATGTTGTACTGAACAGTCAAACGTGTGTTTGTGTATTTGTGCTGAGTGTGTGTGTGTGTGTGTGTGTGTGTGTGTGTGTGTGTGTGTGTGTGTGTGTGTGTGTGTGTGTGTGTGTGTGTGTGTGTGTGTGTGTGTGTGTGTGTCAGAGGCAGAGTTTGTTTTATCAGATCACACAAGCATTTGCTGTAACGTGCGCATGTGCATTTGACTCTTATGACCATTTTTATGAGTGAATGTGAAAGGAATGTGTGAAAAAAGCAGATATATAATACAAAGGCTCATCTATTTTCAGTTTTATGATAATTCACTCCACTCAGAAGGGTGGAGACTGAGAGGCCCTCCACAGGACAAGAACTGATTTCAACAAAAGCCATTTCTTGAAAGCAGCTTGAGAATTTAAGATTTTTTTTACTGATTGTCCTCATGTATGTAAAACCTTTATTTCTCTCCTTTAAGATGCAAATCAACATAAGTTAGCTGCATAAAATGAGGTCCTCTTACAGCAAGAGGAGTTCACAGTAAAAATGGGACAGAATTGAGAAGACGTTTTATTAAGCTGAAATATTTTTGAACTTGGGTTCTATTTTTAGTATATCTAGATGTTTTGGGCTTCATGTCTTCATTCATGACAAAAAAGAAATGTAATCAATGCAGTACTGAGTGAGAACACAAACATAACCTATAACCTATGACCTAACTGTATTGGGCACTGGAAACCGCTTCTTCTGGCCATTGAACAAGTGAAAATGTCATTAGAAGTGTCTGGTACCATGGAGAGGATCCCTATGGAGTTAAACATGTGCATGTTTAAAGAAACTTTTTAAGATGACCAGTTATATAGTTAGCCGCTTATCTTTGCCTCCAGTTCGTTTGACAGAGCTGCCCTCTGCTGCCTCATTACAAGTCGATTGCCAAGGAATAACTTTGTCTGTGTGCAGGTTTATCCTCCATGTAGACCCTCTCCATGCTACCAGACACACATCTGTTCGGTTGTAACAAGAAGCCCTTTACTTTGAGTGTTTTTAGTTTTCCCCATACAGTTATGTAGCCGTTTAACTTGTGACAGTGCCTTCTAAATCAATGTTGCATCAATTAAATTTGTTTTTGTCCATAACAGTAGAGTAGCTAAATGCTGATTTTGAGGAGAATTGCTCAAATAATTATATAAGCATGGAACTTGGCAAGAACATCCATACTGGTGTACAAAAATTAGCTGATGAACCAAAGCAAAAGTCCAAGATGGCTACCTTTTTATTTTTTCAAGATGGCTGCTTTTTGGGGGTGGGGGCTGACAAACAGCAGTGGCAAAATCAACATTTGACCTCTCTCATGAATTAAACAGCATAGTACAATGATTACAGTTTCTAAGTTTTATATAAAATAGTGAAACATGAATAAATCAAAATTTGTAAACTTTGAAACATTTGAAACTGCCCTAATGGCATAAACTGAAATGTATGTATGAAGAATAAATTTTGTCATGTCAAAATTAAAATGGATCTTTTATATTTTTTAAATTAAATTTAATGCCAACTATTAATATAGTTTATAAAATGTTTTTGTGCCTGTCCTATAAGAGTACGTTAACTGTTAATTTATGTTGGGAAAGGTTATGCCAAATGAATATTTACACATTGTAATCATTTCACAGACAAAAAAAGGGTAAATGAGGGATAATTAATGGCAAAAAATACAAAAAAAAGTTATTACCAGACCCAGTATTTAAGTAATTCCATCCATATTATTGAGAGATATGGGTATTTAAAAAAACAATGGTGACATTCATGGATTTTCTCTTGGTTCATCAGAAAATTTTGAAGAGTACCTCAGTGTGAATGGTTATGCAAATTCTCATGCTTGTATCATTATTTGAACAATTTTTCCACTGTTATTTCCACTATTGTGAAAATATGAACAACACGTGTACAATATAGAGTTAAAGTTGGAAAATGTCAATGTTTGACTTTAAAGCACTGTCAAACTAGTGTTTTCCTGCAACTTGTATCATTCTAATTGCATTTTTATTGAATTTCCTCAATTTTGAAATAACAACATTTGCAAATTAAACCTGAAAAAGATGAGACCTCTGTAGATGTATCAGTTCATTTGTGTGGGGGGTGTGGACATAAAATAGATGGGTGTTTTTGTGTGTTTGAGTGCTTGGAGCGCCGCTCTGTGTCCCCTGGGCTGTGTTAACGCTCCCGCCGTCTGTTGTTGTGTGTGTGTGTTAAACACATGCAGTCCCTATCCTTGCCACAGTGGTCATCGGATTACTCTGCACCAGCGGATACCTGGTTTGGCGCAACTGGCGGCGCAAGAACACCAAGAGCATGAACTTTGACAATCCTGTTTACCGCAAAACCACAGAGGAGGATGACGACGAAATCCACATCGGGAGACACAGCGAGACCATCGGACACATCTACCCAGCTGTGAGTGGCAGTCACAGTCAGCCATTCATAGCGCTCCCTCTAGGGGGCGGCATCACAGACAGCAACTCTCACTGGTACTCAGGGGCGCCAATGCTCTCTCGTGACAAATGAGAGAAGACCATTGAGGTACAATGTTGATGTTTAGGTTGTGTGAGGATGCACAGGGGTTTGGAAAAGCCCCTTTTTTTGTACTCGTAGGCCTGGCGGAAGGAAGAACAGGTTTGCACATACATGATTTTTGCAGCACCAACTGAAAACACCAATCAGACAGACACACACATAAGCCATTCACCAGTTCACCAAGTTCATGTTTCTTTCACCATCATTAATCGTGGTTGTACAGTACTCTTTGTCGTCAACCCACCATCCCATTTTTGTGCATCTTACTAGTTTAACAAATGTTTGTTCAGTTCATAATTATTCCCTACGAAATTTTTTAGGCCATCATAAACTGTCAGGTTGCATAAGCAACTGGTGGAAAAGTTTAGATGAGAGATGAGAATGAGTCTGTCGGGGATTACTGCTGCTTCGATGTGTTGTAGTATGTATGAAGGAAAGGTTAAAAAACAGGGGTTGACATTAAGCATTTTTGCCCACTGGCCCAGCAGACTGGTACCTTTCCAAACTGGCTGCCACGCCCTCTTTTAGATTCATGAATTCCTCCAAATGATGCTGGCCACCCTTCAATTGGTTGGTAAAAAAAAAAGAAAAAGCTTGCCCTTTCTTGTTCAAGCAGTTGAACAGAACAAACCCCAAACCTTGAAAATGTTGATGTATAACTGTATTACAAAGTTTCAAAGATAAATATTGATATTCTCCTGTATGGTTGTAAATGTCAAAGGGACTTGCTCCTTTGCTACTATTGATGGTTGAACTTTAAGCAGCCAGATTCTGCCAGGACCTGGCATTTATTAAAATTGACATACTTCCATTGGGAAATAAATGAAGAGTGTGTATTTTCCATAAGGAACTGGGCCAGTGGTAATATCAGACCTTGGACTTTTGAATCATCATAGTTGGATCAGTTTGGGGGATTTGCACAAAACTTTGTTGGGCACTGATCAGAAATTATAGCAGTAGATCTGAAATCCAGCTGATTTCCTAAAAGTAACCATCAACCTGCTGCACCCAGGCACCATGGGCATCACCAGTGAGGTGCAGTACCTGCAAGATGGGTTATAATCAGAAAAATGTCCCACATGACTGGAGTGCTGAAGCTGACAAACCCTCTCGATGCACTCCGGTCTTGTAGGGCAGGTACTGTACGTTGTTGGTGAGGACTGTATCAGCTGGACCGGCGTTGCAGAGTCTCCTTCAGTACCTGCACATTTGGCACAAAGTCCTTCAGACAGCACCCTCTCCAGAGATCTAGAACTACTGAAAAGATCTATCAAAGGCCTGGACTGCATCATAAAACTAAGCACTTGATTTTTCTTGAGAAATTATGGTTTTGTGACCCAAAAATGCTGCTGGACCAGTATTAATGTGTCCCCCCATGAACAGATGTCCTTTCTAGTTTATTAACAAAGCAGAACTGAAATGCAGTCTGTGTGTGTGAGAAGCTACACAAACATCACATCATGGAAGATAAAGGGAGGTCAGTACACACTCACTTTTTGTTCGAGTATAAATCAGAAAAGAAACACAAACCAGGAGCACAAATCAGAATCGGGGACAAATCAGAGCAGATGTGGTCTGTCCTGCAGACATGACGTGTCTACATGTTCCCGTCATTCTGCTGATTTGGTGCATTTTGAAAAGCATGTCTTTATCTCAAAGCTGCATTTTTTGTGAACTCCAGAGATGATGGCAGCTGTGACGTACTCTCACATGCACCTTAATGAAACTGTCAGACTGGAAAAAGTGCATAATGATGTTTGTTTAATAATCATCCTTATTGGCGCTATAAGTACCAGCAGGGAAACAGTTTAAAATGGATTGGGGGTAGGTGCGTTTAGTGCTGTGACCGGTTGGTGTGAGGACAAAATTCTTTGTGGTCCTGCAGAGAGCAATACAGACAATATTTCTGGATATAATTATTATAATAATTGACTTTTGTAGGGCTTTAAATGAGGAAATCTACAAAGTGCTGCACAAAAAAAATCACAACAATAAAACAAAAACTTCACATCCCTAAAAACAGCCCAAATTAAAACCTCAAAGACAAAAATACTTGGTTTGATGACAGGCTACACACACACACACACACGTCAGATTAAGGTAACCATGAAAAAATGTTTGAATGAATGTTTGTGCTCTTTGTGTTTTATCTCTTTCTGTACTTCTAATCCTTTTCGTTATTTCTTCTCACTTTATTGGCGCTATGGCAACCTGAGAAATCAGGTTGATATCATGCTGGAGGCAAGCATCCTGCACGAGCATTAGCCAGTGAACTAAGGAAAAAAAACAAGGAAGGAGACAAGGACAGGACACGGGGACCTTCTATTTGTTCTCTCTCCGTCTCTTCTGGCTGTCCTCTGCTCCAGCCTCCTGTGTTAACCGTCTTTTTATCTGCTGTTTGCAGCGTGTGGCACTCAGTCTGGAAGATGATGGCTATCCCTGAAAGCGGGGAGGAAAAGCAGCGTGTCCCCCTTCCCAGTCCCCCCTTGGCTCCTCCTCCTCTCACAGCAGGCTCCGCCTCACCACAATGAGGTCACTACAACAAAAGAGAGAGAAACAGAAAGAGAGAGAGAGAGAGAGCCCTCTTTAAAGGAGTGGAGTCATCATGTACTACTTATATTTCTCGTCTTTTCCCACTTCTTCCGCTGCAGTAACAATACTACCAATACTATGTCTTCCGTTAGTTTTTAGTAGTAGTAGTAGTAGTAGTAGTAGTAGTAGTCGCACTCGTGCACCCTTTGCTCCTCTCCTCTCTTCTCTGCCTTTTGTTGGCTGCAGAGCTTTTTAAATGACTTTATTCGCACTAACCTCATTCATCTGATTGTAAATCGGAAGCAGCCCAGAATTCAGGAGAAACCAGCACAGATTATTGTTCATTCCTCATATTTTAGCTATTTATCGGCGTCTTTGATTTTGTAAATATGTCATTTCGCTATGCACACACAAAAGCCCGATTTGTTCAAACCTGGCGAGGAAAGCATAGGACTGAATGTTATTTTTCTTCCTCCCACATATTGAGTTGACAAGACCTTTTTTTTTTCCTTCTTCTTCTTCTTCTTTCACCTTTTTTCCCACACTCAAATTCCCCTTTCGGCGTACAGCGTGTCGGCAGAAAAGCTAAATATAGCCGGGGGAATGAAGACCTAAAAATGATGGGGTTGTCTGGATGTTTGGAGGTGATTTTTAGGCTGAAAATGTGATGGGTTTACTGTGAAAGAGGATGGACCCTCAAGGCACAAAAGCAACAAGGCAGAAAAGGCAAGGGATTATGGGTAGTCTTCTCCCTCTCCTGCTGTCAGATGTGTTCTCCACACTCTTAATAACGGTAGGCTTGGACAGCAAAAATGTGGTTGAGTGGGTGAGTGAGTGAGTAAGTGGGTGGTTGTGATGACTACTGCACAAGATCAACTGAAAAAGCAGCTTTGTTTTGCCTGTGTAGCTTCTCATAGACCAGTCTGCCACCTGCTGGATGGGTAGTGGATGCAGGATGGATTGAAGATTATTACAAGCAGCTGGGGTTGCACTGACGTTACAGTGAAATTAGCTACAAACGATGGAGACAAGCAGTTGGTTTTGTCGCTTGATGGGCGTTCTCGGGGTGCGCACGCTACATCTCCGTAAGGTGTCTTGTAAGTCACTTCAGAGGTGTTATTTGGTTGCAGTGACAGCGCTATTTACAAAATATATGCAGAAACGGAGCTGTTTCAGAGCGTTTTCTGCCATCTTGAACAAATTTGTTCGAGTGAACAACCTTCTGACATCACACTGCATGTTCACTTTGATTGGCAGTCACCATGTTGCGTGGCTCAGTATTTACATAAAATAGACTTTAAGTTTATTTTGGCCCCTCCTAGCTCTCAGCAGAGCAACTGTCATCTCTTGCTGCTGCAAAATGCCCACTCTGATTGAAAATTAAGGGCAAGTTGCCACATTGCCTCTGTCGCTTGTTGTCGTTTGTAGCTAGTGTGACCTTACCTTTACGTGTAGTTTATCTACCACACACTGAACAGTGGGCACATTGTGTGCTCGTCAGTGTAATCCACCTACTGGTGCCCACCCACCTTAAGCTAGCAACCATGAGGAGAAACATGATGCACTCTGTGTGAGGAAATATGGGACAAAACATACCAAGAACATAAACTTGGAGTAGATAGAACGTGTGGCTGGGGCTTTTTGGCGATGCTGCAGTTTAGTGATGGCAAGCTCAAACCATCGTCTCACGGAACACTGTTACAGATTCTCTCAAATGGAAGACATCGTGCACTGTGTTAAATAAATGTTGCCTCATTGCACTTGTTATTAAAGTTACGTAGGCATTTCAGCTCTGGGCTTTCGTCAGCATTATCATAGCTAATTCAATTTTTGCTTACTCAGAGTATGACCTCGTTCAGGTCAATGTAATCGGAAAATCCTGTTTACATGCCAGTGTCTAATTCAGAGTCCTATCTTAATATTGGAATTCTGCAGTCCGTGTAAACGTATGATATGACTAAAGTGAACTTGTGCTTTAACTGATGCTGGACACTGAACAAACATCAGTCCCGGTGTTCCAGTGTATGCACAATGCTGCTACACTGTTGGCGTTCCAGAGATGAATGCTAGTAACTTCACTGGAAAACTGGAAGGAATTGCATCTTGCTGTTGCTGAGTGTTCTGCACAGTTGTGTCTCCTTCTGCCATGTAAACTGTTGTGCGACGCTGGCAGGCTTAACTGAATGAACTGAGCACGGAATTGATTGTGGAGCTGCAGATGAGAGCAAATGTGTAAACCGGTGTAAAGAGCTTTTCTCCCGTTGGCTGGCCACGGACACATTCCAGCCCAGTGAATCAGACGGGATTAATGCCGGTGGCGTATCACAATAATTGCATGTAATGTGTTGTAATAATGAATTAGTCTAAGCTCTTATGGCAGGGTAACGCGACAGCAAAGTAATTCGGGCAGATCGACAGTCCTGTTTTAATCTTCCTGAAGTATATTTTGGTGTGGTTAGGTACATTTTCGTGCATTATTGGAGTTATCTTTTTTGTGGCAGTCTGAAATGTAAATAAAATCACAAAGCTTCCATTCTCAGACCTAAACATCTGAACAATGCTGCATGTCTGCTGAGGCGTTTGATGAAGTGATGTTGTTCAAGTCGCCTTTCCAGCGTTTGCATGCACCGGGGATCTGTTTGAATGAAAGGTGAACATAAGTACAAGAAGGCAGCACAGCAATCAGACGCCTTCCATTGACTCCGTACTGCATAGAGACCCAAACAATTTTAATCTGTGCACACAAACAAACGCCCAAGCGGCACAGTGAGCTCACCACTTTTCAATGGAAATATTTACTCTGTGTAGATCAGTGATCTTTGACTCCAGCACTACTGGCATAGTTTTGACCTTGAACAAGTACAATCCAAAAAATATATATATTTCCATGAAACTGCAAGTATGCAAGAACATACAGTAATTTGTGATGCTTCCACCTGATTAGTGCATTTTACCAAATGTTTAGCTGCCGTTTTGTGATGAGTGAAGATGGTTTTGCAACATTATGCAGAATATACTATACTTGTGTAACAATTGTTTGCAGAAATATTTGCCTGCCCCAAGCTCGTCAACTTCCCAAACATTACGAATGTCGCCATCTCAGCCACTGTGTCTGCACTGCGGTTAGATTTTCTCGTTCTTCCTCAAGGACCTGAATCATCGCAGTGCCTCGCCATCGAGAACAGAGCCAACAACTCCTGTACCACCTTGTCGCTCCATCTGCCACGTCTGCTATCAGTTCTTCTACTCTTGAAGATGATTCACTTCTGTGGCTTGGCGCTTGTTGTTGTGACCTTCTCCCATGTAAGTTAGCGACCAATCAGCATTGAGCCCCACCCAGTTGTTTTTCAGGGCCATTCAGAAGTACCTACTGTGGGTCAGGGATTTATCTCAACAACATCAAAGTATTTTCTTCGCCTTGTACTTCTTTGTGCTGGTTGTACCACTCATGTTGAATTTGAGTGTTGGGGTTAGTGGGCATGTCTTGTTCATTTTGACTGCATCCACAGTGAACACACAGGATACGTGGGATGTTATGTGTGTGCAGTTGCAGTTGTGCTGTTTATAGCAGCTGTGTTTGTGCCTTAATATGGCAAAAAATCTGCAGTATCACAGAATCAACATTTTCTTCTTCCAAATTTCTCTGATTGAGTCACAATCCCCCCCAACACCAGTCAAAGATCTGGTACTATTACTAATCATTCTCATGTTGGAAGCCATGATTGCTTTTTTGAGAGGTAGTGAGTAGAGGGGGGCGGATCGATCCTAATATCGATAATATCGATACCAATGCTGGTATTGATATTGAACGATCCTCATGTAAAAAGATCGATACGCACGCACTGACTGCTACACACGCAGATTCATCAAAGTCTACTCTCTGTCTGTAAGAGCAGTGCTGTTCTGTGTCACACAACACAGAGCAGCGCACCCTTGTATTGTGGTTTGTCAGCCCTGTACCTCAGGAGATTTTGTTTTAAGTTGTGTTGAGTGATATTTTTTAAAACAAAAATATTGATTGTGATAATAAAGTATTTTGTTGTCACGTACAATGTTTGGCGAAATTCTAACCTAGCTCTTTTGGATCTTTTGCATCTATGAAGCTTAAATATGAAAACGTATTGGTATCGCTATCGATATCGGTGATACCGGGCCTGTATTTACTTGGTATCGGATCAATACCAAAATTCCCGGTATCGCACACCTCTAGTGGTGAGGGCCCAGTTTTCTGCCTAGATGGTTGCCATCCAGGATCTTGAATGGTTTGATAGTATGGTGGTGGTGGTGACATGCTGCCAGACCTGACATATTGGGTATAAGTGAAACACCTACTGTAGGTTGACAGTATTAATGTTGGCTTTGTTTTGTATTCAGCTGAAACAGTGACAAGAACTCCAGAGGTGCCAGCCTTTATGATGTCATCGTTATCATTACGACTTCAACACACTATAACTTTACAACATCTCCCGGTTATTACAATATGAGCACTTATTAGCTATTTATTCTCATTTGTGCCGTGTAGGGATGAAACTGTGTGCCTGTGTGGGTAATGTCACGTCAGTCCTTTTTGGCCTCAATCACTGGTCAGCTCAGGTCCAGTTATCGTAAAATCATGACGGCCTCAGTGGTAACAAGGTCGGTTCTCAAAGACCAAAAGTGTCAAAAGTATGGTATTAAAAGTGGTCATACCCAACAAGAAACGTAAAGGTCCAATTCTGGATGGCACACCACTAGAACAAGCAAATGAGGTCAGCGAGTTTGCTTTAGCATATTTGGGCACTTTGCATTTTTTTGGCTCTACATGCCTCATGATCTGAGTTTTCAGTTAGTGCCACTGGGCCTGAAAAAAAATTGAATCCATCCATCCGTTTTTTATAACCTATTTATTCCAGTTAACGGTTTGGACAATTATGGGAGCCTATCCCAGCAGTCATTGGGCTCGAGGGTTCACCCTGGACAGGCTGCCAGACCATCACAGGGCCGACACTTATAGACAAACACATTCACACTCTCTCACACCTATTTTCAATTTAGCCACCAGTCCACCTAAACTGCCTGTCTTTTGGAAGTGGGAGAAAGCGGCGTAAACACGAGGACAGCATGCAAATGCCACATGGAAAGGACCAGATCGGAGAACCTGAGACCTATCTTTTGTGAGTCTTGTCCACTAGTTTCCACTACTTTGTCTACTAGTTTCCTCTCTATGCAAGAACATGCATAAAGAGGGAACTAGCAGACATTAGCATGAGCTTTTGGACAAAGTGCAGCTTTGAAATTATTTAATTATCAATTTTCCTAAACCTATAGTTTATGAATGTTCAGAATCAGACTGAGAATTCTTAAACCACTTTAGTTGAACCTTCGTGCTCATTCACACTATGACGTGATGTGACTGAGGCTGGCCGACATAGCAGATTCTCAAAACTCTCTGGAGAAACATCAGAGAAGGCTCGCTCCAGGGGTCCAAATTTCCTGTCTTCAAAGCAGGTCCAAGTAGCTCAGTGTTTGGTCCATTGACTTACTATAGGATGTAGTTCAACTTTTACTATTGCGTGCACTGATAACGTTTGAGATTTTAGTCTATAAAAATTCAACAAAACTCTGTGATTATATCATTTGCTACGGTGTGTTGTTGAGATAGATTATACATATTCCTACACATTTCTTCCCATTTCTAAATATTTCTTCATGCTCAAGGGATCTAGAGGAGATGGTGCGTCCAGTAAACCCTCAAAGATTGGTCAACAGAGGTGAGCGCTGCCCAACTGACCTAAACTTTGCTCTGGTTGGCGTTAATCAAGCTTTCGTTCTCTGTTAGCAAACGCCGGACTTGTCAAAGTGTGAATGCACCCTTAAAACAGACTGTTCAGTTCTGAATCAGCATTTTGTTTTTTGGGGGTTTTTTTGGTTTTAAATATTTCAGACATTTTCCACAGTTCTTCAATTATTTCTATGAGAATTCTTATCATATTTTCCAAGCCATTAATCTCATTTTATTTCTTAATATTGTGGATGATATTTTAATTACTGCTGGTAAGAAAGAATGTCGTCATTATTTTGAAAAGTTAAAACTTGTAGCTCAAGAGTACATGATAACATTTCATTCTCAAAAGTAGGCCGTGTCTACATTCCATCATTAGGACATGGCGTCACTGACGGTTGGCACCTCTGGATCTGAATCGTGCCAGTTCCTTTTTACTCCCGTACTGTCTTGTTTCTCATTTTTGTTTGGTAAAAAACTATCTTTTGTGAATTTCAGATTAAATTAAGGTCTAGATTGAGCTCTGAGCCAAGCCTACTCCAGACTATAAACTTGTCATCATGTCCATGTTTGCTTCATTCCAGGTCCAATGGAGTCTGTACTGAGGGAGCAGTTGGGAGAATAAATTGCTTATTTGTTGAGGTTGCTGAGTGTGGAAAAGTGCAGAAAAGTTGTTATTGCTTCATGTGTGGAGACACATAGCCCTGGCTGCTTTGTGGTCACCTTGAGACAAGTTGTCCTCACTGAAGGACACAGAACATCCATAAAGTCTTTTGTCTTTCATTGTATGTGATATTTATAGTGGTGATAGTAGAGGAAACGCTGTGCATGTAGACTTTCTGGGGAAATTCTACACTATGGGCTCAGCAAAAGCAGGAGGTTCTACTTTTTCCAATCTACACCTGTGGGTGAGCGCTATTTCTGGGTTGGATGAGAACAAAGGTTAATGCACTGATTTTGTGTTTGTATACTTTGGCTGTCATTGTGTTATACTAATACAGGTGAACTCTGTTTACTCGTGCAAGTTGGGGTCCACAACATCAGACCATGAGTTATCTGAAACTGCGAGTTAATGAGGTTGACCACTAAAACTTAAAATCATTATAGAGCAGTCAAAATTTTCGGGGTCCACAAATCGGCCATGAATAAAGCTGAAATGCGAGTTACGCAAATGTGAGTTAACGGGGTTTACCTGTACAAGTATGTTGGTAACAGCGACTTAGTTACTTGAACTCTTAGTTTTAATCCAGAGTGCTGTCCTGAACAAAACATGATTTATCCATGTATATTTAACACTTAATAATGCAATTGCAAATTTTTTAAGCAAATTTTTCTTAGCAAGTGTTGTTGTTCAAGATAGCGCCATCACAGTTATTTTGTTTTGACAGGAAAATCCGATAGTGTTCTACAGCTGGGAAGATGCTCGAGACGATGAATGTTCAACATCTCAATGTTGGTGGTTTCCTACACACTAGCAGAGGTATTCATCTTCACCCAGTTGAAGAGTAGTTTCCAAGTTGTGTTTTTCGTACAAAAACAATTAAGCGCAACTTTGGAATCATCCCAACAACATAACAGCGATAAACAAACTACATCACTTACCGAGGGCACTTCTTCAGCCTTTTAAAGGTGCTGTATGATTTTGTGCTAAAACTATCAACCCTGTACTATTTTTTAATAGTGTTAAGATATTTGTTTCACGTTCTGTATTGTATTGACTTATTGAATAATTAATGCAATGATTCCACACACTCCAGTACAGTAGGTGGCACTTTACACCTCTAAACCTGGTTTGCAAGTCGCTGATAAACACAAAGAAGTTTAATTATTTTATAAGCGTTAAATTTTTCAGACTGTAACTGATGACGTGACCAAGGCAACCACCTTAAAGCAGTGATTTGTGATGGATTTAATCATTCACATGTCTGGAAGCTGTCGTATTTCAGAAGTTGCTAGCTTTACACGAAGGTAACGGCGAGCATTGGCATGACTGAATGGCTCCTTTGTGATCATTGCTGTGTGGCTAACTGGCCTAAGACGTGTGTGCAACTTGTGCGCACAGAAAGCCAAAGTGACCACGTCGAGAATGCCGGCTTTGCTACGGATACACGTGAGGCACTTTATGTACAGGATGAACCTCTTAAGCTTTTAGTGGCACACATGACTTTTTGGATATAATTTTATCATTTAAAATGGCTTTTTATTTATTGTTCGATTACACGTCCAAACTCCTGATAAGTCACAATTGAAGTTTGTGGTGATGTCTGAAGCTGGTCACAGCTCTGTACGTTAGCTGTGCAGCTAACTGTAGCATCCCACACTGATAAGACAGCCTAGCATTAACATCCCACATGGACAGAACAAACTAACATTGGTGCCACACAGGGTGAGCTAACATTAGTGTCAAATGCTCACTGGACAAGCTAACATTAGCATCACTTACTGGCAAGATGACCTAGCTAGCAGTAGCGTAAAAAACTAACAGGGCAAGCTAACATAACTGGTAGGATGAGCAGTGCACATGCAGTTTCTTTTCAACCATTAAATAGTCAGATGAATGCTTCTTGACACCATTTTTGTATGATCAGGAAGTGTCCACTTTGTTACAGCCTAATGAAACACTGTTAAATTAGAGCCTGATTAATTCAAGATTCTCGCAGTTTGAAAAGTGGACTCTGTAAAATTCTAGCTTAATTTCTAAAATTATTATTCGTTAAACTGTGGTCAAATTGTTAGGTAGAATTTATAGATAATTCACATAGAATTATTCTCATGGTTTAAATCTCTGTTTAATTCATTTGTACAGCACTGGAACATTAATGATAAACATTATTGCAGACTGGGACAGTTACTAGCTGTTAACTTCTTTGTCAACCCAAAGTAGATTCAATCCATGATGAGATTGAAATCCTAGCAACCCAGGTAATCTGTCATCATTCAAGTGATTGTAATGTTTCTGGTTTGTGCTCCTTGGTGTCTGAAATCTTGCCATTTCTTTAACTCTTTGTTCTCTCTGTGCACAAGTTGTGCACGTCTGCTCTTTCTTTACAGTGTAGTTGACCCACGCTGCTTTAACTATGATGTACTGAATGCCATCTAACATAAACCACATCTCTCAATTGCCATATCCTAAAACCACCTCTGACGCCTCATGTGTCTCTCTGTTGTCTTTAGCTACGGCTTCGTTCACACTACAGAATTTAAAGCTCAATTATGAGTAGTTTTTGTTTTTTGGTAATTTTTCCATGACTGCTCATTTTTGTCTTTGTGATCGATCTGTTGCTGACTCCCCTAAAAGGACGTGCATTTGGATGGCTGCTTTAAAACCTCTTAAACCCTAGAGTCCCCAAATTTGGGGACTTGCCCTGTTTTGGAACATTTGAACACTCATAACTAACCAATGCTGACAGCAACATGCACTTATTATACATCAAAATGTCAAGCGAAGTCTCCTCTACAAAAGTGTCCACTTCAATCACATATCAACTAACCACAGCTGAAACGCCAAGCAAATAAAGACAAATCGGAATTCATTTTTGGGAAATACTCATTTACTCCTACCAAGTATTATTTACTTTCAATTTTTTTGCATCTATAACATCCCCTAGGACCTGTCTTTTAGCTGATCCAAACTTTTGCATTTTTGACCTTGTACAAGCTGAGAAATAAATCATAATGTATGGGTATGTGAGTTTGGTGAAGTAGGCTCTAGGGCTTAAGGGGTTAAATGATGAATGATTCATTGGATAATAATTTTTTGCAATTAATCCGAAAAGCATTTTTGCATCATTTCCATAAAATAGTATTTATTGTTGATATTAGACAGTAACTCTAGCTGAGGTATAAAATAAAAAAGCAACGGTGTACTTAAAGGTACAATAAACCATTTATTACCAATTGCATGAAAGCAGCACTTTCTCAGACCAAAACACTGGCTTCTCTTCAGCCACCTCTCCTTTTTCCTGAATAAAGGAAAGGTTAAACTTTTGTGAATGAGCTCAATTTTACGTTACTGTATATCACCTTCAAAGGAACATTCAAGAGTAGCATAGTAGCCCCAACCAGTCCCAGCAGAAGACTGCCCCTCCCTGAGCCTGGTTCTGCTGGAGGTTTCTTCCTGTTAAAAGGGAGTTTTTCCTTCCCACTGTAGCCAAGTGCTTGCTCACAGGGGGTCGTTTTGACCGTTGGGGTTTTACATAATTATTGTATGGCCTTGCCTTACAATATAAAGCGCCTTAGGGCAACTGTTTGTTGTGATTTGGCGCTATATGAAAAAATTGATTGATTGATTGACATAGAATATTTGATTCGCATCATGTCTGACGTTGCGTTCAAAACAGTGAAATTTTTAAATTTCACAATTTCATATTCCTCTTCAAACTATGAAAAATTCTGTCACCCAGACAACAAATGTAACAACACCTGAACAAATGTTGGTGTTAAATGTTTGCGTAGAAAAGTTCATTCTTTTGAAATTACTGTATCTGCGTGCTGGACCGCTGCTCGCCAAGCATCAGCCCACCCCCTTTTTGAAGAAAGTTGGTTAAACGCCCACCTGAAATTGAACTATTTTTTGTTAAAGTTTATTAAACACATGCCCTAAAAGAAATGTTGTGACCCCAGTCGTTAGCACATCATAAAAAGCAACAATGTAAGGAATTGTCACAATGTTTTTCTCATCTCTTCTGCATCTTACCTGTGACAGCGTCATCAGTGGAATCAAAGTTTATGCTGAAATGTGCTCTTACTTTGAAAGATTCTTGCACAAGAGGAAGCGTTCTAGGACAGTGGTGAAGGTCTGCTGTGACAGTTTTTATGCTGCCGAGGTGAGAAAGCAGCTTAGCATTGGCACGACATCCACTTGGCAACCTGTGAGCAAGGACAGGACAAAACAACCATCTGGAAAGTTTTCTTTCTGTTGTCCACTCTAAGAACTTTCCGCCAGACATCAACTGAACTCATCTAACAAGGAACACATTTAATGAATGAGAAAATGACAAAATCATATACGAAGAGTGAGTTATTTGTGATTTATTGTTTATTTGTGATTAAGTCAGGTATTTTATTGGAATAGGTAATCCAACGAACGTAATTCCACTGTCACGCTAGAGCACAAATAGCGTGAGTGCATTCGAACTGCACTTGAACACATCGTACAGCATTCCTGGGCACTCTGACGTGCATACAGTAATTACATCTATGCTAACTCACTGACTATTAGTTTGAAAGTGATGAACCTTGTGAATTAACATATTACACTTTATTAACACAGAAAATATTTTAATATCAGTCATTTTTCTGCAACTTTCTATATCAAAGTGATAAAATAAAAACTGATGAAGTGGGTAGTGTCACATTGTGTCAGATGTTTACAGAGAGGATCATGGAGATGGGTTTGTTATGGACTTTGTTTCTCAGTCAGGTCAAGTGTCGTCATAACTTTATTTTCCCAAGTAGGAGGTCAAACGATTTCAATTTCCAGTTTGTCTGAAACGTACTGATAGCCCAGTGAAAATGAGGCCATAATATTAAGTACTCCCCCTTTCCTCCCAGGTCGCCTCTGCCTCTTCCATCAATTTGAACACCGTGTGCTGTTGTATGACAAGATATGTGATGTTTCAGTTCCAAGTGAATCTGAAATTCCTTTGCCAGCTATTTTTTAGTCGCTGAGTTTATCGATTAGTTTTTCAGACGACTGCTTAATAACACTAACCAACACTGCAGGTCACATGTCTAACAAATCTCAGACCTCACCTCTCTTGAACCCTGTTGCTTGAACTCTGTTTATTTTTACAAATCAAAGCCGAATGATTCGCTAACAAAGACTACAAAATCCATAGACATGAAAAGTGAAAGGAAACATCTGATTTAACTTTCTTACATCGCTCAGAAACAAGAAACAGTTCTGGGGACTTGAATTAACAACAAAATAAATCACTTTATCCTCAGTAACGTGCAAATATATGCTCCAAACAGATCAGATAATCTACACTGCAAAAACTGAAACTCTTATCAAGTATCTATTTGTCTAATTTCAACTCCAAATATAGTTTAATTATACTTAATATAAGAAGCAGTCACCAATCAAGTAAAATTTCAATGAGATATAAGGACTTGTTTTTAGATCACACATTTAAAATCCTGTTCAGGGAAAGTATGTTGAAAATATCTTGTTTTGAATCATCTGAGACTTTTTTTTTAACATACTATAAAGTTTTAAGCTGCTGTGTTATTTGTGAAAGATTTCTCCAGGTAACACTGGAGTTGTCTCAGGAAGGGCATCCGGCGTAAAACTTGTGCCAAATACCACTGCAGATCTGGCTGTATCTGCTGTGGCGACCCCGAACAAAACAGGAGCCGAATGTTATTTGTTATTTTAACAAAGTTATTTGTAAAAGATGATACACTTCTTAGTGCTAGTAAAATATGTGTTAAAGGTGGGTCAGTTTTCTCAGCTAGCGATCAAAATTTTAAGAAATCTTTCCAAGTAAATTTTCCCTTGTCCCATTGGGACTTTAGCAATGGAACATCTCAAACTCAAGATACTTAACCCGTTTATGCCCAGATTTTTTTTCTAACAGGAAAAAGTAGCATTAGTACTTTCGAGATTTTTTTATTGTGAATAGAAAATGACAGTGATACACTTCGGCAACAATTGTTGCCAGTGGGGCAAAACGGTTCAAGATGCATTGTCTAAAATCAAGTCTTTATATCCTACTTTAATTGATTTTTTTTACATGATTGTGTTGTATATTAAGTGTAATTTGATATCTTGACTCGAAATTAGACAGAGACTTGGTCAGAATTTCAGTTGTTGCAGTGTGTACTTACCTGGATATTTAATGTCTACCACGCATTGTTCAAATTATCATGTGATCAAACATACCACAAAAACACAAAATCATACTAAGTATGTTTGTCAAATTTCTAATTGAAATATCTAATCTACATTTAATGTGAGACAAAATCTCTTAAGTAAAATCTCATTAAGATATAAAGACTTATATTTTCCAAATGCATATTAAAAAGATTTTTAAGTAAGAGTCTTGGAAACAGTTTTCTTTGTCATTTTTTAAAGGAAAGCCTTTTTAACTCATAAGATTTTTAAGATGCTGTGTAATCTGTAAAATATGTAACACTTCCTCATCCTAGTAAAATAAAGCTCAAAATGAGTTTTCTCAGCTAATTTCAAGACCTTATTTCAATCTTAGTGGATTTTCACTTCTTCCATTGGCAGAAAACTATATTGTCAGCCACTTCAAGCTGTAATGTGAACGTAGCCTGTAGTCATCTGGAATCTTTCATCTGAACCATCACCATCATTCCTTTAGAAGGGCTCTCAGTCTTTGGGTAGACAGACAGGCCTGTAGAAATGCGTTGGAAACCCGGAGCAGAAGTCTTCAGCGTGGATCAGCCAACAAACCTGGTCAGAGATATTTTGGACTGTGGAAGGAAGCTCCATTGATTCCACCTCTCTGGTATTGATTGCTTGTTGACCCAGTGACTCTCCTTCACCACCTGATTCGCCCATTTATCATGTGACTTTAACGCCTTGTGTGGGTGAGTTGTAGCCGTCGCTTGCCCTCAATTTCCAGTTTCACATTTGATCTATGATGTTTTAGTAACTTGATCTTTTAGTAACTTGATCAGTCGCCTCTATTTTTGTATCAGCCTGTAAAATAAAAGTAGGGGGTGGAAGAAAACGATGATGAATCTTTGTATGTGACCATGTTTGCGTGTTGGGGGAAAGGGAGACTGAGGAGGAAAGAAACTCTGCAGTCATCACAGACACTATTGGCTACAATTCTTTTTGTCAAACTGCTGCTGGAGTGTCATCACCTGGTTCCAGGACAGTCCATTCCACAGCCGTACAAATGTTTTTTTATGCTGTTTGTTGCACAAAACCTTTCAAGAAGCCTTCTGCACTGTGTGAAGAGACGACAGACACTCTTAGGAGGGGAGGAAAAAAGCGCCTGGGGGGGCGGGGGGGTACGTACAGTCTAGTGGTTTTAAATCATGACTTGTACGAGGTCTATTAGAAAAGTATCCGACCTTATTATTTTTTTCAAAAACCATATGGATTTGAATCACGTGTGATTACATCAGACATGCTTGAACCCTCGTGGGCATGTGAGAGTTTTTTTCACGCCTGTCGGTTACGTCATTCGCCTGTGGGCAGTCCTTGAGTGAGGGGTCGCCCACCCTCTCGTCGTTTTTTCATTGTTTAGGAATGGCTCAGAGACTGCTGCTTTGTTTGATCAAAATTTTTTCAAACCTGTAAGGCACAACTGAGTGGACACCATTCGATAAATTCAGCTGGTTTTAGGTAAACATTTTAATGGCTGATGAGAGATTTTGGTCTGGTAGTGTCGCCGTAAGGACGGCCCACGGCGTCTGAGGGCGATCTGCACTTCGAGGCGGCAGCGTCTCGCCGTTTCAAGTTGAAAACTTCCACATTTCAGGCTCTGTTCAATCAATTCAATTCAATCAATTTTTTTATATAGCGCCAAATCACAACAAACAGTTGCCCCAAGGCGCTTTATATTGTAAGGCAAGGCCATACAATAATTATGTAAAACCCCAACGGTCAAAACGACCCCCTGTGAGCAAGCACTTGGCTACAGTGGGAAGGAAAAACTCCCTTTTAACAGGAAGAAACCTCCAGCAGAACCAGGCTCAGGGAGGGGCAGTCTTCTGCTGGGACTGGTTGGGGCTGAGGGAGAGAACCAGGAAAAAGACATGCTGTGGAGGGGAGCAGAGATTGATCACTAATGATTAAATGCAGAGTGCATACAGAGCAAAAAGAGAAAGAAACAGTGCATCATGGGAACCCCCCAGCAGTCTACGTCTATAGCAGCATAACTAAGGGATGGTTCAGGGTCACCTGATCCAACCCTAACTATAAGCTTTAGCAAAAAGGAAAGTTTTAAGCCTAATCTTAAAAGTAGAGAGGGTGTCTGTCTCCCTGATCTGAATTGGGAGCTGGTTCCACAGGAGAGGAGCCTGAAAGCTGAAGGCTCTGCCTCCCATTCTACTCTTACAAACCCTAGGAACTACAAGTAAGCCTGCAGTCTGAGAGCGAAGCGCTCTATTGGGGTGATATGGTACTACGAGGTCCCTAAGATAAGATGGGACCTGATTATTCAAAACCTTATAAGTAAGAAGAAGAATTTTAAATTCTATTCTAGAATTAACAGGAAGCCAATGAAGAGAGGCCAATATGGGTGAGATATGCTCTCTCCTTCCAGTCCCCGTCAGTACTCTAGCTGCAGCATTTTGAATTAACTGAAGGCTTTTTAGGGAACTTTTAGGACAACCTGATAATAATGAATTACAATAGTCCAGCCTAGAGGAAATAAATGCATTAATTAGTTTTTCAGCATCACTCTGAGACAAGACCTTTCTGATTTTAGAGATATTGCGTAAATGCAAAAAAGCAGTCCTACATATTTGTTTAATATGCGCTTTGAATGACATATCCTGATCAAAAATTACTCCAAGATTTCTCACAGTATTACTAGAGGTCAGGGTAATGCCATCCAGAGTAAGGATCTGGTTAGACACCATGTTTCTAAGATTTGTGGGGCCAAGTACAATAACGTCAGTTTTATCTGAGTTTAAAAGCAGGAAATTAGAGGTCATCCATGTCTTTATGTCTGTAAGACAATCCTGCAGTTTAGCTAATTGGTGTGTGTCCTCTGGCTTCATGGATAGATAAAGCTGGGTATCATCTGCGTAACAATGAAAATTTAAGCAATACCGTCTAATAGTACTGCCTAAGGGAAGCATGTATAAAGTGAATAAAATTGGTCCTAGCACAGAACCTTGTGGAACTCCATAATTAACTTTAGTCTGTGAAGAAGATTCCCCATTTACATGAACAAATTGTAATCTATTAGACAAATATGATTCAAACCACCGCAGCGCAGTGCCTTTAATACCTATGGCATGCTCTAATCTCTGTAATAAAATTTTATGGTCAACAGTATCAAAAGCAGCACTGAGGTCTAACAGAACAAGCACAGAGATGAGTCCACTGTCCGAGGCCATAAGAAGATCATTTGTAACCTTCACTAATGCTGTTTCTGTACTATGATGAATTCTAAAACCAGACTGAAACTCTTCAAATAGACCATTCCTCTGCAGATGATCAGTTAGCTGTTTTACAACTACCCTTTCAAGAATTTTTGAGAGAAAAGGAAGGTTGGAGATTGGCCTATAATTAGCTAAGATAGCTGGGTCAAGTGATGGCTTTTTAAGTAATGGTTTAATTACTGCCACCTTAAAAGCCTGTGGTACATAGCCAACTAACAAAGATAAAATGATCATATTTAAGATCGAAGCATTAAATAATGGTATGGCTTCCTTGAGCAGCCTGGTAGGAATGGGGTCTAATAAACATGTTGATGGTTTGGATGAAGTAACTAATGAAAATAACTCAGACAGAACAATCGGAGAGAAAGAGTCTAACCAAATACCGGCATCACTGAAAGCAGCCAAAGATAACGATACGTCTTTGGGATGGTTATGAGTAATTTTTTCTCTAATAGGTAAAATTTTGTTAGCAAAGAAAGTCATGAAGTCATTACTAGTTAAAGTTAATGGAATACTCAGCTCAATAGAGCTCTGACTCTTTGTCAGCCTGGCTACAGTGCTGAAAAGAAACCTGGGGTTGTTCTTATTTTCTTCAATTAGTGATGAGTAGAAAGATGTCCTAGCTTTACGGAGGGCTTTTTTATAGAGCAACAGACTCTTTTTCCAGGCTAAGTGAAGATCTTCTAAATTAGTGAGACGCCATTTCCTCTCCAACTTCCGGGTTATCTGCTTTAAGCTACGAGTTTGTGAGTTATACCACGGAGTCAGACACTTCTGATTTAAAGCTCTCTTTTTCAGAGGAGCTACAGCATCCAAAGTTGTCTTCAATGAGGATGTAAAACTATTGACGAGATACTCTATCTCCCTTACAGAGTTTAGGTAGCTACTCTGCACTGTGTTGGTATATGGCATTAGAGAACATAAAGAAGGAATCATATCCTTAAACCTAGTTACAGCGCTTTCTGAAAGACTTCTAGTGTAATGAAACTTATTCCCCACTGCTGGGTAGTCCATCAGAGTAAATGTAAATGTTATTAAGAAATGATCAGACAGAAGGGAGTTTTCAGGGAATACTGTTAAGTCTTCTATTTCCATACCATAAGTCAGAACAAGATCTAAGATATGATTAAAGTGGTGGGTGGACTCATTTACTTTTTGAGCAAAGCCAATAGAGTCTAATAATAGATTAAATGCAGTGTTGAGGCTGTCATTCTCAGCATCTGTGTGGATGTTAAAATCGCCCACTATAATTATCTTATCTGAGCTAAGCACTAAGTCAGACAAAAGGTCTGAAAATTCACAGAGAAACTCACAGTAACGACCAGGTGGACGATAGATAATAACAAATAAAACTGGTTTTTGGGACTTCCAATTTGGATGGACAAGACTAAGAGACAAGCTTTCAAATGAATTAAAGCTCTGTCTGGGTTTTTGATTAATTAATAAGCTGGAATGGAAGATTGCTGCTAATCCTCCGCCCCGGCCCGTGCTACGAGCATTCTGACAGTTAGTGTGACTCGGGGGTGTTGACTCATTTAAACTAACATATTCATCCTGCTGTAACCAGGTTTCTGTTAGGCAGAATAAATCAATATGTTGATCAATTATTATATCATTTACCAACAGGGACTTAGAAGAGAGAGACCTAATGTTTAATAGACCACATTTAACTGTTTTAGTCTGTGGTGCAGTTGAAGGTGCTATATTATTTTTTCTTTTTGAATTTTTATGCTTAAATAGATTTTTGCTGGTTATTGGTAGTCTGGGAGCAGGCACCGTCTGGGTGGTGTTCTCACCCAGGAAGTCCTCAGAGAACAGAGAACTTTCAGAAGAAGTCGGCATAAGGAGTTTATTCGGACATTCCATTGTTAACGGACATTTTGTAATGAAAGAACGTGCGGGCAGAGTCGCATGTCGGGCCGCACCCGACCGCGGGGGGTCGCGACAGGAAAAACACCTCCGTTGGAAAACTTAACGGGCAAGTTGGAACATGCCCAACTGTTAAACAATTTCTCAGTTACTCACTGGTTGAAAGCCATCAAAAGCCACCTGAATTTTACAAATGGTTTTCAACATGGAGGTGTTTTTCCTGTCGCGGCGCACACAGATTCGCCAAGTCGTTTCTGTGACGACTCGGCGAATCTGTGCGTGCACGTCTTTCATTAAAAAATGACCTTAAACAGTGGAATGTCCGCATAAAGTCCTCATGCCGGCCTCTTCTGAATCTTCTCTGTTCTTTCACGACGTACTGGGTGAATTAAGCCTTAAATTAGGATGTTTTCAGCTCGAAACAGGCCGACGACGGTGCCTGGAAGCGCTGCAGGACGTCCCGCTCTGTGGGAAGTCCTTACACCGACAGAAACACCCCATAATCTCTCATCAGCCGTTAAACTTTTCACCGAAAACCAGCTTAATGTCTCGAATAGTATCCACTCGGATATTCCTCACAGGTCCAGAAAAAATTTTGATAAAGCAACGCGCGCCGTCTGGAGCAGCGTGTGAAACAAAGGAATTCAGCCGAGAGGGCGGGACCACATCTCACTCAAGGCCTGCCCACAGGGAAATGACATCACCAACACGCGTGAAAAAACTCACGCATGCGCACGAGGGTTCAAGCATGATTGGTGTAATCGCATGTCATTCAAATCCATATAGTTAAAAAAAAATAAAAGTGTCGGTTTATTATCTAATAGACCTCGTAAATACTTTTTCATACAGCAAAAACCTTTTGATAATGTTTTAAATTGTACCTGTAAAAAAAATGTAAATAAATGAGTGGGGGTAAAAATGAGTGTAGACTATATATGAATTTATTTGTACACAAGAGCACTGGATTTCTTTACTACTTGACTGTAATTAAAAATTAATCTGCCAAAGTGTTTTATTTGACTGTTCTCCTGTTTGTTCTGTTTGGATTTTTAACAGCAGAGAGTTCATACTGTATTTAATTCTGTTACATAGATTTTGTTGCATGCATGTTTTTTTTGTTTTTTTTAAGGAGTAATTGTTTTAATTTATTGGTGCCTTATTTTGTGCTCCTATATACTTTTACCCTGTTTCTCCGCATTGTATGTCGGCAGGTGGGCGGGCAGGATCAGGACGGGCGAGTCAAAAATTTTGTAACTTCTGTACTTACATGGATTATCTGTACTGTATGCCAAAATGTTCTCACTCACCTTTCTATGAAACCAAGCTGTTGATAAATATCTCTATATATTGATATATTAAATTTATAAAAATGATACAACCTTGATTGTTGATATTTTTCTCTGCATGTTTCAGCAAATACACCTTTAAAAAAAACATCCTTTTTTAACTAGCACAGTGTGAATCTAATACTAGTTTCATGAAATCAGGTAACCCAAAAAAGTAATTGCTTTTGTTGTGGAGGACACGATTCAGCTAATCAGCTAACAGCTAATTAGTAAAGCTAACGTTTTTGGTGGTGTATTCTCAAGGTTGGTGCTATGTCACTTCAGCAAAGTGGCCAATCCGAAGGCGAGAATTCGTGCTTCCGTGACTGGCCGCTCGGTGAAAACACACTCAGTCTGTATGTTGTTCGATTAAAATGAACCGGTTTTTTATTGTCTCTGACTTGCTTCTAACGGCCAGCTAACAGCTATCATTGCCTGGTAAGATGAGATTTATACACCAAGCTGAGCAGAAATGAACCATTGCACATTAAATTGACGAGTCTGGCCCCTTTGTTTTCACCGACAAAACCTGCCCCTTGAGGTTAAATGCCCAGATGACTGACCTTGAGAATTAGCTTTTCAGCTAACTTTTTTGTAATCAATTTTAACGTCAAAAATGTTTGTAAACCGAAAAATCATTCATGTGGGTTCCTGTTGGAACACTAACATCTAATACATTAATCAAAGAAGTGAAATAGACAGCTTCAGGGTAGCACGGTCCTTTGAACATAATAGTCGTGCGGTAACACGGCGTTGCATGGAGAGTCATTGTTTCCTCACAGTTATTGGAAAATAAGGACTTTCTGGAACAGGAATATTGATTGCGCGTAATGTGGGTGTGATTCGTTGTGGGATTTGCTCAAATAAATAAAAATTAAAAATCTATATAAACATTAACTTACATTTGAATGCCTTCGGTGACCATATTTCATGCTGTTTTGTTTTTTTTCTTCATTATGCATGACAAGCGGTGATTGCATTTTAGTCATTTACAATGTAGTCGGACCAAAACCCCTCCAAGATGGTCGAACCCTGAAAGACTCTATTCAGCTAATTGACTAACACCTAATTAGTGAGGCTAACTTTTGTATTGGTCTATCAGCTTTTAAGATTTTTTTTCCAATAAAGATTGTCAAAAACATTTGTAAACCCTAAAGAAATCATACATGTGTGTTCCTGTTGGATCTTACAAACTAATCCAATAACAAAAATTGAAGGTAACAAACATCACCTCAAGGGGTCAGAGTAAATTTGTTAGATTAATAAAACATTTTCTCATGTATTTTTTTTATTTCTTAATATTTTGTTTAGTATTTCCTGTATTAAACAAATGTATATGTTCTATGTTTATCAGTTCAGCATTATAACGCTAAACTTCTCAGTTATCAGATTAGCTCTTACCACCACTATGTGCTCACCACTGCAGTTCTGTACGTGTCATGGACTTCACAATTTTTTACATCTCTAATGTACTTGTATGTACAACTTACACTGTGAAAAAGTAGCGATACTATTCTTTGATAATACAGATATTGATATAGATAACCTGAAATGTCACCCTGGTTGTGTGCAAAAGTGCTCAATCATTTAATTTCTTATTTATTTATTTTAAAGGGACAGTACATATTTATGAACATATACGATATGTAAATGTCAGATTTTAGCCGTAGGTTAATTTCCATCTGTAGTCCCTGACAGGCTGATGTAAAAATAAACAAACTATAACAATAAAAGCACACAGACATCACAGAAACTTAAAATACAAAAAACTACAGTACATAGGGGTCACTAACTACTACAGCAACAAGACACAAGACTGGACAAGAGACAGAAGACAGGACAAAACCGAGGAGAACTAGAAAGGATAAGCGGTTCTCTTATACAAACTCAGTCAAAGGAGGGCGCACAGATAAAAAAAAAAAAACTACAAAATTGCTACAATTACAATACAACTTGAATAAGTTAATTAATTTACAATTCTAATTTCATGCATTTGTATATTTTAAAAACAATCCTTGGGGGGACTCCTAGTGCACAGTCTAAGTAAGGGGATTTAATTCCATTGACCATGGTGGCTTGTTTTCTGTGTGATAAATAGGATGTCATCCATTTTATGGCATGCTCAGAAAAATGAAAAGATTGCAAATTTGACAATAGAATGTTATGATTCACTAGATCAAACGCTTTTCACAAATCTAAGAAAACTGCTTCTACATAATTATTTTTATCCAGATGACTTTTCACTTTTTCAATGAACATTGTTATGGCAGTCTCAGTTGAATGATATGTACGAAAGTCTAATTGCATGGGATACAAAGTAGTTTGGCCACTTTGTAGATGTTGAATTAATTGCTTTGCAACCCATTTCTCAAGGACGTTTGAAAAGATGCTAATTGACAACATGCTAATTGGTCTATAGTTGCTTGTATTATTTTTATCAACCGACTTAAAGATCGGGGTAACTGTGGCCATCTTCCATGTCTGTGGTACAGTGGGGTGCTCAGACAAATTTATTAAATGTGTAATTGGATGTGCTACGGCCATTTTATGTGTTTTAAGGAATCTAACATCAAAGCCATGGTGGCCTTTAGCTTTGAACGTCTTCATGGCATTAACCTCTGATATTGGTTTTAATTCAACAGTTTGACTGTTTCCTGGATTTTTGTAGTTTATTTCAGGCAATTTGAAACATGCTACCATCTCTTCAACAGAGCATAGGAACAATAAGTTCAGCTCTTTTGCTAGGATCATTCACAAGCTGGTTGTTAATTTTCAATTCCAAATCATTTGCATCTTTCTTTTTCTGCCTCACTAGAAGTTTAATATTCTGCCATATTTGTTATCTATTTCCATTTGCATTTTGCATTATTCATGCATTTAATGGGTCACAGATGATGCTGGAGCGTATCCCAGCATACACTGGGTGAGATGTTGGATGCACCCTGGACACACCAGCACCCACATTGAATTTTAGCCTGTTTCCTCCACTTTAATTTTAAACATTGCACATTACTCTTGAACAAATGAAAAATGCAAGTTAGAAATTTAGCAAATGAAAAATGCAAGTTAGAAATTTGGTAAACTGGCACTTTTTATTTGCAAAACAACAAAAGGTTCTTTTAGCCCTGACAGACTAACCTATAACTTTTTTTAATAATTAAAAATAGTGTTGTAGTGGGGCATGGAAAATTTGTTTTTGTGTATCTCAGTTGAGGAGTTGATGGGTTGGAATATGGGTTTGGGATAATGTCTGGGAAAGATCTGTTGCACCATACAGTCAGGGGAGGGATGCATTCAATTCAATTTCAATTTATTTCATTTGTACAGCGCCAAATCACAACAAAGCTGCCTCAAGGCGGCTTCACACGGTAAGGAAAAACTCCCTCTGATGATTGAGGAAGAAACCTCAAGCAGACCAGACTCAATGGGGTGACCCACTGCTTACAGCATTCTAACAATTACAAGGTTGCAAAGTTTTACAAAGCTGAAGAAATGGAAAACAGGAAATTGAACAACATAATATAAAGAAGATAAGTCCACACAGGCGTTAGCACCACAGGCAGGGGTCATCCAGCATTCCTCACACCATCAGTGGGCCTGTTGCCATGACAGAGCCACCCTCAAATGCAGACCGCAGCACCCGCCTCAAGCCCTGCATCTCACAATCAGTCCGGCCCCCTGCGGTTTGGATCTGTCAATCCTGTCCTCGGCCTCTTGCAGAGTAGTGAAGCGGTCACACAGGAAATCCTCAAAACCAAACTGGGTAGTTTTCAGCACCTTCGTGTCTTTCACCCCACTGTGAACCAGTGGGACATCTCAGGAAACAAAGTTTCTGGAGACCGTTCTTGATGGTGACATCATGACACCATCCGCACCTCGGACAGAGAGGAAAAAAGTAGAAACAGTCAGCCAGAAAACCTACACCTAATGTGAAATTAATCAGCATTAAGCAACAGGAAATCAGAGAAAATACTAAAGTGATCGCTGGCCGCTAATAAGCTTCACTAACAGACCCAGAATGTAGATAAAGTTGAAGCCGAGACCCGCTCCATTTACTAATAAAATGAATTTAAAAGGGTAGGAAGCATAGTATCATACCATGCCAGTATGCTAGCCAAACAAGAGGGTAATAAATGCGTCTTAAGTCTGGACTTAAAAGTCTCTACAGAATCTGACTGTTTTATTGACGCATGGTGATCATGCCACAGAACAGAGGCACGATAAGAGAAAGCTCTGTGACCCGCAGACTTTTTATTCACCCTAGGGACACAAACTAATCCTGCGCCCTGAGAACGCAGAGCCCGGGCCGGTACGTAGGGTTTTTACTAGGTCAGCTAAGTAATGAGGCGCTGGTCCATGGTCTTGGACTTCAATGACATCAGTAATTAAGAAGCACAAAAACTGCTAAATCTGTTTAGAAAAACTGAGTGTGCAAGAAGGAGGGAAGTGAAGGAAGCAACCAAAAAACACCCAAACATCTCTGAAGGCCTGAACTGAGCTGTGCATAGTGCGACTTTTGTGTGTTGCATCACCAGGTAGCTTCATATGGAGTGGAACAGAGAAGGGTTTTCTTAAAAAGATGTGTAACCATACAGTTATTTAAAAGTGTTGGTAGAGCCTTACTGGCAAAATGCTCCAAGTGATGTTCTGGTTGATACGTTTCCTTCCTTCCTGTCCTTATAAGCGTGTGGCTCTTCTCTTTGGTCCGGTTTCACGGTGGGGCTCCTTCTCTGCACAGAGACTGTGGCTCAGTTACAGTAATATGCTACATCTGGCCTCATAAAGTTTCACCAATAAAGTCCATCTCTTTTTAAAAATTCAGCACACACATCCACTCCCCCTCCTTCCTCAGCCTCCTGGATGATTGTTCCTATTATCGCCCGGATAATAAGTTGCACAGATTAGCCATCGGGGCAGACAGAGTAGCACATGGATGGCACGGGCTTACACGTGCGCATGGGCCAGCATTAATGGATTTCTGTTTGCCACGCACAAGTGTGTGTGCGTCTGTCTGTGGAGCCCCTACGCACCAGCACGTGTGCCTCTGCCTGCACTGGAGGAGGAGTTGATGGGCTAAGTGCCATTACCAGATAATTACACCTAAAAGTGTCCGTGCTAACGAGGAACGGCTCATCACCGTGATGCTGGCAGACAGAGAGGCCGCGGAAAACATCTGCAATTCAGATTAGGAGCCGCTGTGTGTTCGGTTTAGTGCTTTTATGAAGAAGGAATTACTAGATTCACATTGTGAATAAGAATCCGGCCTCTCTTGTGTTTGTACATGTGGAGGTCTGCACACAAATATGCACGCTTTATATCAGTGTAATTGGCTCAGTGCAAGTTGACTGTGAGGGCATCCATATGATACGCACAGCGGATCCCTAGTGGCCCCTCTACTCACTCTGTGATGGGCTTTTCTTCCATGCAATATATACTAGAACAATGCAATTACACCAAAATCTAGAGAGATTATTTTATTTTATTATGCCGGAGATGGTGTTGTTGCACACTTGTGAGAAATTATACTTTGCTACCTACTGAGACACTTCAGACATTTATGCATCGTAAATCTATTTTGCAGCCTGATCTTCCTCCCGTCTGTCTGCACTCTTCAGAACCTCAAGCTTACAAAACAGGAGATGACGAGGGCGAGAACAGCATCATTTCTGCTCATTATCCTTGGAATATGGGAATAACTTCCAGTGTGTGTTGGGAAATTCTGATCTGTGCGCGGGTGCGCGGTTAAAGCTCTGCTGCATGTGCTGGATGGATGCAATTACTGCAGCTGCAACAACTCCAAATCATTCAGTGGCCCATCATCCACTTCAGTTTAATGCACATGGTTTTTATGCTCTCACTTTTTGATTAACTACCATCTGGTTTGTAGAAAAATGATCCCTAACTAGTTAAGTAGTTCTTTATACAGTACTGTGCAAATGTTTTAGGTGCATATAATGCATCATAAACGCATTAAAAATTATTAAAACCTGGTAAATATTCAGAAATAAATGCGGGATGAATCTATATATTAAAAGCCATGTGGTCTCTGTGTGCATGCATGGCTTCAATCACAGACAAACTGGGGACAGCTGACATTTGACGTTTGGTATGTTTATGTATTTTGGGTCAAGGATGAATGCCACCAAAACGGGAACATTGATAGGACAAAATTTTTTGGAGAAATTATGGATATTGTGTACCAATAATGAACAATGGACATTGATAATTACATTCTGGATTCTTGCCATTCCAAATCATTATAGAAACTTTGCATAATTTATTACCACCCTACACGCTAGATGATACAGTATGTTCGAGGACTCCTCCAGATGATATTCAGATTGTCCTCTGATATGAAACGCTTGTAACTGTGACTCCAGTACAATCCTCAGCAACTTTTTTCCCCTCCCACATTCCGTTGGGATTGAAAGTAGTGTGGATGCCTGAAATTCATGTCAGGTGTCGAGCCTATTTATCACAATGCAGGGATCATGGATCAGTTTGCATACATTAAAATACTTGAAGAGGCCACGTTGTCTTATGCAGAAGAGGAAATGGCCTTGAAATGGATGTTTCAATAAGATGACCCCAAAAATGCAAACAAGTGAGCGGCAACTTGGTTCCAGACCAACAAGATTAATATCCCCGGACCTGAATCCCATAAGAAAACTTGTGGGGTGACATCAAAAATGCTGTTTCGGAGATAAAACCAAGAAATGCAGAGGAATTGTGGAATGTAGTCCAGTGGTCCTGGGCTGGAAAACCTGTTCACAGGCGACAGAAGGTTGTTGACTACATGCAACACAGATGTGAAGCCGTTCTCAGAAACACAGGTTATACAACTAAATATTAGTTCAGTGATTCACAGGAATAAATCTTCAAGCATTTTTCAGTTTATGCAGTAAATGTTTGAGCTTGTAAATAAAAATGCAGATACTACTTTTTTTTTTTGAACAACCTAATATTTATTTTTCTTCAGTTTCTGTAAGTAATAACAAATTTGATTAAAAAAAATGCATGTTTTGATTTGGAACAGAATGTGCAGTGTTCACAATGCATTTGTGTGTATGGAAATGTAACGCCTAAATAGATCCTTGTCATTTGATTGGTGGTTTGTATGTCACGTGATATGGATCATTCGTACCATTTGCCATTGTGTTCTATTTACTGTGCAATTTTGGTTCCGTTTAGCGACCAATTTTGGTTCTATATGTTTTGTGCTATTGCACGCTGTAACCACCGCATGCTCACACTAGCAGCGACGGCGTAAAAAACAAACATGGCGGGTCTTGTTTTGGTGTCATACGGCGATTTGAATGAGCTTATCTTACTGAAGCTGCTCATTCTTCTAACACACACACAAAAAATAAACAAATCCACTACACTGTAAGTCACCTGGAGCTATTTGCAATATTCAGTGGGACGTCTCTCTAGCTGACCTGCAAGTGCTGTTGGATAAAGAACTCGACAAATTTGTATCACGATTTTTCATTGGACTGAGGAAAGCAGACGGTAGTCATACACAATGCACGGCATCAGCTCCAGAGTACATCGTCAGGATTGTTTTTGAACTATCTTGACTTTAAGTTGACTGAGCACAATTTTGGATTGGACCTCTATTAAAGTTCGTGTTGGACTGTTTGGAACCTCTTGATCTCAATGGACCAGTGACACACATCAAAATGTAAGTGCCTTTTCTCTTGTTTATAAATGAATAAACTATCAAATGACAAGGATCTATTTTAGGTGTTATATAATACAAATAATGAATGCTTTTTTCATTTGTGCAGTGAAAGATGGAATGTTAGACCAACATTCCGTCTTTCACCTCATGAAATACAACCCCTGGCAAAAATTATGGAATCACTGGCCTCGGAGGATGTTCATTCAGTTGTTTAATTTTGTAGAAAAAAAGCAGATCACAGACATGACACAAAACTAAAGTCATTTCAAATGGCAACTTTCTGGCTTTAAGAAACACTATAAGAAATCAAGAAGAAAAGATTGTGGCAGTCAGTAACGGTTACTTTTTTAGACCAAGCAGAGGAAAAAAAATGTGGAATCACTCAATTCTGAGGAAAAAATTATGGAATCACCCTGTAAATTTTCATCCCCAAAACTAACACCTGCATCATATCAGATCTGCTCGTTAGTCTGCATCTAAAAAGCAGTGAACACACCTTGGAGAGCTGGTGCACCAAGTGGACTGACATGAATCATGGCTCCAACACGAGAGATGTCAATTGAAACAAAGGAGAGGATTATCAAACTCTTAAAAGAGAGTAAATCATCACGCATTGTTGCAAAAAATGTTGGTTGTTCACAGTCAGCTGTGTCTAAACTCTGGACCAAATACAAACAACATGGGAAGGTTGTTAAAGGCAAACATACTGGTAGACCAAGGAAAACATCAAAGCGTCAAGACAGAAAACTTAAAGCAATATGTCTCAAAAATCGAAAAATGTACAACAAAACAAATGAGGAACGAATGGGAGGAAACTGGAGTCAACGTCTGTGACCGAACTGTAAGAAACCGCCTAAAAGAAATGGGATTTACATACAGAAAAGCTAAACGAAAGGCATCATTAACACCTAAACAGAAAAAAACAAGGTTACAATGGGCTAAGGAAAAGCAATTGTGGACTGTGGATGACTGGATGAAAGTCATATTCAGTGATGAATCTCGAATCTGCATTGGGCAAGGTGATGATGCTGGAACTTTTGTTTGGTGCCTTTCCAATGAGATTTATAAAGATGACTGCCTGAAGAGAACATGTAAATTTCCACAGTCATTGATGATATGGGGCTGCATGTCAGGTAAAGGCACTGGGGAGATGGCTGTCATTACATCATCAATAAATGCACAAGTTTATGTTGATATTTTGGACAATTGAAAGGATGTTTGGGGATGATGAAATCATTTTTCAAGATGATAATGCATCTTGCCATAGAGCAAAAACTGCAAAAACATTCCTTGCAAAAAGACAGGCATTAGGGTCAATGTCAATGAGCAGATCTGATTTGATGCAGGTGTTAATTTGGGGGATGAAAATTTACAGGGTGATTCCATAATTTTTTCCTCAGAATTGAGTGATTCCATATTTTTTTCCTCTGCTTGGTCTAAAAAAGTAACCGTTACTGACTGCCACAATCTTTTTTTCTTGATTTCTTATAGTGTTTCTTAAAGCCAGAAAGTTGCCATTTGAAATGACTTTAGTTTTGTGTCATGTCTGTGATCTGCTTTTTTTCTACAAAATTAAACAACTGAATGAACATCCTCCGAGGCCGGTGATTCCATAATTTTTGCCAGGGGTTGTATCCTTTCCATTGTGCACTCATAAACATTCATTATTTATATATTATAAGGATTTTGTGCTTTAGTCACTTTTTTAAACACACTGTTTATATTGGTGCTATTTTGAACACAAACTATACAACAGATGAGTTGACCTGAAACCACTCCAAGCACGTAGGGGATGATGGGATCCAAAAAGACTTTATTATAAAGTCACCACAAATGGACACCCCCATCAGAATGGTCTGTAATAGTCCTTCAGTTGTGATGATGTATGACATGTTTTCTTTTTCTGCTTCCTTTTAGTTTCCCGTGTCAAAGTTTTCAAGCAGTATTGTAAGAGTCAGTCTATCTGAGGCCTTTCTCCCAGTTCCAACTCTTTGAAATGATAAAATCTCAGATTTTAAAAACTGGTCATATCCTTATGACGGAGCAACACTCCCATCTGCTGGTCAATTGGTAGTACTGCTGGTGTCAATAAAAGCCAAAATACCAAATTCCTGATCACAGCCTCACAACCCTGTATGACAAAGACTGTGACGATCAATTACAGCAACAAAGAGATTTTGTGATCAAAAACAATTTTTGTGTTTAAAACACAAATAAGTGTCAAACCACATCCACATAGATAAAGGCCGGAAATGAATATCCATGACAAAATTGTCTAAATTGACTAAAAACGGTCACAAAATAAAGTTGAAATGTATCATTGGGGCAACAGAAACAACACAACAAAGTTTGCTCAAGTTTGGCAATCCAACACAGCAACAGGGCGGGTTGATCCTTCCAGCCACGACATCGTTATGAAGACTTGATAACTGATCATTTTTATTCATACAAAGGATGGATAATAACAATAAACAAACAACAAAAAATAAAACCAATGCGGTCAGACTCAAAGAATCAAATGTTGATATTTCTGAAAAATGACATTAAAAACAATAGAAATATTGTGGTTTACTGTGCATAAATAAATATTAGTGTAACTAATAACTAAGCCAAATAACTAGAGCACTGCGCTCATAAAGCGCAAACTTCCACTAACATTAGTTTCAAATTCCACAGATTTTTACCTCGGAAAATTTTTAAGATCAAAGTCCTGTTTGACGTGGCTTTTCAAGATAAAATATAAATCAAACGGGCTTTCAATGTTAAAATAAAAATACCCGCAAAATCCGCAATATGGATCAGATACGGCTCAAACTTAGTCTATTCACTGAGAGTGCCAGTTTGCACCTCATTGTCACAAATGAGAGTTGTTAACCCTCAAAACGTGAATCAGCTGCAAATCGTGACTCGTTTGCTCATCTTGATCAGCAATTGGGCGCAAACACTTCAAGTTCAGTGGCTGAGAGAAAAGGAGGCTGGAGATAATTATCATACTGCATAAATGCCTTTTTTTTTTTTTTTTACACACACTGTGATGTCCACAGATGTGTGTATTTTACGCACATTGTGTGCATCAGAATGGCATTTTTCTCAGCGCTTTTTAAGGGCTCCATTGCGGCGTGAAAAACGCTGTATTATTTGACAAATTATCGTGCATTTAACAGCGTCATCTTTAATTATGGCAAAAAAGTGCCGTAATAAGTGACAAAATTGTGTATTTTTGGTGATATGTGACTGAAAGTGGCATATTTGTGGCACTGTTGGCTTGCCATACCCCTCGACTTGTGCACACCTTAGGCTCTTTCACGTTCCCCATTAGTGGGTGAACAATCCAACACTTGGTGAATTCTGATTCATGATGATAGGAAGAGTCGACATTGGCGGATCCGAACTCTCCAGCTTAAAACCCAAAAAGTCAGAAGGATAGTGAAGCCCCACTTTCACGGTCTGTATTCATACTGAAAATCAAGATCAAATCAACTCAAATCAATTTTATTTATATAGCGCCAAATCACACCAAGTCGCCCCAAGGCGCTTTATATTGTAAGGCAAAAGCCATACAATAATTACAGAAAAACCCCAACGGTCAAAACGACCCCCTGTGAACAAGCACTTGGCTACAGTGGGAAGGAAAAACTCCCTTTTAACAGGAAGAAACCTCCAGCAGAACCAGGCTCAGGGAGGGGCAGTCTTCTGCTGGGACTGGTTGGGGCTGAGGGAGAGAACCAGGAAAAAGACATGCTGTGGAGGGGAGCAGAGATCAATCACTAATGATTAAATGCAGAGTGGTGCATACAGAGCAAAAAGAGAAATAAACACTCAGTGCATCATGGGAACCCCCCAGCAGTCTACGTCTATAGCAGCATAACTAAGGGATGGTTCAGGGTCACCTGTTCCAGCCCTAACTATAAACTTTAGCAAAAAGGAAAGTTTTAAGCCTAATCTTAAAAGTAGAGAGGGTGTCTGTCTCCCTGATCTGAATTGGGAGCTGGTTCCACAGGAGAGGAGCCTGAAAGCTGAAGGCTCTGCCTCCCATTCTACTCTTACAAACCCTAGGAACTACAAGTAAGCCTGCAGTCTGAGAGCGAAGCGCTCTATTGGGGTGATATGGTACTACGAGGTCCCTAAGATAAGATGGGACCTGATTATTCAAAACCTTATAAGTAAGAAGAAGAATTTTAAATTCTATTATAGAATTAACAGGAAGCCAATGAAGAGAGGCCAATATGGGTGAGATATGCTCTCTCCTTCTAGTCCCCGTCAGTACTCTAGCTGCAGCATTTTGAATTAACTGAAGGCTTTTTAGGGAACTTTTAGGACAACCTGATAATAATGAATTACAATAGTCCAGCCTAGAGGAAATAAATGCATGAATTAGTTTTTCAGCATCACTCTGAGACAAGACCTTTCTGATTTTAGAGATATTGCGTAAATGCAAAAAAGCAGTCCTACATATTTGTTTAATATGCGCTTTGAATGACATATCCTGATCAAAAATGACTCCAAGATTTCTCACAGTATTACTAGAGGTCAGGGTAATGCCATCCAGAGTAAGGATCTGGTTAGACACCATGTTTCTAAGATTTGTGGGGCCAAGTACAATAACTTCAGTTTTATCTGAGTTTAAAAGCAGGAAATTAGAGGTCATCCATGTCTTTATGTCTGTAAGACAATCCTGCAGTTTAGCTAATTGGTGTGTGTCCTCTGGCTTCATGGATAGATAAAGCTGGGTATCATCTGCGTAACAATGAAAATTTAAGCAATACCGTCTAATAATACTGCCTAAGGGAAGCATGTATAAAGTGAATAAAATTGGTCCTAGCACAGAACCTTGTGGAACTCCATAATTAACTTTAGTCTGTGAAGAAGATTCCCCATTTACATGAACAAATTGTAATCTATTAGACAAATATGATTCAAACCACCGCAGCGCAGTGCCTTTAATACCTATGGCATGCTCTAATCTCTGTAATAAAGGTTTATGGTCAACAGTATCAAAAGCAGCACTGAGGTCTAACAGAACAAGCACAGAGATGAGTCCACTGTCCGAGGCCATAAGAAGATCATTTGTAACCTTCACTAATGCTGTTTCTGTACTATGATGAATTCTAAAACCTGACTGAAACTCTTCAAATAGACCATTCCTCTGCAGATGATCAGTTAGCTGTTTTACAACTACCCTTTCAAGAATTTTGAGAGAAAAGGAAGGTTGGAGATTGGCTTATAATTAGCTAAGATAGCTGGGTCAAGTGATGGCTTTTTAAGTAATGGTTTAATTACTGCCACCTTAAAAGCCTGTGGTACATAGCCAACTAACAAAGATAGATTGATCATATTTAAGATCGAAGCATTAAATAATGGTAGGGCTTCCTTGAGCAGCCTGGTAGGAATGGGGTCTAATAAACATGTTGATGGTTTGGATGAAGTAACTAATGAAAATAACTCAGACAGAACAATCGGAGAGAAAGAGTCTAACCAAATACCGGCATCACAGAAAGCAGCCAAAGATAATGATACGTCTTTGGGATGGTTATGAGTAATTTTTTCTCTAATAGTTAAAATTTTGTTAGCAAAGAAAGTCATGAAGTCATTACTAGTTAAAGTTAATGGAATACTGAGCTCAATAGAGCTCTGACTCTTTGTCAGCCTGGCTACAGTGCTGAAAAGAAACCTGGGGTTGTTCTTATTTTCTTCAATTAATGATGAGTAGAAAGATGTCCTAGCTTTACGGAGGTTTTTTTTATAGAGCAACAGACTCTTTTTCCAGGCTAAGTGAAGATCTTCTAAATTAGTGAGACGCCATTTCCTCTCCAACTTACGGGTTATCTGCTTTAAGCTACGAGTTTGTGAGTTATACCACGGAGTCAGGCACTTCTGATTTAAAGCTCTCTTTTTTAGAGGAGCTACAGCATCCAAAGTTGTCTTCAATGAGGATGTAAAACTATTGATGAGATACTCTATCTCACTTACAGAGTTTAGGTAGCTACTCTGCACTGTGTTGGTATATGGCATTAGAGAACATAAAGAAGGAATCATATCCTTAAACCTAGTTACAGCGCTTTCTGAAAGACTTCTAGTGTAATGAAACTTATTCCCCACTGCTGGGTAGTCCATCAGAGTAAATGTAAATGTTATTAAGAAATGATCAGACAGAAGGGAGTTTTCAGGGAATACTGTTAAGTCTTCTATTTCCATACCATAAGTCAGAACAAGATCTAAGATATGATTAAAGTGGTGGGTGGACTCATTTACTTTTTGAGCAAAGCCAATAGAGTCTAATAATAGATTAAATGCAGTGTTGAGGCTGTCATTCTCAGCATCTGTGTGGATGTTAAAATCGCCCACTATAATTATCTTATCTGAGCTAAGCACTAAGTCAGACAAAAGGTCTGAAAATTCACAGAGAAACTCACAGTAACGACCAGGTGGACGATAGATAATAACAAATAAAACTGGTTTTTGGGACTTCCAATTTGGATGGACAAGACTAAGAGTCAAGCTTTCAAATGAATTAAAGCTCTGTCTGGGTTTTTGATTAATTAATAAGCTGGAATGGAAGATTGCTGCTAATCCTCCGCCTCGGCCCGTGCTACGAGCATTCTGACAGTTAGTGTGACTCGGGGGTGTTGACTCATAAACTAACATATTCATCCTGCTGTAACCAGGTTTCTGTAAGGCAGAATAAATCAATATGTTGATCAATTATTATATCATTTACCAACAGGGACTTAGAAGAGAGAGACCTAATGTTTAATAGACCACATTTAACTGTTTTAGTCTGTGGTGCAGTTGAAGGTGCTATATTATTTTTTCTTTTTGAATTTTTATGCTTAAATAGATTTTTGCTGGTTATTGGTAGTCTGGGAGCAGGCACCGTCTCTACGGGGATGGGGTAATGAGGGGATGGCAGGGGGAGAGAAGCTGCAGAGAGGTGTGTAAGACTACAACTCTGCTTCCTGGTCCCAACCCTGGATAGTCACGGTTTGGAGGATTTAAGAAAATTGGCCAGATTTCTAGAAATGAGAGCTGCTCCATCCAAAGTGGGATGGATGCCGTCTCTCCTAACAAGACCAGGTTTTCCCCAGAAGCTTTGCCAATTATCTATGAAGCCCACCTCATTCTTTGGACACCACTCAGACAGCCAGCAATTCAAGGAGAACATGCGGCTAAACATGTCACTCCCGGTCCGATTGGGGAGGGGCCCAGAGAAAACTACAGAGTCCGACATTGTTTTTGCAAAGTTACACACCGATTTAATGTTAATTTTAGTGACCTCCGATTGGCGTAACCGGGTGTCATTACTGCCGACGTGAATTACAATCTTACCAAATTTACGCTTAGCCTTAGCCAGCAGTTTCTAATTTCCTTCAATGTCGCCTGCTCTGGCCCCCGGAAGACAATTGACTATGGTTGCTGGTGTCGCTAACTTCACATTTCGCAAAACAGAGTCGCCAATAACCAGAGTTTGATCCTCGGCGGGTGTGTCGTCGAGTGGGGAAAAAACGGTTAGAGATGTGAACGGGTTGGCGGTGTACACGGGGCTTCTGTTTAGGGCTACGCTTCCTCCTCACAGTCACCCAGTCGGCCTGCTTTCCCGGCTGCTCGGGATCTGCCAGGGGGTAACTAACGGCGTCTAAGCTACCTTGGTCCGCACCGACTACAGGGGCCTGGCTAGCTGTAGAATTTTCCACGGTGCAGAGCCGAGTCTCCAATTCGCCCAGCCTGGCCTCCAAAGCTACGAATAAGCTACACTTATTACAAGTACCGTTACTGCTAAAGGAGGCCGAGGAATAACTAAACATTTCACACCCAGAGCAGAAAAGTGCGGGAGAGACAGGAGAAGCCGCCATGCTAAACCGGCTAAGAGCTAGTAGCTACGCTAAGCTAGCGGATTCCTAAAAACACGCAAAGTGAATAATGTGTAAATAATTTAGAGGTGATTCAGCAGAAGGAGTGCTTTAGTTAAGGCACGTAAAGATTACACTGGGAAACAAATCGTAATCTAGATAACTAGATCAATCTAACTGCGCAGATTAAACAGCTAACAGATACAGAAAAACACCGCTGTGCTCCGGAACAGGAAGTGATACAATACCGCAGTGAGAGCCAACCACCAGTAGAGGCAAGCAAAATGTCTGTTTTCACGGTAAAGGTTGCAGATGCCTGCTTTAAGGAAATAAACAGATGGGCCTAAATTGAGAGAAAGATCATTCAGATTTAACAAGGAGGCAAAGACAGAAAAATTAAAACAGCTCAGTGGTTTTGAAGCTTAATAGTTTCTGTCCTGTTTGTATCACCAGTTATCCATCTTCATGATGAAGTGGTATAGAGGAGGATTTTCTTAAAAAGAAGACCTGAAAGTTTAGCTACAAATTGCCAGAAGGTACATCTGAGATGCAAGCCTGTATTTGATCTGTTTTGGTGAAAGAAAATCCTTCTCTGCTCTACTCCACTATAAGCTAAGAGTAGTGATGTAAAATGCAAAGCTTGCACTGTGCACAATTTCTCCAGTCAGAGCCACATAAGCCCATAACTTCTTCTGGGTTGTCTGGGTGTCTTGGTGGCTTTCCTCACTCTTCTATTTCTTGCACAGTCACTCAGTTTTTAAGAACTGTCTCCTCCATGCAGATGTACCATAGAGTGCCATATTGTTTGTATTTCTTTGTAATTTATGTAAATAAAATCCAAAACATATTCAGTGGCAGCTTTACCATCAGAGAGCCTCGTCCACAACTACCAAAAAAGACTCCAAGCTGTCGTTGATGTTAAAGGGGGCAACACACAGTATATAAACTTTTGATCAGGTTCATTTGGATAGTTCTCTTGTCATTTTGATTTAAAAAGAGAAAACACAGTTGTTTGACAATAACTGGCTTCACCAACCACTAACCATGAGTGAAAAAAAGTTTTGTGTTGTAATTCATATTTTCTTAAAAATGGCCAAAAAAGCAAAAATTCTGCCAGGGTATGTAAAGTTTTGAGCACAACTGTAAGTGGCCCCTGTGTCCTTGTGTGTAAGTTCCACCACAGAGAAACTGGGGAGAGCTAACATTTGTTGTTTGGTATGCTTATATATTTTGGGTCAAGGATGAACGCTGTGAAAACCGAAAGTTGATGGGACTAATATTTTTGGAAAAAAATTGTGATATTTTATAACAACAGTGAACAATGGACATTTATCGGCATTAATCAATCCCTGGTAACCAGACAAGCTCTGAACAAAGAAAATATCTCAGCTTTGCCAGTTGTAAAACATGACATCATCTAAATGTGCCAAATAATAAATACAATTATTCACAAACTTTCCCATTTGAATTTCCAGCACTTTCAGTTAAAATCAGTCTAGAAACTGCATAATTTATTTCCACCCTTGAAAAATGTCAGCTACCTAATCAACACTGAAAAAAAATCAACTTAAAAAAGTTATTTAAATTTGTAACATCTTAATGAATTAAGTTGTTTGAACTTAAGTCAGTAAGTTCATACAATAAGTAACTCTATCTTACACACTTAAGTTCCAACAACTTAATTCATTTAGATGTTACCAATTGAAACAATTCATTTAAGTTGGTTCAATATTCTCTTTTTTTTTTCAGTGTAGAGCCCGTGGATCCCCACAGGCAACGCACTCATATAGAGTGTCGGTGAATGTGACTCTCTTAAATTCTGTTCTCACTTTCATGGATATGCATCGCAGAAAGTCACGATAACGTGACAAACCAGAGTGTGAAGCTCACATTTGCCTGCAAGCGTGGTCTTGCATGCAGCTTAATGATGTAATGTGAACAGGCAGGGATTTAATCTGTTACAGCGCATGAACCCGCTGTCGTTGGAAGTGTCTTCCACTGCACATGATGCCAAAAATATGTACCGGTACTTTTAGTGGGGGAAAGTCAACAACTGAATATCAGCAATATGGTTTAAAACTGTCCAAGAATGAAGGGAAGCCAGTAACACTCAGAAAAGGAAGAACATGTTTTAACTTCTTCTTTTCAGTCACAGCGGGTTTTGCTTTAATTTTGACAGACCTCAGAAAGAAATGAGTATCTGGTGAGCGTTAAATCTTTATTTGTATAGAAGTAGTTCTCTGGTGTGTAATACACAAGCCTGTTGCACAGGAAACATTACATAGAGGTTTCAACCTTCAACTCACGTACACACTCACATTTTTACATGTGGATTCAAACCCTGGAGTCTGAGCCACTGTTGGTTCTGGTTCATTCCCCCGCCGCATGATGCCACAGTTGACTGGCACACAAACGAACACACACACATACTGTAAAGCCAAATAATCATTACTGTTGGCAAACACCCCCCGACATATTTTCCACTGTTAAATGCCCAAATTCCCATTTGTCCATGCATACATAAGTATATCAGATGTAAAAAATATAGTGTTTGGAATAAATAGTTTTTCAGCGCAAACTGTCAGACAATACTTATATAGTATATACTTTTCACAATACTCTATGTATGTATTTATATATTTATATACATTTGGTTATTTTTACATGAACAAATAAAACCGCAGTTTTAACCCCACGTGAGTCAGATTCGGTTCAGGTCTTTGGTGCTCAGCCACTTATAGAATCCCATTAGATCTGAGCCACACTGGATTCAAATGAGGCAAATTCATTAAGGACTTTATCCACAGGCACGGAAGACCAAATATACCAGATAGCTCTCACAGCACAGACCGTATCAGCGTTTGATTGTGTGAAATGTTGGGGGCTGCAAACTGTTTGCTCTCATTATTTTTATTTATTTATTTATTTATTTGGCTCTTTCTATACAGACAAACTGATCAGACGTGCAGAAACAAGTTGAATTCACTTTTGCATCCCGTGTCAATGCAGCCTTAAATTTGTGCCACTATGTGACTCATTAAATTGATGTGACCCAGAGCTCCAACTTTAATGGTCTCACTGCCTGAATATTGTGTGGAGTTAAGATCTTTGGAAAAAAATAATGTTTTCATCATGTCGGTTTGCATTGTACAATGTTGGCCTCCATATTTGTAAAGTGTCTGAAAATGATCTAGTTTTGTTTCTCAAAACAAAACTGTAAATATTCTTCAGAATTAGGTATGATCCAAACGTAAACATCTGATTGATGGTCTGGAGTTTTGTCTTTGTATAAAATTAATGATTATAATTCAGAATGGGATGCTATAGTTCTAACAGAGGATAAATTCAATACTGTTAATTTCAACCTCTTTTTTCTTTTATACAAACAAGTACGTTGGCTATAAGGGTAAGGGACATAACTACGTGTTGATTTTTGGATGTCAGCCCAACTTAATTTTGCCAAAAGTTATCAATTTCAGCAGCTTTTGTCACCATCTAGCAGGCGATGTGAGCATTTCACAGCATTTGGTACGTTTCCTACATGAAACTCCAAATTCATTTTTTTAAGGCATTTGTAGGCTTTATTACCATTTTTCTGGGTTCTATTTTTTTGGGTGGGGGGGGGTCACCCTGCATAATTGATCATTGAAAAAAATTGTATTTCCATTTAGTGAGATCAATATGTTTCCCTCTGCCTGGATGCTGTGACGTGTGTTTGCACTCTAAGTCAATATTGCACCAACTATAATAATTTTTATATTTATTCAAAAGATAAACCTAAAAATGCAACAATATAGCTCAGATTGTAACATGTCAGAGCTTATTTTTAAATTGTAAAAGTTATCTTGAAAGTATTCCCGCTTTTAGATACTTTAGAAATGTGGATGCATCCTGCACATAATAAACGTTATGTACGGTGGCTGACATAATGCCAGTCAACCTACAAAGTGTTTGTTTGAGAAGGTGGAACTCCATTCATACAGCTCCACAAGCTAAAAGCGACCCTTGCATGCAGCAACAGTAATCTGAGAACAAGAACGATCAATATCAGTCAGTCAGAGCTTATGGAAAATTTTTGATTATAACAACATAATGTCATCAGAATAAAAAAATAAATAAAAAGTGTCCTTGACCTTGCTACGTTTTTCTCTTGGAATGTATCACAGCCGTTTTGACATTCATTGTGCATTTTGTAGCAGTTGCATACATGATTGGATTGGAAACAAGCAGGCAAACAAGACATACTTTAGATTTGAATTGAGACAGAGAATTAATGGAAACCATGACAACCCGCAGCTTCACAACATGCTGTTGTACTTTGTCACAGCCAGCAGAGCTAGGTGCTGAACGTTGGCATGCTGCCCCTTCCAAACTGTACTTCCTATGACAAGTCTTTAAATTTCTGCCGATACAAAAATCTTCTTTTCATGTCCACCCAGTCCACTTGTTTAGTGTGTGCTTTTTATAGGAAAATTGTAAAAACAACACACAGAGTAATGTCAAATATCCCGAGGCAATGGGAGATTTGACTCACACAACACACACACAAACATATATACGAGGTCTATTAGAAAAGTATCCGACCTTATTATTTTTTCAAAAACCATATGGATTTGAATCACGTGTGATTACATCAGACATGCTTGAACCCTTGTGGGCATGCGAGAGTTTTTTCACGCCTGTCGGTTACGTCATTCGCCTGTGGGCAGGCTTTGAGTGAGGAGTCGTCCACCCGCTCGTCGATTTTTTTCATTGTTTAGGAATGGCTCAGAGACTGTTGCTTTGTTTGATAAAAATGTTTTCAAAACTGTAAGGCACAACTGAGTGGACACCATTCAATAAATTCAGCTGGTTTTCGGTAAAAATTTTAACGGCTGATGAGAGATTTTGGTCTGGTAGTGTCGCTTTAAGGACGGTCCACGGCGCCTGACGGCGATCTGCGCTTCGAGGCGGCAGCGTCTCGCCGTTTCAAGTTGAAAACTTCCACATTTCAGGCTCTGTTGACGCAGTAAGTCGTCAGAGAACAGAGAACTTTCAGAAGAAGTCGGCATGAGGAGTTTATTCGGACATTCCATTGTTAACGGTCATTTTGTAATGAAAGAACGTGCGGGCAGAGTCGCATGTCGGGCTGGACCCGACCGCGGGGGGTCGCGGCAGGAAAAACACCTCCGTTGGAAATCTTAACGGGCAAGTTGGAACATGCCCAAGCTGTTAAACAATTTCTCAGTTACTCACTTGTTGAAACCCATTAAAAGCCGCCTGAATTCTACAAATGGTTTTCAACACGGAGGTGTTTTTCCTGTCGCGGCGCACACAGATTTGCCGAGTCGTCACGGAAACGACTCGGCGAATTTGCGCGTACGTCTTTCATTAAAAAAAATGTCCTTAAACAGTGGAATGTCCGCATAAATTCCTCATGCCGGCCTCTTCTGAATCTTCTCTGTTCTCTCACGATGTCCTGGGTGAATTAAGCCTTAAATTAGGATGTTTTAAGCTCGAAACAGGCCGACGACAGCGCCTGGAAGCGCTGCAGGACGTCCCGGTCCGTGGGAAGTCCTTACACCGACAGAAACACCCCATAATCTCTCATCAGCCATTAAACTTTTCACAGAAAAATTTCTCGAATAGTGTCCACTCGGATATTCCTCACAGGTCCAGAAAAAATTTTGATAAAGCAACGCGCGCCGTCTCGAGCAGCGTGTGAAACAAAGGAATTCAACCGAGAGGGCGGGACCACATCTCACTCAAGGCCTGCCCACAGGGAAATGACGCCACCGACACGCGTGAAAAAACTCACGCATGCGCACGAGGGTTCAAGCATGATTGGTGTAATCGCATGTCATTCAAATCCATATAGTTAAAAAAAAAAATAAAAGGGTCGGTTTATTATCTAAGAGACCTCGTATATAATATCCAGTACATCTCGAAAGTATTCACAGTGCCTCACGTTTTACATATTTTATGTTACAGCCATATTCCAAAATGGAGTAACCCCCCCACCTCAAAATTCTACTTACAACACCCCATAATGACAACATGAAATTTGGTAAATTTATTTTAAAAAAAAGAAATCACACATATGTAAGTATTCACACCCTTTGCTCAATACTTTGTTGACGCACCTCTGACAGCAGTTATGGCCTCAAGACTTCTTGAATATGATGCCACAAGCTTGATGCACATATCTTTGGGCAGTTTTGTCCATTCCTCTTTGCAGCACCTCTCAAGCTCCATCAGGTTGGATGAGGAGCGTCGGTGCACAGCCATTTTCAGATCTCTCCAGAGATGTTCAATCAGATTCAGGTCTGGGCTCTTGCTGGGCCACTCAAGGACATTCACAGAGTTGTTCTAAAGTCACTCCTTTGATATGTTGGCTGTGTGTTTAGGGTCATTGTCCTGCTGAAAGATGAACTGTCACCCCAGTATGAGGTCAAGAGCAGGTTTTCATTCAGGATGTCTCTGTACATTGCTGCATTCATCTTTCCCTCAATCCTGACTAGTTTCCCAGTTCCTGCTGCTGAGAAACATCCCCACAGAATGATGCTGCCACCACCATGCTTCACTGTAGGGATGGTGCCTGGTTTCCTCCAAACATAACACCTGCCATTCACATCAAAGAGTTCAATCTTTGTCTCATCAGACCAGAGAATGTTGTTTCTCATGGTCTGAGAGTCCTTCAGATCCTTTTTGGCAAACTTCAGGTGGGCTGCCATGTGCCTTTTACTAAGGAGTGACTTCCGTGTGGCCACGCTACCATACAGGCCTGATTGGTGGATTGCTGCAGAGATGGTTGTCCTTCTGGAAGGTTCTCCTCTCTCCACAGAGGAATGCTGGAGCTCTGACAGAGTGGCCATTGGGTTCTTGGTCACCTCCCTGACCCTGACTAAGGCCCTTCTCTTCCATTCACTCAGTTTAGGCAGGCAGCCAGCTCAAGGAAGAGTCCCGGTGGATCCGAACTTCTTCCACTTAAGGATGATGGAAGCCACTGTGCTCACTGGGCCCTTCAAAGGAGCATAAATGTTTCTGTACCCTTCCCCAGATTTATGCCTCAAGACAATCCTGTCTCGGAGGTCTACAGTCAATTCTTTTAACTTCATGCTTGGTTTGTGCTCTGACATGCACTGTCAACTGTGGGAGCTCATATGCAGACAGGTGTGCACCTTTCCAAATCATGTCCAAGCAACTGAATTTACTGCAGATGGGCGCCAACTAAGATGTAGAAACATCTCAAGGATGGAAAGTGGAAACAGGATGCACCTGAGATCAATTTGGAGCTTCATGGCAAAGGCTGTGAATACTTATGTACGTGTGATTTCTTAGTTTTTTTTATGTTTAATAAATTGCAAAAATCTAAAAAAAAAAAATTCACATTGTCAATATGGGGTATTGTGTGTAGAGGTCTGAGGAAACAAATGAATTTCATCCATTTTGGAAAAAGGCTGTAACGTAACAAAATGTGGAAAATGTGCAACATTGTGAATACTTTCCAGATGCACATATATATATATATAGGACTCTTATCATGTAGAATTATTTGTATTTGCACAGACATTAAAAAGTGCAGTAGAAAATAGTTTTTTCTGTGTGTTTGGTTATAATCTGTTAGAATAACATTCTACATTTACTATGATCTTGATAATGGCTTATGTCCAATGAATAGCGTCAGGAGAGAAAAATATATGAAGAATATTATATATTTAAGGTCACATTTATAAGGAAGATCATGTGCTTCTTATTTGCTTGAAGAGTTTAGAACAAGCAGCAGTCAGAATGACTGGCGCTCCAAACACGCGTCCTGGCTCCCACCTCTAGTCTTACACTTTATATGCTGCCTGTCTGTTGTTCCACTGAGGCCGTATCTTTTCATCACTGCAGCCGGCCCATTTCTCTGATTGCGACAACCACAATGCTGGAGGTGATGCAGGAGAACATAAATCAGTTCTTTGAGGTCCCAGATGTGTTAGTGGATTTCTTTATCTGTCATTTGTGCAGAGTGCATCCTGCACCGTGATTCCAGCTTCTGCAGCCATAAATGTGGAAACGCAGCAGCTCCTGTACTGAGAATTATTTTGGTCTTTCTCCTCTTTGTTGGTCAACAGCGGTGAAATTCATTTGGATGTTGTGAGGAGTTGGAGGAGTAAACCGGATCAGCGTGGCTCAGTGGTGGTCTGTGGTAGACGGAGGCTTTGAGGCTTCAGCGTGGGCCTTCAAAAGCTCGATTATGTCTTTGTGGGAAGCCCCCTCAGCCACTGCCAGAGCTGTCTGACCATTCTGTAGAAAAACAGTGGAAATGTCACAGCTTTACAATACACAGTGCAGTGACTAGTTTGAGCCTCATAGTGGCAGTGTTGCTTTGTAGGTGGACATTACAGAACACAGTCCACCTGCACTGATGCAAACAACATCATGAGGAACACGGGTGGGTTTTAAATGACCGTAAACACTTATTTTGCATTTCTTTTGGTGCCCAATGTGCATCTTATGCACACATATAAGATTCACATTTTCTTTCCATGTTTTTAATCCAAATGTGCAACAAAGCTGATAATATAATCTGATAAGCTCCTTTGCATCATGCAGAAATTGCCGGTGTTATCACAGCCACTGTTGAATCATAAGCCTGCAGAGGGATTAATAGATGTTGTAAAACTGAAAAATGAAAGAATTCAGTGCATCTTTTACATTTACTATCCCAAATATTTAGGTAATATCAAATAGTTTAATTTTAATATAACAACACCCAAAGAAAAATGTTCATGGTGATACCACAAATACTGGGACAAATTACAAAAAGTACAAAATAAACTGAAATTCTCCCCTGTACAGTCAGGTCCATACATATTTGGACTGTGACGAAATTCTGGTCATTTCCTCTCTACACTGGCACAGTGTAAGTGAAATGAAGCCACCCACAGCATCTATCAAGGAGTAAAAGGCTTCTGTGGCTTTGATTGGAAAAAGTGAGGATAGTGCAAGTTTTGCCTGTTGCATCACCAGTCAAAGCTTCATGGTGGAGTGAAGCAGAGAAGGTTTTTTATGACACTAACAGGTCACATCTCAGCTGGAATATCCTATGTGCCTTTTTCAACATCTTCTATTAAGGAAAAGCCTTAATTCAGCCGCATGGAGTAGACATCCAATGCATTTTGAACGTCAATCCAAAGCCACAGTAATTGAGGAGGGTAGAAGCAGGAAGGGCGTATGCTGTAAAGTTCATTGAATCTCAGCTACATTGGCTACACAAGCTAATGCATTCAAAGTACTGGGCCCAAGCCCAGATAAATGAGTAGGGTGGTGTCAGGAAGGACATCAGGTGTAAATTTTGCCAAACATGCAGGTTACAAATGGAATTTCCATACCGAGTTGGTCAAGGCCTGGGTTTATAACGACCACCACAGGTACCAGTGGAAATTGGACTACAACCCCTGGCAAAAATTATGGAATCACCGGCCTCAGAAGATGTTCATTCAGTTGTTTAATTTTGTAGAAAAAAAGCAGATCACAGACGTGACACAAAACTAAAGTCATTTCAAATGGCAACTTTCTGGCTTTAAGAAACACTATAAGAAATCAAGAAAAAAATATTATGGCAGTCAGTAACGGTTACTTTTTTAGACCAAGCAGAGGAAAAAAATATGGAATCACTCAATTCTGAGGAAAAAATTATGGAATCACCCTGTAAATTTTCATCCCCAAAACTAACACCTGCATCAAATCAGATCTGCTCATTGACATTGACCCTGTGCCATGACATTGACCCTATGTGTCTTTTTGCAAGGAATGTTTTCGCAGTTTTTGCTCTATGGCAAGATGCATTATCATCTTGACACAAACATCCTTTCAATTGTCCAAAATATCAACATAAACTTGTGCATTTATTGATGATGTAATGACAGCCATCTCCCCAGTGCCTTTACCTGACATGCAGCCCCATATCATCAATGACTGTGGAAATTTACATGTTCTCTTCAGGCAGTCATCTTTATAAATCTCATTGGAACGGCACCAAACAAAAGTTCCAGCATCATCACCTTGCCCAATGCAGATTCGAGATTCATCGCTGAATATGACTTTCATCCAGTCATCCACAGTCTACAATTGCTTTTCCTTAGCCAATTTGTAACCTTGTTTTTTTCTGTTTAGGTGTTAATGATGGCTTTCGTTTAGCTTTTCTGTATGTAAATCCCATTTCCTTTAGGCGGTTTCTTACAGTTCGGTCACAGACGTTGACTCCAGTTTCCTCCCATTCGTTCCTCATTTGTTTTGTTGTGCATTTTTCGATTTTTGAGACATATTGCTTTAAGTTTTCTGTCTTGACGCTTTGATGTCTTCCTTGGTCTACCAGTATGTTTGCCTTTAACAACCTTCTCATGTTGTTTGTATTTGGTCCAGAGTTTAGACCCAACATCTTTTGCAACATTGCATGATGATTTACCCTCTTTTAAGAGTTTGATAATCCTCTCCTTTGTTTCAATTGACATCTCTCGTGTTGGAGCCATGATTCATGTCAGTCCACTTGGTGCAACAGCTCTCCAAGGTGTGATCACTCCTTTTTAGATGCAGACTAACGAGCAGATTTGATTTGATGCAGGTGTTAGTTTTGGGGAAGAAAATTTACAGGGTGGTTCCATAATTTTTTCTACAGAATTGAGTGATTCCATATTTTTTTCCTCTGCTTGGTCTAAAAAGGTAACCATTACTGACTGCCACAATCTTTTTTTTCTTGATTTCTTATGGTGTTTCTTAAAGCCAGAAAGTTGCCATTTGAAATGACTTTAGTTTTGTGTCATGTCTGTGATCTGCTTTTTTTCTACAAAATTAAACAACTGAATGAACATCCTCCGAGGCCGGTGATTCCATAATTTTTGCCAGGGGTTGTAGAAGAGGTGGAGGCAGTGGAAGAAGAGGAAATCTAAATGTGGAAGTTAAATATTCAAAGTTGGGAACATTGACAGTATATGTTATGGATTATGGCAGGATAGAACCCAAAAATGCACACATGGACCAGACAGGTGTAGGAAAAAGTCAGTGATTTATTTACCAGATGCTGAGGAGTCCAAAGCTAATGAGCAGGCTAAACAAACAAGAACACAGGAGGAGAGTCAGCAGCAACACCAGGGCAAGCAGACATGAACAAATGCAGAAAAACTAAACCAGACAAGACTGCTATGAACCAGAAAAACCCAACAACTGAGAACCACAAAGTGACAAACTTAAGTAGTGACAGAGACGAGTAGACAAGCAACAGGTGGTGTGATTGGGAATGGGAAACAACTGTGAGGGAAACCAGGTGAAAAGGACATACCTACAAACACAGACAGGGGCTGACAGAGATAGTGTGAAACAAACCACATAGAGTACTGGGGTGAGTAGAACCTAAAACACGCCATAAATAATAATCACACTAAAAGAAAGAAACCAAGAATGAAAGGTAGAAAACTAAAGTGGAACTCAAGAATGGCTATGGTGTGCAAAATAGCACAACTAACAGATAAGACACAGAGAAGAGACAGAACGCCATGACAACTAACATAAGGACATAAGACACAAACGGGACAAACCACAACAGTACAACTGGTAAAGGGAGAGAGGTAGCTGATATAATGGATAGCTAGACATGCTGTGTGTTCAAGAGACTAAGTGGAAGTAAGGCCAGGAGCTCTGGAGGTGCGTTCAAACTGTTGTATCGTGGTGTGAATGGGAGGAGACATGTTTTTGAGGGCATTCTGAAGGAAGCGTATATTCAGAGTGTGTTGGAGGTTAAGTAAGGGTTGATGATGTATGTCATCACTGCATATGACCCACAGGTAGGTTGTGAAATGGAGGAAGATTTCTACAGTGAGTTAGGTAAGGTGGAAAACAGTACATCCAAGGATGAAAGAGTGGTGATTTGAGTGGACCTCAAGGAAGCAATAGGTAGATATGGTATCAAGGTGAGGAATGTAGAAGGACTGCTGGTTGTAGATTTGCAAAAAAAGGATGGAAACAGCTGTAATTTCTTAAAGTAATCTACTTAAAATACAATGTGCCCTGCTGAATGAAAACAGTACTACATTTCCATCTTGTTTCTAGACTTAAAAAAAAAGAATTCTTATGTGGTCAAATTAAATAGTGCGATATTGTGAGTCTCGATTCTTCTTTTTTCCCCACCTCTAGTTAATATAGTTAAAGGGCCTGTTGTGGGTTTGCAGTAGCACACACTCTACTGTGTGCCCTTCTAGCTTACAGAGCATTCAATGTTGGGTATCACACAGATAGCACTTAGTTCACCTGAAAGGCCACATCAACAGTGCAGTAGTTTTTAGCAGCAGTGTTTATCCATTGACAGGATAAGAAATGGGTCTGAAGGCCAAAAAAATCCTTTAAACCGACAGTCTGAACAAGGTGTTAAAATGGTCTTTTATGGAGCAATGTGAGGAACATCAGATTTATGTGGCAGCTACATTGATGCAATGTCAGAAGAATACCTTGTCTGTGAGACTGCTGTCACAGCAGCCCGTCTCTAACAGCAGACTAGCGATATGTGTGTGTCCGTATTCGCTGGCGCACATCAGGGCCGTGGATCCCTCACGGTCCTGGGCATTTACATCTGCACCGCATCTTAGCAGCAGTTTCACCATAGCAACGCGCCCGTGGCTCACCGCAAGCATGAGTGCCGTCTGGCCCGCCTAGATAGAGTGAGACAGGGAGGAAAAAAAAATTAATTAATGGTGACAGAGCAGTTATGACGGAGAGATATGGATATACAAAAAGCAATGTAGGGTCAGGAAAAACACAGACAGGGGAGGAAGGTGCAGATGGAGTAACCAGATGTGTACAAATCACTTCTAAATAAACTCCAATTATGGCAATGCCCTGAACCCCAGTGTTGGAAACACAATCAATCCAGAAGTGCCAAATCTTGCAGTTACTTGGATGGCTCCAAAAGCAAGTCACTCCCCAAACAGCCCCACTTTAAAATCCCCAAAGGCACAAATAATGTTTCCAACCTGAGTTAAATTTAAAACTTATTATTTTAAGCTATTTTAAATGAACAGTGGGCCGGTTGTGTTTACTATAATCTTGTCACTGCAAAGCACCACATGGAGCTTAGCTTGATCACAGGAATTTTCGTGGCTGCAGCAGGGGGAACGTTTCAGTCAGAGTGAGTGTGATGAGACAGAGGGCGCACAGCAGTCAGAGAATGTGATTGTCTTCACTTAAACAAAGCTGTTAATCAGACAAACAAAACGTAATTGATTGTTTTACAATGGTTAAACTGTAAAATGCAAACACAGACAACCTACAGCAAAAGTCGCTTTTGTTTTGCGTGGCTGGCTGTGTGTGAGTCAAGTGCGTGTGCAGTACAGCCTGACCGATATGGATTTTTTTGGTGGGAGGCTGAACTATTTTTTTATGTCTGACTGGAAGAATGTCCTTTTAAATTTTTAATAAATTACATAAAAATAATAATAATCAGGGGTCAACTGATAAAGATTTTTCAGAGCTGAAACTGATTATTACTCATGTCGGAGACTGATAACCAATATTTGAAACTGATATTTGCCTGCAGTAAGAAAAGTGTAAAAAAAAACAAAAAAAAAACATCAAAATGTGGAGTAACAAAAACTCTTAGCACAATGTGTTCTTGCACATAGCTCCAGTCTGCACTCTGCATTCTTTTACGCCTGTCTGTGGGACAATGCCTTTAGTGTTGATAGGCTGAACTCATGATGTCTAACAAATCAGATAGTGCTGTGGGCAAGACATTGCTAAAATACCAAAAAGTTGTGACTGCAGCTGTGTCAGAGCCAAAATCACGCATTTTAAAATGAAATTGTCTTATCAACAAATCAGCTTTAAAATGACCAATGCCAACCATACCAACTACAAATATCAACGTCGATAATCGCTCGAGACTTACAAGTATTTTTGCAATTTTCAATTGTTCCTGCAATTTTGTTGCTAAAAACTAAAACCACCTAAAGCCAACACAACTTGCACTACAACGTTTTATAAAAACTACCACAAGATCATAACATATCAAGATATTGCAGTAGTTTATTATAAAAATTCTGAATGGGAATAAAAGCTTTGATACCATGCAGGAAAGGAAAATGGGCTGTATTCAATTGTGCATCACATTTGAATATCAAAATTCACTGACTGAATTGGGACTCTATCAAATGAGAAAGGGACTCCAAATATTTTACCCCATGGAGTCCCAGGGAATCCAAATTTCTACACCCTAAAACAAACCCTGAGTGCTTGATGCAGTGAAATTCTAAATGCATAAAGCAATAGCCTTAAAATTCTACAATTTCTCCATTAAGATTAATTAAATTCTCTCTCTTCTGACAGGTGAAAGAACTCCTTTTTCATGCTCTTTATTCAACAACAAATTCCCTAACATCGAAAACACTAAAAAGAAAAAAGCATTCTTCTCCATCAATAAATACTTACATATATATATATATATATATATATATATATATATATATATATATATATATATATATATATATATATATATATATATATATATATATATATATATATATTTATTTCATCTGTGCACCTGTCTGGAACGTGCGTTGACGTCTCCCAGTCTCAGCAGCTGTTGTGCCACCTCCAGGTCATCTGGGCTTTCTGCAGCTGTCAGTGCAGCCAGCATCACTGGAGTGTAACCCGCTTTGTTCACGTTGTCTGTCTCGCATAAACCTGTGAACAAAACATACTTCTCCTGTTAGATTCTCAAACTCGGCACACAGCAGGGTTTTCTGTCAGCTGTCTTCAGCTGTGTAAGTTTATGGCTCACCAGTGTCCAGCAGGAGTTTGACCACAGAAAAGTTGGAATGGGACACACTGTAGTGCAGCGCCATGTTGCCATTGCCATCTGTCAGGTTGACGACGTACGGCAGGAGAGTGGGTGTGGTTAAACCCACGCGTCGCAGGTATAATCGAACGGTGTCAGCCTGCGAGTCTTTCTGACTGGACACTCTGAACCACTCCTGGTAGAGCACCACTAAAACCTGACGCTGAGGAACAACAGGAAAGGAGTTAACTGTCAGAGGCAATTCAGGAAAATTATTTTTATCCCCGCCGGCCAGAGCCGGCCTTGACCTATTTGCTGCCCTTTGCAAGATTTTTATCCGGTGGCCTCGTCACAGCTAATTAACCACCAATTACGTGTTCATGCAATTACACCTAAAGGGTTTAGCTTGTGTCTTTGATCTTTTCTTTGTTTTATCAACAAAAATAAACCTTACAAATATGTAGTTCTTTTTAAAAGTCAAAAAAAAAAAGTCTCCTTAAAAATTATCAATGCCGCACATTCCTCCACAGCACTAGGTGGTGACAACGAGTTCACAAGTAGTGCTGTTGTCAACCATACACAAAGAAAAAGTCAGTTTTTGAGATACAATGGATAACGTGCACTAAGGTTTGGGACATACTTCTGATTTCAAATAATACCGGTTTAGCTCTTGCTAACAGTGTTTATGCTATGTTAGCTTGAGCATATACAGGAAAATATTTAAAACTTTTCAAAAAGAGCAAAAGAAATACTGTCAGCAATGCTGTGTCTTACTCTAAAGTTATGGATACAACTGATTGCCAAAATAAAGATGCAACATTTGGCACTATGAATGTAAATTACATCAATATAGTGTTAGTTTTAAAAAGTTACAGTAAAAAGTCTGCCTTTATTTGGGGTGCCCTTATGGGTCAATGTTGGCAAATTTGTCTATACTACCTATGCGAATGGCCAGCTGTGCTGCTGGCCATAGGGCCAGAAGGGGGATATACAAGTGGATTCCATCCGTCTGTGCATTTTGCTATCCACACACTGATCAGAAATGAGTGTATCTTAGAACAGTTGGAATTTGAGCATAATAAAGATGCACAAAAACCTTCTAAGGACCAGCAGCCAGTGCCTGTAATTTTTTTTTTCATATCAGTCTTTGGTCTTCATTGATGATAAACCTTCCAGCTTTAAATTTCAACAGCAGAAGTGCCAATATTGCATTTACCAAAATCCCATGTGGTAGAATCAGGAACACACAAGGTTTTTTTTTCCAAATACAGTAATCAAACATAAATAGAGCAGTACGCCTCTACTGGTGGTTGGCTCTCACTGCGGTATTGTATCACTTCCTGTTCCAGAGCACAGCGGTGTTTTTCTGTATCTGTTAGCTGTTTAATCTGCACAGTTAGATTGATCTAGATAACTAGATAACGATTTGTTTCACAGTGTAATCTTAACGTGCCTTCACTAAAGCACTTCCTCTGCTGAATCACCTCTAAATTATTTACACATTATTCACTTTGTGTGTTTTTAGGAATCCGCTAGCTTAGTGCAGCTACTAGCTCTTAGCCAATTTAGCATGGCGGCTTCTCCTGTCTTTCCTGCACTTTTCTGCGCTGGGTGTGAAATGTTTAGTTATTCCTCGGCCTCCTTTAGCAGTAATGGTACTTGTAATAAGTGTAGCATATTCGTAGCTTTGGAGGCCAGGCTGGGCGAATTGGAGACTCGGCTCCGCACCGTGGAAAATTCTACAGCTAGCCAGGCCCCTGTAGTCGGTGCGGACCAAGGTAGCTTAGACGCCGTTAGTTTCCTTCCAGCAGATCCCGAGCAGCCGGGAAAGCAGGCCGACTGGGTAACTGTGAGGAGGAAGCATAGCCCTAAACAGAAGCCCCGTGTACACTGCCAACCCGTTCACATTTCTAACCGTTTTTCCCCACTCGGCGACACACCCACCGAGGATCAAACTCTGGTTATTGGCGACTCTGTTTTGAGAAATGTGAAGTTAGCGACACCAGCAACCATAGTCAATTGTCTTCCGGGGGCCAGAGCAGGCGACATTGAAGGAAATTTGAAACTGCTGGCTAAGCGTAAATTTGGTAAGATTGTAATTCACGTCGGCAGTAATGACATCCAGTTACGCCAATCGGAGGTCACTAAAATTAACATTGAATCGGTGTGTAACTTTGCAAAAACAATGTCGGACTCTGTAGTTTTCTCTGGGCCCCTCCCCAATCGGACCGGGAGTGACATGTTTAGCCGCATGTTCTCCTTGAATTGCTGGCTGTCTGAGTGGTGTCCAAAAAATGAGGTGGGCTTCATAGATAATTGGCAAAGCTTCTGGGGAAAACCTGGTCTTGTTAGGAGAGACGGCATCCATCCCACTTTGGATGGAGCAGCTCTCATTTCTAGAAATCTGGCCAATTTTCTTAAATCCTCCAAACCGTGACTATCCACGGTTGGGACCAGGAAGCAGAGTTGTAGTCTTACACACCTCTCTGCAGCTTCTCTCCCCCTGCCATCCCCTCATTACCCCATCCCCGTAGAGACGGTGCCTGCTCCCAGACCACCAATAACCAGTAAAAATCTATTTAAGCATAAAAATTCAAAAAGAAAAATAATATAGCACCTTCAACTGCACCACAGACTAAAACGGTTAAATGTGGTCTATTAAACATTAGGTCTGTCTCTTCTAAGTCCCTGTTAGTAAATGATATAATAATTGATCAACATATTGATTTATTCTGCCTTACAGAAACCTGGTTACAGCAGGATGAATATGTTAGTTTAAATGAGTCAACACCCCCGAGTCACACTAACTGCAGAATGCTCGTAGCACGGGCCGAGGCGGAGGATTAGCAGCAATCTTCCATTCCAGCTTATTAATTAATCAAAAACCCAGACAGAGCTTTAATTCATTTGAAAGCTTGACTCTTAGTCTTGTCCATCCAAATTGGAAGTCCCAAAAACCAGTTTTATTTGGTATTATCTATCGTCCACCTGGTCGTTACTGTGAGTTTCTCTGTGAATTTTCAGACCTTTTGTCTGACTTAGTGCTTAGCTCAGATAAGATAATTATAGTGGGCGATTTTAACATCCACACAGATGCTGAGAATGACAGCCTCAACACTGCATTTAATCTATTATTAGACTCAATTGGCTTTGCTCAAAATGTAAATGAGTCCACCCACCACTTTAATCATATCTTAGATCTTGTTCTGACTTATGGTATGGAAATTGAAGACTTAACAGTATTCCCTGAAAACTCCCTTCTGTCTGATCATTTCTTAATAACATTTACATTTACTCTGATGGACTACCCAGCAGTGGGGAATAAGTTTCATTACACTAGAAGTCTTTCAGAAAGCGCTGTAACTAGGTTTAAGGATATGATTCCTTCTTTATGTTCTCTAATGCCATATACCAACACAGTGCAGAGTAGCTACCTAAACTCTGTAAGTGAGATAGAGTATCTCGTCAATAGTTTTACATCCTCATTGAAGACAACTTTGGATGCTGTAGCTCCTCTGTAAAAGAGAGCTTTAAATCAGAAGTGCCTGACTCCGTGGTATAACTCACGATCTCGCAGCTTAAAGCAGATAACCCGTAAGTTGGAGAGGAAATGGCGTCTCACTAATTTAGAAGATCTTCACTTAGCCTGGAAAAAGAGTCTGTTGCTCTATAAAAAAGCCCTCCGTAAAGCTAGGACATCTTACTACTCATCACTAATTGAAGAAAATAAGAACAACCCCAGGTTTCTTTTCAGCACTGTAGCCAGGCTGACAGAGTCAGAGCTCTATTGAGCCGAGTATTCCTTTAACTTTAACTAGTAATGACTTCATGACTTTCTTTGCTAATAAAATTTTAACTACTAGAGAAAAAATTACTCATCACCATCCCAAAGACGTATCGTTATCTTTGGCTGCTTTCAGTGATGCCGGTATTTGGTTAGACTCTTTCTCTCCGATTGTTCTGTCTGAGTTATTTTCATTAGTTACTTCCTCCAAACCATCAACATGTCTATTAGACCCCATTCCTACCAGGCTGCTCAAGGAAGCCCTACCATTAATTAATGCTTCGATCTTAAATATGATCAATCTATCTTTATTAGTTGGCTAAGTACCACAGGCTTTTAAGGTGGCAGTAATTAAACCATTACTTAAAAAGCCATCACTTGACCCAGCTATCTTGGCTAATTATAGGCCAATCTCCAACCTTCCTTTTCTCTCAAAAATTCTTGAAAGGGTAGTTGTAAAACAGCTAACTGATCATCTGCAGAGGAATGGTCTATTTGGAGAGTTTCAGTCAGGTTTTAGAATTCATCATAGTACAGAAACAGCATTAGTGAAGGTTACAAATGATCTTCTTATGGCCTCGGACAGTGGACTCATCTCTGTGCTTGTTCTGTTAGACCTCAGTGCTGCTTTTGATACTGTTGACCATAAAATTTTATTACAGAGATTAGAGCATGCCATAGGTATTAAAGGCACTGCGCTGCGGTGGTTTGAATCATATTTATCTAACAGATTACAATTTGTTCATGTAAATGGGAAATCTTCTTCACAGACTAAGGTTAATTATGGAGTTCCACAAGGTTCTGTGCTAGGACCAATTTTATTCACTTTATACATGTTTCCCTTAGGCAGTATTATTAGACGGCATTGCTTAAATTTCATTGTTACGCAGATGATACCCAGCTTTATCTATCCATGAAGCCAGAGGACACACACCAATTAGCTAAACTGCAGGATTGTCTTACAGACATAAAGACATGGATGACCTCTAATTTCCTGCTTTTAAACTCAGATAAAACTGAAGTTATTGTACTTGGCCCCACAAATCTTAGAAACATGGTGTCTAACCAGATCCTTACTCCGGATGGCATTATCCTGACCTCTAGTAATACTGTGAGAAATCTTGGAGTCATTTTTGATCAGGATATGTCATTCAATGCGCATATTAAACAAATATGTAGGACTGCTTTTTTGCATTTGCGCAATATCTCTAAAATTAGAAAGGTCTTGTCTCAGAGTGATGCTGAAAAACTAATTCATGCATTTATTTCCTCTAGGCTGGACTATTGTAATTCATTATTATCAGGATGTCCTAAAAGTTCCCTGAAAAGCCTTCAGTTAATTCAAAATGCTGCAGCTAGAGTGCTAACAGGGACTAGAAGGAGAGAGCATATCTCACCCATATTGGCCTCTCTTCATTGGCTTCCTGTTAATTCTAGAATAGAATTTAAAATTCTTCTTCTTACTTATAAGGTTTTGAATAATCAGGTCCCATCTTATGGACCTTAGGGACCTCATGGTACCATATCACCCCAATAGAGCGCTTCGCTCTCAGACTGCAGGCTTACTTGTAGTTCCTAGGGTTTGTAAGAGTAGAATGGGAGGCAGAGCCTTCAGCTTTCAGGCTCCTCTCCTGTGGAACCAGCTCCCAATTCAGATCAGGGAGACAGACACCCTCTCTACTTTTAAGATTAGGCTTAAAACTTTCATTTTTGCTAAAGCTTATAGTTAGGGCTGGATCAGGTGACCCTGAACCATCCCTTAGTTATGCTGCTATAGACTTAGACTGCTGGGGGGTTCCCATGATGCACTGAGTGTTTATTTCTCTTTTTGCTCTGTATGCACCACTCTGCATTTAATCATTAGTGATTGATCTCTGCTCCCCTCCACAGCATGTCTTTTTCCTGGTTCTCTCCCTCAGCCCCAACCAGTCCCAGCAGAAGACTGCCCCTCCCTGAGCCTGGTTCTGCTGGAGGTTTCTTCCTGTTAAAAGGGAGTTTTTCCTTCCCACTGTTGCCAAGTGCTTGCTCACAGGGGGTCGTTTTGACCATTGGGGTTTTTCCGTAATTATTGTATGGCCTTGCCTTACAATATAAGGCGCCTTGGGGCAACTGTTTGTTCTGATTTGGCGCTATATAAAAAAATTGATTTGATTTGAAATACTTCAGTGAATATCTCCTAAATTATCTACCAAATAAGATAAAGCCAACACTGAGCCAAATGAATGCTGTGGTGCAAATTACTTTGTGGCGTTCTTATTTTTTTGGCAGGTGGAAAAAAATTGCACTTTTCAGCATTATGAACTGAATTATAAACCATGCTTTCTATTCAGAAACTGAAGTGTTTTCCATAAATGTAAAAATACTTTGCATCATGGACTTTAATTTCATATACACACACAAGTTTTAAAAAATTGGCAACTACAAACATTTTCTTAGTATAAACTTTGCAGCCAAATCAATGCAGATTCGGTAAAGTGAAAAAGTTGAATTAATACAGCTTTGAAGAATTCAGGGAAAAGGAATTCTTACCATTTCTTTATCTGGTGATGAAACTTCTTCCATGCGGTCTTTCACATAAACGCAAGCATCTATAAAGCCTTTGTCCACTTGCTCACTGGAAAGAAATAATAATCAGGGATTTTAGAAATGGAGACGTTTGTATTGCCATGGTTTTCAATCTCTTTCTTTTGCACCCTGTTGGGAAGGATAATAATCACCCTGGTGTCCTTCACAAAACAATTCTGTATTCGTCAAACATAGATGATATGATGGAAAATATCTCAGAAAAGGCAAATTTAACATATTCTGTGACCAAAAAAAAAAAAAATAATCCAGTTATACATGAAAGGTCATCTTGTTGGGATAAATGTTATTTGAATTTTAATCAGCTTATATAATCAGATCAATTAACATAAATCATTATGTGTCAGTTTTGAGAGGCGGCTGTAGGTCATATGTGTGAAGAAGTCTTGTGCAGTAGTGGTGTTTGGTAGAGACGGGGACCCGTGCTGTCAGGCAGTATACTGAGAAGTTTTGTGTCAAACATTTTTGTGTTTTCTCATTTATGAACAAACATCAACACGGACAAACCATTACAGGCCCTCTCTCAGTGAGCTAAGACATACATCACATGCTTCCACAAACATTGGTAACATTCCAAAGCACAGACCGCACACAATCTCTAATAATAGCTGCTACACCACTGAATAAATATTGGTGGCGATACTCTATCTTCGCGGGCTGCACACACAGTTTTACTTTAGCTGTTGCGTACCCGCACACAGGAATGATCAAATAGGTGCTGAGTGATTAGTTAATATAAGTCTTGCTTTCTCCCAGGGGCCCCATCGATGGTTTGGTCCCTCAGCCGAGCCCACGAACCTGAGACAGATAAGTTACTCATGGGTAAAGGCAGGATGGCAGAATTAAGGGAATGAAATTTGCACGTTTGTGCAGCGCTTGTGTCGAACCTTCCTATTAGAGCCGGGGTCATAGTGAAGAAATGGAGGTGTAGATGAAAAAAGCAATAGAAGCACTGCATTTAGAAATGTGTGTGTGTCCCTGTATATGGGCACGTCATGAGGGTTATACTGAAGGATTATTCGGCGCCTGTCTCAAAGCATGTAGGTTGCAGATGGACACAAAGAGTTCAGTTGTACCTCGCTGATGTTCCTTACACTGGCATCTCTATGGCAAATACTATCATGTTATCAGGTCTGTATCTAATATTGTAGCATCAAGCGTTTGAATTGTTGAACTGCAAAGCAGTAATTTACACTGTCCAATCTCTATTAATGAAAGTTTTCACTATTTTTTTTTTATGATGGACATTTTTACTTTGACATGGCACACTGAACATGTCTGCAGTGTGGTAGCTGATGTTCACTCATGTCTGACTCTCCTTAAGCAGCCACACATTTGACACAGTTATTCCAGCATGACGTAATACCCCCAACACACTTAATACGAATGAGTACGAGCCAAGCCGAATCAAGCAGAATGTCAAAAAAAGTCAGCATTCATGCCACATCTGGGAGCGAATAAGAATTGAGGAGGACAGGAGTCCGAACACCGAGACTGCGCTCCACCCCGCCCTGACTGATTCATGCATGTGCCGTACACGAGCCTCTGAACACAGTACAAATGTTGGTGGAACACATTAGGATTACCCAGACAGATGTCAAAAAGCTGTGAGAATATGACGAATGCACTTACTTTGCCGTACGAGTGAGGTCGGACTGCAGGTGGAGGAAATATAATCCAGCAGCACTCGAGGTGCACTTGAGATGCAGTCGTGGTGTGTTCAGGCACACTGGGAACATTCTGCCATGGCAAAAACATGCTGAATGTCCCCCCTGAGTGCGATCAGAATGTCACGAATACCGTTTTCACGCCATCTGATTGTTTAGAATGCAGTCAGACTGCAGTCAGACGGCACTTCAACTGCTGATCGATAGTTTTTACACTTGAACTACGCCACAAATGTTTTGAACATGTGCAACACATCTAAGGTGGTTGCACATCTGTGCCCGACTGTTTAGACTGCGCTCAGAATACTGTCTGATGGTCTCGAATGCACCTCAACACTTCCCGAATGTAGGCCAAATTTTCATCCGGATGGGATTTGGGCTCATTCGGCCTCTTGTGTGATGGGGTATAAGAATTCTACAAAGAGGCTGAATACCAAATGTATCCAGTTGTTGCTTTTGTTCTCCGGTTACAGTCAGAATCTCATAATTACATCATATGGCAGGAAGCATCAGGACCACGAAGATCTGGATCTTCCTTCTCTTACAAAGACATCAGCATCGGCAAATGCATCTGCCTTTGAACCTCGTATCTACATAACCTCTTCCAAGACATCCCTTCAACTCACTGGGTAAGCTCCCAGAGAGATGGTTGTCACTGCCAAAATAAGGGAGTCTTGATCCAGGACAATGTCAAACCCAGGCACTCCTACATAACAGTAGCCTCTTAAGTACTGCCATCACGGTATCCATTAATTCTGCAAAGGTCACAGCATCATCTGCAAAATTGAATTCAGCAAGCCTGTACTCACTATCAAAGGCACCTAAGTGCCTGGACTATATGATCTTACCCAACAGCCGGTCTGTAATTGCACGACAAATCCTTTGGATGATAATCAGACTGCTGTCAGAGATGAAACACTTCCTCTCTTGAGCACTAGCACCTCCAGTGGCATCCCTGGCAACCTTCAGGGTCTTGCCTTAAAAGAGCTGCTACAATCCATTCGGGTTATTGGTTGTGTCCATGTTTGCTGCAAATTCCACACAGACTGTGTGAAACACTGTTGCCCCAGATTAAGTCTGGGGCAACAACTAAACAGCAGTCTGCAGGATTTCAGATGAATCCTTTGGGAAGTGACAACAAATTTTTGGTCATAGTTCACAAACTCAACATTTTTGTTAATAATGTAGTCCTCCAGTCTGCAGTGTCTTCCCACAACAACATGACTGATCCCCTTCGATACATTATCAGCACTGGCATATTATGCCCATTTGTGTTGCGCTACATGATGGAAGCAGGATGAAGCAATTCATAGGCCCCAACGTTTTGTAAAGTCTAAGAGCAGTGATCCATTTTAACCATGACTGCCAAAACAATGAGGAACAATAGGGTTCATATAATGAACCCTGTTACTGCTTGTGGTTATTCTGAAATCACCCAAGAGGAGCGTCACCACCAGGGCAATCATCAATAACAAAGTGAAACTACAGGTTAAATACGAGGTCTGTGAGAAAAGTAACGGACCTTTTTATTTTTTCAAAACTATATGGATTTGATTCATATGTTTTTACGTCAGCCAAGCTTGAACCTTCGTGCGCATGCGTGAGTTTTTCCACGCCTGTCGGTTGCGTCATTCACCTGTGGGCAGGCTTTGAGTGAGCACTGGTCCACCCCTCTCGTCGTTGTTTCCTTGCGAGGAAATGGCAGAATGATTTGGGCTTTTTTTTCCATCAGAATTTTTTCAGAAACTGTTAGAGACAGGCAGCTGGAAACCATTCGAAAAATTTATCTGGCTTTCGGTGAAAAATTTATGGGCTTCACAAAGAATAAGGAGTGTTACTACAGCTTTAAGGACGGCCCACAATGGTGCATGGCGCGCCGCACTCCAAGCCGCCATCGAGAGGCAGAAACCACCACATCATTTCTAAACGGATGGCTGTGTGGAGCCGGGACCATCATGTGCAATTTCTCTGGTTATCACAAGAGCTGGACATCAGCCATTTTCCGGCAGATTTCACTTTTAACAAGAGATTTTGTCATGGAAAGCTGCGCGCAGGCTTCACGCGTCACGGCCGATTCGCTGATGAAGCGAGACAAAGGAACACCTCCGTTTCGGAGTGTTAGAGGACAAGTTGGGACATGCCTATCTCGGCTTTCAGTGCTTACCAGTCGAGTGAGTATAAGAGAAATTGTGGAGAGCTGGGCATGTCCCAACTTGTCCTCTGGCACTCCGAAACGGAGGTGTTCTTTGTCTCGCTCCATCAGCAAATCGGTCGTGACGCGCGAAGCCTCCGCGCGGCTTTCCATGACAAAATCTCTTGTTAAAAGTGAAATCTGCCGGAAAATGGCTGATGTCCAGCTCTTGTGATAACCAGAGAAATTGCACATGACGGTCCAGGCTCCACACAGCCATCCGTTTAGAAATGATGTGGTGGTTTCTGCCTCTGGATGGCGGCTCGGAGCGCGGCGCACCGTGCGCTATTGTGGGCCGTCCTTAAAGCTGTAGTAACACTCCTTATTCTCTTTGAAGCCCGTAAAATTTTCACCGAAAGCCAGATAAATTTTTCGAATGGTTTCCAGCTGCCTGTCTGTAACAGTTTCTGAAAAACTTCTGATGGGAAAAAAGCGTAAATCATTCCGCCATTTCCTCGCAATGATGCAACGACGAGAGGGGTGGACCAGTGCTCACTCAAAGCCTGCCCACAGGCGAATGACGCAACAGACAGGCGTGGAAAAACTCACGCATGCGCACGAAGGTTCAAGCTTGGCTGATGTAAAAACATATGAATCAAATCCATATAGTTTTTGAAAAAAATAAAAAGGTCTGTTACTTTTCTCACAGACCTCGTATCTCACTCACTGCAGTCTGAGAATATACACTGAGACAACAGACAAATCACCCAACAAATGTCTACATCTGCACTAAATGACAACGGTGATATGTGATAGCATTGGAAGGAGACAGTCTGCTACTACAGCTGCTGTTCCCCTTTATGCAGGCTACCGGAAAAACCAAACCAAGGTCTGTGGCCCTCCCTGAGTGCTGTCACCACAATGAAGTATTTTCCAAGATCATTCAACAGCACCGTTGCTGAGAGAAAGAATGTTGTACTTGCCTACCCAGTTGAGCCACCTCAAGTTTGGAGCTACGCACTGCCGCGCAGTTCATGACCCATCAGCACCCCACTACTCACAACCATCAAGAGACTGGACCTTTGGCGTTTTCCTGTTGTTTCTTCTTTTCCATGAATGAGAACTAAAATGGATTTTTCTCCCACCCTTTCATAATATTTTGATATCTGTGGGCTTTTTTTCTCCAGTGTTGAGTTTTCCTTGACATTTTGTGGTGGCTGGAAGGACAATCCTACCAATAACCCCCAAAATGGAATTCAGGCTGGAGGACCACCTACAGTCCAAGATGCAGTTTAATGTCATGCCCACAACAATGAGGGGCAACTGACCAATGATAGAACTTTTAAAAAAGCTGCAGTTAGCACAGAGTCACACTAAGGTAAGTTCTTTAATTTTTTTCCCTGTGGGGAACGTCGGATGCCCTTTCTGATGTGACCGCAAATTACATAGACAATCAGCACAGGGTCTTGAACAGAGAGTCAGAGAGTCTTGAACAGAGAATCTTCTATCCTGGACACAAGCGCACTAACCACTTGACCTACATAGTCATACTAACCACAGTAAGTATTCTCGATGGCTACGGTGAAACACATTTTTCTTTCAGTATGTCTCACCCTTCTGCCTGTTCCTCCTCCATCTCCTGGATGTCCTCTGTATCCAGTAGACCTTTTTCACTCTCCTTCTCTTCTGCTGCAGCAGCAGCACCTTCTTCCTCAGGTAGGACCTCCACATCCATCTGTTGGCTCTGTGTTTCCTCCTCAGGTCTTTCTAATGACTGAGGCTCCTTCTCCTCCTTTGGCTTTGATTTTTCTTCCTCCTCCACCTCCACCTTTGACTTCTCATCCCCACTTGATTCCTCACTGGATGTAGTCTCATAGCTGGAGGACAAACATATAAATGGTCACTCAGGATGGACATTCTGGCTGATAAAGACATCAAAATCATCCTGCTCAATCCATCATGAAATACATAATTTAAAATACTCTAAGACAGTGATTTTCAACCTTTTTTGAGCCGCGGCACCCTTTTTATATTTACAAAATCCTGTGGCACACCACCAAGCAAAATAATATTATAATTCTATTACCTCTGGTTTCGCGCAAAACCCAATTATCGCAAAATCGATACAGAAAACACCGCATTTCGAAAATCCTCAAGCATTTTGCGCTCTGATCTCAAGTAGGGCTGTCACGATTAGGAATTTCTGGAGACGATTAATTGTCAGACAAATAATTGCGATTGACGAATATATTGTCTATTTTTTTCTTTTTTTTTCCCTTCTTTATATTCTACTATTGTAGTATAATTACACAACTCTGGAAGAACGTTTGGCTTCTGTGAGTGGAGAAACTGGGAATGGTGCAACATTTTTATTTTTATCTTCATTTTACATACAGTCCCAGCTTTTTCTGAATTGTGGTTGTTTCTGTTGCATTTCTGAAATTGTTTCTCCTCATCAGTCACGTTTTGTGCTTAAACACTGCATTAAGCCCATATTGAACAAATAAATACCTTTGGAAAGTAACAGCTGTTAAAGTTCAGAGTTCTCACCTCCTTTTTGTGATCTGTGCATCTGAACATCACCACAGCTTCTCCATGTCAGGGTTTTTTTTTTGTGGCTCAGTTCATTCATATATTCTCATTTTTTAAATGTTTTTAAAGCTATTTGACCGTTTATTTCATCTCATGATCTCATAAATTCAGCATACGACGCGCACATGGTGTGAACAGGACGGTAACGGCAAAATCACACCTTTAGAGAAAGTTCAGAGAGAAGTAAAAGCAGCTTCATGTTTTGGTTTTGTTTTTTAACTTGTTCACTCGGGTTAAAATCAATCAATCAATTTTATTTATATAGCGCCAAATCACAACAAACAGTTGCCCCAAGGCGCTTTATATTGTAAGGCAAGGCCATACAATAATTACGTAAAAACCCCAATGGTCAAACGACCCCCTGTGAGCAAGCACTTGGCGACAGTGGGAAGGAAAAACTCCCTTTTAACAGGAAGAAACCTCCAGCAGAACCAGGCTCAGGGAGGGGCAGTCTTCTGCTGGGACTGGTTGGGGCTGAGGGAGAGAACCAGGAAAAAGACAGGCTGTGGAGGGGAGCAGAGATCAATCACTAATGATTAAATGCAGAGTGGTGCATACAGAGCAAAAAGAGAAAGAAATCCTCTCTGCTCCGCGCTCGCTGCGCACTGATGGTTCTCAGACTGTAACGTGTCGTGCTTCCATTCAGGAATCTCCCTCACTCACCCCCTCCCTCGCAGTCTGCAGCCTGTTGACTCCGCGCGCGCGCACACACACACACACACACAGACACACACACACACACCGACAGCTCCGCATTTTAGACGGCTTTTGAAGAAGACGGCCACTGTTTTAATCGGCCGTCAGCCTCCTTGTTATTGTCCCGCCTTAAGACGAGAGCGAGGCTGCAGCACAATGACGTCAGATTCTGAGTCGTTTTATGCTTTGTGGATAAAATAAATAATTCACGGTAATCGCGAATATGAAAAATAATCGCGAATATGGAAAAATAATCGCAATTGACAAATATTGTAATAATTGTGACAGCCCTAATCTCAAGTGTTTTTTTAGACGTCTCGACACTTTTATTCACAATAATCTGCCATTCTAATATTCATGGAGCGCAGAGGCTGCCTTCAGCGAACCCAGTTGTGAGCGAAAAGGCCCAAGTCTGACCACAGTGACATCAACGGAGGTCAGGCCGCCTTCCCCGCACACCTCCACAGCCAACGCGGTTTGTCCTTCCCCAGAGGAGCCATGCTCCGTGAGCAGCTGAGATTCACGCTGTAGTCAGCAACCTGTAACCATGGAGATGCACAACGCTATGTGCGCAAGTATGTCTATTATACTATAGTACAGCGCTTTACTACCATCTACTGGAATAAAAGAGCATTACTTCATCTGCCACACTATTACAGCACATACACCTGATAATGGTGATATTTGATAATTGCCCACGGCACCCCTGACGATCGATCACGGCACCCTAGGGTGCCGCGGCACCCCGGTTGAGAATCACTGCTCTAAGATACACAAATAGATGCATGATTGTAGGGAATGTTTTTGCTCAGTTGCAACAAAAATGTCATAGGTCAGTGGTTCAACTTTTTCATTCAAATTCATCTTGCTAAAATACAGATTTAGGAGATAGGTTCTCCATGTATACGTACAAAGGGATTTCATTCAAATGATGTAACTTGGAAAAAAAGAGGAGAATATTCAGAGACTTTACTGCTAACATTGTCTTGCGGAAGAACACTGGAAGTCTGACATTTAAAATTCATGTTTTAAGATGGGATCCATAAAATACCCACAATTATGGCCAACAGGTGACTCTTGGTTTGGAACCACACTCTAAGATTCAAATGAATAATAGCAAGTCGAATTCTCATGAGTGTCTGGGACTTGGCAGCGAGTGAAATTGCAGAAGAGATAAAAGCCTCCTGCAGCCACTCTTCATTCTCCAGTGTTCCCGGAAGGTTGTTTTTTTTAACCAGTAAACTGACATTTTCCTTCAGCTGATTATAAGACAGTCACCTTCATGTTTTTTGTGTAGCCGCTCTGAGCTCACTGAAAATCTCTGAAGTTTTCAGAAAGGCATCTTTTCAGGCAACAAATAAGATGGAGCAAAACTCGTGACCCTCACAGGAGAAATTTGTTTTTGCCAGCTCTGTCTATATTCAGCTAACTTATTACACTAAATCTACCACAATAGAACAAAAAACCATATGTGTGATAGAAAATTGGGCAGACTCTGTGGTCCTGCAGAGGGTGAGTGCTTTTATCACCATACACAATATAAGATGGTTGTTAGCCATTTATTGTTGTAAAGAAACTAATCTCACGAGGAACAGATTTCTTCTTAAGAAAGTGCTGGGATTAAGTGTTTCTCGCACACTCTGGCAAAGAGACACTGCATGCACGTTTCTTGCGCAATAAGTCAGAATAATTGCTGAGCCGAGATTCCATAGCTAAGAATTTTTGTTTGCTATTCTGAAAGAGTTTCACTTCACTGTAGATATTTAAGTATTATAACGTGTTCTTAACGTATACTGGCTATACACCCCATGCGGATGAGATCTGACCAACTTTAAGTTTAATGCCCTGTCTCCTTCTACCCTCCTCATTTATCCGGGCTTAGGACCAGCACTCAGAATGTACTGGATGCACACCCCATGTGGCTGAGTTACATCCCACTAACTTTTATTTACATACTATTGTTTGAAGTGATGATCTTGGAATATTGCAGTTGTTTACAAATGGCTCCAAGCGACCTTCTACACTTGTTTAAATCGACAAGTCTCCTTCTTAGACTTCCCTGAGCTCTTTGGACTTTCCCATTGTTCTGGGTATTGGTCAATCCAGTGAGTGTTGTCAAACACATCCTTTTTTATGCTGGCAAAGAGAAACTACCAGTTGTCAACCATGATCACTAATGAAGAGTTAGTAGGCCTTGACCATGTTGATTTAAAAGACATTGTGGAATCTTCAGTGCTGCCTATTAAAAGATTTAAGTGAAAGTGTATATATTTGAGCCTATGTGTATAATTTTGACCCTGTGGATGAGAGAAGAACCAAAATAAATTCAAACTTGTGCACCCAATCTTTGTTATTTTAAGTCATTATTGTCACATGCTGTACAATCACTCTACTCTGGCAAAAGAACAGTTCAAGGACATTATTAAAAGCCCAAACTTACCATGACATTCACGCCCATGAGTGTATGTAAATGTCTGACCGCTACTGTATGAACATTTACAAAGCATTCCTTTGTTCAGAAAAGAAGCATGAAACATGTTCAAAGCTCTGTAGAAGTCACTGATATACTCCAGTATGTGTGACTGCTGAACGTGTGATCACCGACGTGTATCACGAAGGAACCTCTGTGAGACGAGTGATCAGATTAAGTCTGCCGCTGAATGCTTGTGATTCATGATTATAAGTAGACACACACACCACGGGAGGCATTCAAGGGCCAAAACATTCCCTGGATTCCACAGGAGCTCAAGGGAGAAAAAAGACAGACCATCTAAAGTGCCGAAGGACAAACAGCCCACATCCTGGTATGGGATAGTGGACTCAAAATAGTTTTCAAAAATATCACCCAATATGTTTGTCTCATTGCAAACAAAATCTGCTCAGTTTCATTTATTTACCACATATTTTTCCACCTCCACTCGGTTCCCAAGGTCAGAAAGCCAACAGGCTGCAGAGCGTTTTCCTATCCCACCCCATCTCTGAAATAATCTGCCTGTTAACATCCATTGTGATTCCCTCGGGGCTTTTAAATGTAAGCTTCATTTTTTTTTAAATCCACTAGTCAGTTGGCTGTTTACTGATCTTGACTCCAGTCATGAAACACTTCCTGCTGTGAACATCGGTGACCTCATTTCAGATGCTGTCACCTTTCTGGGTCTTGTCATGGAAGGAACTCCCCAAGTCCACTGAGGTCATTTGTTGCGTCAATTATTGGTAAGCCCTACCCACTATGCATCCTTGTTGAGTTGACCATTTTGGTTTAAGACCTGTTTAAAGTTGGGTTTAGAATCAGAATGAAACCTTTAAGTGACCGGATGGTGTTTTTTTTCTTAGCATGTTCTTTGATTTAAATATCCTCAGGTCTACTTAGAGTTGTCTCACATATTCCTCAGTTCACCTCTAGAATGGAATCTCCTTTTTTTAAAATAACAAACATTTATGCAAGTTGGATTTGGGCACAGGTGGCACAGGTATTTTTGGTTCGATTTGTTCTTTATGTTATAACTGCAGTGCCAGACAGCTTTTTTTATATATATATAAATTCAAAGCAGCCAGAATGAGGTACCTAGAGGTATGCCGTTGTACTTTCCACCTCCTCCATCTGCTTACTTAAAATTCATCAGCTTCTCACATACACACAACACATGCTGACATAAGCACCTGCCGTCTCACAAAGCTCCGAGGCATTATCAACACTTACCAAAATATGCACACACATCACATAATGCACAACACGTGTTCAGTCAACACACACACACCAACACAACAGCAGCAGGGAGCTCAAAGTCAGGGCACCGTGTCTTAATTTATGTCAAGACGATAAATGGCACGAATGAGTTTTGAGATGCAGCTGGACTTAATTCACATATGTGATCAAACTGAAGAGGGATTTTATACTCACAATGACAAGTGATTAACAAGTAACAGATGCCTTAGTGGCCACCAGGACCCTGCTATTACCAACAAGCCTCCATAAATCGCACATAAACAAAAGGTCTGATCATGCCTTGAACAAGCCCAGACATGTCCCACTGTGCCAATATTATTATTTAAACTACACTCAACAAAAATATAAACCCAACACTTTTGGTTTTGCTCCCATTTTGTATGAGATGAACTCAAAGATCTAAAACTTTTTCCACATACACAATATCACCATTTCCCTCAAATATTGTTCACAAACCAGTCTAAATCTGTGATAGTGAGCACTTATCCTTTGCTGAGATAATCCAACCCACCTCACAGGTGTGCCATATCAAGATGCTGATTAGACACCATGATTAGTGCACAGGTGTGCCTTAGACTGTCCACAATAAAAGGCCACTCTGAAAGGTGCAGTTTTGTTTTATTTGGGGGGGATACCAGTCAGTATCTGGTGTGACCACCATCTGCCTCATGCAGTGCAACACATCTCCTTCACATAGAGTTGATCAGGTTGTCAATTGTGGCCTGTGGAATGTTGGTCCACTCCTCTTCAATGGCTGTGCGAAGTTGCTGGATATTGGCAGGAACTGGTACATGCTGTCGTATATGCCGGTCCAGAGCATCCCAAACATTCTCAATGGGTGACATGTCCGGTGAGTATGCCGGCCATGCAAGAACTGGAACATTTTCAGCTTCCAAGAATTGTGTACAGATCCTTGCAACATGGGGCCGTGCATTATCCTGCTGCAACATGAGGTGATGTTCTTGGATGTATGGCACAACAATGGGCCTCAGGATCTCGTCACGGTATCTCTGTGCATTCAAAATGCCATCAATAAAATGCACCTGTGTTCTTCGTCCATAACAGATGCCTGCCCATACCATAACCCCACCGCCACCATGGGCCACTCGATCCACAACATTGACATCAGAAAACCGCTCACCCACACGACGCCACACACGCTGTCTACCATCTGCCCTGAACAGTGTGAACCGGGATTCATCCGTGAAGAGAACACCTCTCCAACGTGCCAAACGCCAGCGAATGTGAGCATTTGCCCACTCAAGTCGGTTACGACGACGAACTGGAGTCAGGTCGAGACCCCGATGAGGACGGCGAGCATGCAGATGAGCTTCCCTGAGACGGTTTCTGACAGTTTGTGCAGAAATTCTTTGGTTATGCAAACCGATTGTTTCAGCAGCTGTCCGAGAGGCTGGTCTCAGACGATCTTGGAGGTGAACATGCTGGATGTGGAGGTCCTGGGCTGGTGTGGTTACACGTGGTCTGCGGTTGTGAGGCTGGTTGGATGTACTGCCAAATTCTCTGAAACGCCTTTGGAGATGGCTTATGGTAGAGAAATGAACATTCAATACATGAGCAACAGCTCTGGTTGACATTCCTGCTGTCAGCATGCCAATTGCACGCTCCCTCAAATCTTGCGACATCTGTGGCATTGTGCTGTGTGATAAAACTGCACCTTTCAGAGTGGCCTTTTATTGTGGACAGTCTAAGGCACACCTGTTCACTAATCATGGTGTCTAATCAGCATCTTGATATGGCACACCTGTGAGGTGGGATGGATTATCTCAGCAAAGGAGAAGTGCTCACTATCACAGATTTAGACTGGTTTGTGAACAATATTTGAGGGAAATGGTGATATTGTGTATGTGGAAAAAGTTTTAGATCTTTGAGTTCATCTCATACAAAATGGGAGCAAAACCAAAAGTGTTGAGTTTATATTTTTGTTGAGTGTAATATCACTGCACATTATTTTAAAGGATGTCAACATGGCCCAAATTAGGAGCTTCACTGGTCCTCATCTGGATCTATCAGAAGCCCAAATTTTCGAGTTTGGTATGCTGTACTTTTTTTTAGGAGATGCTTACAGAAATCTTGCAGACTCACTGACTCAGTTAATCCCATGCTTGTTAATCCAAGGACACAATGAATACTGCATCTCAGAAAAACTCTACTCTTCCAGGCTAATAATAATAAGTCATATGTAGGTCCTGGGATCCATTGGTGTCAAGGCTGACTTCCCCAAACTGGGCTGGTTCCTATTTACAGCTGAGTGGACATGGACACTTCAATGCAGATGAAGTGTTTTATCCTAAGATGCAGACAGTATAGCATGAAGGTGAATCAAATTCATGTCTACGTATTGGTAGTCCAACTCCTGTTCCCCCAGAGTGGGACAGGAGTTGGACTCTGCCCCAAGATAATCATAGCTTAACTTTAATTCCGTCATCCACCATCAGATGTTTGTGAGATCATATGGTTAATGTTAGAGAAAGAGATAACAGTAATATTAATGAAACTGAAGAAAAAGAAGAATGGGCTGCCACCCAAATCTAATTAAATATTCCCTGGCCCAAGGATTATTTCTCCACATACTGTAATTTCACTGAAGTCTGTCCATCACTGTTTAAGATAAGCAAAATGATGTGAACTCATCATCTCTGACCCTCCTCTGATGGGTGGTGGAGGCAATTAAAGAATAGGACCTTAAATTTATCTGCCAGACTGATGCTGCTGTGACCTGAGAAAAGGCGGTCATGCATAATTCAAGTCATTCATAATTTGATTCTCAATAGCATGTACACTCACCTGCCACTTTATTAGGTACACCTGTTTTATTGCTTGTTAACGCAAATATCTAATCAGCCAATCAGATGGCAGGAACTCAGTGCATTTAGGCATCTAGACGTGGTGAAGATGACTTGCTGAAGTTCAAACTGAACATCAGCATGAGGAAGAAAGAGGCTTGAAGTGATTTTGAACGTGGCATGGTCTGAGTATGTCAAACTGCTGATCTACTGGGATTTTTATGCACACCCATTTCTAGGGTTTACAGAGAATGGTCCAAAAAAGAGAAGATATCCAGTGAGCGGCAGTTATCTCGATGAAAATGTTGTGTTGATGTGAGATGTCAGAGTAGAATGGGCAGACTGGTTGAAAGGGTGACTACGTGATGCCGTCACGTCAATATGGACCAACATCTTTGAGGAATGTTTCCAACACCTTGTTGAATCTATGCTATGAAGAATTAAGGCAGTTCTTAAGGCAAAAGGAGGTCCAACCCGGTAGTAGCAAGGTGTACCGGCCAATGAGTGTATTTTGTATATCTATGATATTTATATGATTTGTATATGATTCAGTGTCATGGTGATTTGCAAAGTGTACCTAATAAAGTGGCAGATGAGTGTAGTTCTGAAAAGAATGACAGTGACCATCTACTTCTGAATCAAACTTTTTAAGCATTCTAAATTTCTGAAAAATACGATTAGCGCTTGCTACCAATAATGAATATAGAAAAAGTACTTACAGGGGCTATTAAAGTACTACAAACTGTTTAGCATATCTTTCACAAATGCACTACTACAGTGGACATCAAGCAACACTTTCATCCACCATCTTGTGTAAGGAATTGCTTTAGCATTTTCATTCTTTCATTCATTTCTATACCCGCTGATTACAGTTAAATGGTAAGATGGGGCTTGAGACTATCCTAGCAGATAATGGGCGAGAGGTGGAGTACACTGTGGATAGCCCACCATTCTAATGCAGGACCAACACATACAGACAAACACATTCACACTCTCACTCACACCTACAGTCAATTTAGAGTCACCAGTTCATCTAACCTGTATGTCTCTGGAAGTGGGATGAAGCCGCCACAGCATGGTGTGCAGCTGAGTGGTGTCAGGAGTTACTTTTACCCATTTAAGTTGCAGGAACAATGACTCTAAAGCGGTGCTGTGGTCAGTGTTTAGTTCACAGTGGAATGAATGAAGTGTTGTAGTGTTATGTAGATATCAGCTCGTGTGAGTGGCTAAGACAGATACAGGTTGATTTTTGGGGATCTGTGTGAAGTACCAAGGGCTATATAATACTGAAAGAACATTCATGTTCAGTTTGTCATTCAGTGGAAGGCAAAAGCTCCAGAGTGACAATCACAGACTGTGAGTCTGCAACTCAACATATAACTGGATGAACCCCCAAGGTAGAGAAATACCTGGAAACCATGAGAGAAAGCGGCGACGTATTGTTTTTTTTCACAATTATTCAGCTGTCAAATATGTGTTACATACTGTAAATCTGACAGATGCTGTTTTTTCTTACCACAATTAGTTGTGACTAAATGGTTAGTGCACTTGATTTCAAAAGAGAAGGCTCCCGATTCAAGGCATCCCAAGCCCAGTCTCACGTTTTTTGTTGTTGTTGTTTGTTTGTTTGTTTGTTTGTTTTGTCCTCCCATCACAAAATGATTCAAATTTTTGTGACAGGGTTTTTTTTTTTTAACTCACTATTATTAACCCCCCCCCCCCCCACTGCACTTTTAATTACGTGCAGCCATCACGGAATGAATTAGAATGAATTTGTGCTCCCATGATGAAAATTTAGCACTTTTTGTAACAATATGAGGAACCAATAGATTAATGTATATTTCATACTGCTGAATCACGACAATCCATGAGACTGGGTTGAATATGGAGTTGGGCAGGATGGACATCAGGTGTAAAACTTGTGTCAACTCAACATGCAGATCCATACTGGATCCAACAATGACTTAATGTCTGTGGGACTGGGTCTCTTTGGAGGATCCTTGGGTACCGCTGGAATGACTTTGTGTCAAATGAATGGTTACATAGGGAGACTCTGGTGAGAAGTATCACTTCCATCCATTTTTTCTTTCTTGAATGGATTCTGATGAATGTATGCTACAGCGTTACTCAACCACTCATCTTCAACCGTTTACTCCAATTAAGGGTCACAGGGGGCTGGAGCCTATCCCAGCAGTCATAGGGTGTGAGGCAGGGTATACCCTGGACAGGACGCCAGTCTGCCGCAGGCTACATCATTCTAAAAATGCTATTTCCAAAAAAAAAAAAAAGAAAAACAAACGCACACACAGTGTATCGTGATCACGTCAACATCAGTATGTCATTGGAACAACCCTAAATTATAGCTTTGAAGGAAAATGCAGATGGCATTAAACTGTACATTTATTTTGTTTGAACATATCACTGAGGTACCTCCATCGATGCCTGAGGAAAATGCATTTAACATTTAGTGCAGCACAACAGCTCAGCCCCATCATTTTCATTGTGGCCCTGGACTGGATCATGAAGGAAACCACCAAAAACCAAAGAACAGGAATCCAGTGGACTCTCACTCAACAGCTCGAAGATCTAGACTTTGCGGATGACATTGTGCTACTCAGCCAAAACATCAGCCATATGAGATCCAAAGTGGAGCGGCTCGAGAAGAATGCAAGGAAGGTGGGCTTGAACATTAATGTGAAGAAAACCAAGGAGATGAGAGTGAGAACAAAAGGAAGAAGAAATCCCATGACATGTCGGGAAGAAGAACTGGAACAGGTGGAAGAATTCACCTACCTAGGAAGCATCATCTCAAAAGAAGGAGGCCCACTTCCTGACATCCAAATGCGCATCCAAAAAGCACAAGACCAAACTGAGGATCATCATGTCAAATGTCAAATCAGTGGTTCTCTACGGATGTGAGGCATGGGGCCTCACAAAAGAAGCCATGAGATGCCTGCAAGTTGTTATGAACAAGAGACTCAGACACATCCTGAGGTTGTGGTGGCCCATCCAGGTGACAAATGAGGAGCTGCTCAACTGTGCAAATGAAGAGCCGGTAGAAGTCATCATCAGAAGAAGATGCTGGAAATCACTCGGTCACACCCTGAGGAAACCACCTACCTCAATCACACACCAAGCACTGGACTGGAACCCACAAGGACATAGGAGAAGAGGCCAGCCAAAGATGTCATGGAGGAGAGGACTACAGAGAGACATCGAACAAGGAAAAACAACACGGGGAGAAGTGAAGGTGCAGGCTCAAATCGAGTCCTTTGGTGCAGATGTGTTGAAGCCCAATGCTCCAGAGCGGGCGAAGAGGACTAAGTAAGTAAGTAAGTAAGAAAGAGGCTCAACAGAAATCAAATCACTGTACTTAGTTATAGTGTTTTTTATTTTGTTGTACATTTTACTCTAGGCAGTCCAAGTGCCTCTAAGCTATTTTCTACAGATTCTAGCTAACTAGCAAATCCATTAGAAGCCCACTTAAATATTCCATAGAACACCTAAATAATGAAAACAATAAATCTTTGAATTTGGAGTAATTTCTTAAATTGAAGTAAAGAATAATACAACATTAAATAATTATTCAGCTATTTGGTGCTTCATAGTAAATGCCATAATATGTACACTCTGAAACATACTGAAGTCCACAAAAAAACTGTAAATCATCAGGAGACTGGACAGTAATTAAAAAGGTTTTACCCTCCATTCACCCCAACAAATTTCAGGTTTTTCTTGGCTCCCTTGCTCCCCTGCTTGTCAGCCATGCCATTTTTCTTCATAATGGACTTGAGACCTGGTGAAAAGCAGAGAGAGATAAATGCACACAGAAAACATCAGCAGAGATGGAAAAAGAACATTGGGGGTTGAGAACTCCATTAGTTTTCTGCTGAGTTTGAGAGTGTGTGTGTGTTTGTGTTGTGACAGAAGACTCTTATCGCTTCCAGTAAGAGCTCATACCTAAACATAATGTACATACTTTAAACTGACAAATACTGCAAAGTAGACGGGGAGAGGGTAACGCTCAGCAACCTTAAACAAAGAATGAATTATAGAAGAAACGGGAACATAATGGATTCTTTCTCCTGCTAAGACTGGCCACTTTGCTGGCAGAATTGTTCAAAATATTTCACGCTGACCTCCGTGAAACTTGGCAGAGAGACAGATAGCACTAAAAACATAACTTTGACAGATTCGGCGAAGTTGCTAGCAGCTCTCCTTTCTCACTCCCATGGTGCAAAACTGAAGATGAAACACCATAAGGAAGATTACTGCCATTAGTAGGTAGAAGTTGGATTCAGGCAGCCAAATGCAGGCAGCTTCTATATTAGTTCGCCGCTATTATGTTCCAGATTGTGGGACCCATCTCACATTTACCATGTTCACAAGGTCTCAATGTAATATAAGTCAATGAAAGTGGCACCAGTCTGACTCTTTAAACTGGACTGCACCAGGTGCACAGCGTTATGGAATCAAGGAAGCGGGCACAAACAAAAGGTTTTCTGGCAAGTCCACAGATTATCACTAATTTGTCAGAGTGGAAAGTGGCCACCAAAGCTCCCTGAGGTGTAACAGTGCAACAGCAAGGTGAGGGTTTTTGCTTTTTCATGTGTGTTTACTTTTGTTTTATGTCATGGTTGTGTTCAGTTCACTTTGTTTGTGTATTTTAAGCCATATAATGATGCCTGTGTCCAAGGCACAATAGGGGTGGTGGTGATGGGGGAGTTACAGTGTGGATTTTTTTGTGTCAGTAATATTGCAGATGTTTCTGTTAGTAAATGCAGATGTTAGTGCTGTACAACAACTTTGAACATGGCTACATTTTAATGGTGCCAAATTATTTGTTATATGTTGTGTATTTTTCAGACTACAATTCGCACCAGAGTAAAGGCCCCATATCACACAGCGTTTTCCTTCCCAGTGCTTTCAATATTTTCAGTGGTGGGGGGAGGCACTCCTCCTGACATGTTACTATGACAACAATAAACAGCTAATGACGAGCATATAATGTAAGTCCCTTCGGCTGCTCCCTTGTTTGCACTTGGGGTCGCCACAGCAAATCCAAGGTGGATCTGCATGTTGAATTGGCACAAGTTTTACGCCGGATGCCCTTCCTGACGCAACTCCACATTACATGGAGAAATGTGGCAGGGGTGGGATTTGAACCCAGAACCTTCTGAACTGAAACCAAGCGCATTAACCACTTGGCCACCACCCCCTGACGAGCATATAATGTACAGCGATAAAACATACTCATCCAGAGGTAAGAACCAAGCATCTGTTCAATCTGCTGTCACAGATGGCTTTTTTGTTTGGTTTGGTTTCAATGGTGTTAGATTTTGAGTGACAAATCAGGAAAAATAATCTTCTCCTTTTGTTTGCCTGAAAATCACTATCCACCCTTTTCAGGTTTCAAATCCCGCAAAACTTTGAAGAGGTCGCCGCGCTGCGAGATCTCAGTAACATTGAGAACTGCATTGAGACGCTCTGATCACGCTGCACTTTAACTGCTGCACACGGACAACACCATTAACATTGCAACATAAAACTATTTTTATATTGTGCTTAAAATTCTTGTGAATATATTCTCTGGGTTTTTAGATGTTATTGCGTTTGTTTTATGTAAATGTGAGAATCACAGTCTGTCTCGCCGTTATTTCAGTGGGAGCTGCTGTGAGCTACCCTCGCTTCCTGTTCATGTCGTTCTAGGGGAAAGTGAAGTTTGCTCTTTAACGTCTTGATTATTGTTCTTTACAACACTGTTTGTCCTCTTTGTTCCAGACTAATATATATAATACGTCTGAAATTCAGTTTGCGTTTATTAAATTCCACACAGTTTAAACGTAGCAGACATGGACAGATTATTCGTTATAATTGTTTTAGCAAGTTTTCAGGGTATCATGCATGCAGTTTCTTATTAACGTGACGAAAAGCATAAAAAATTACATATTTGTAGTATAATATTTATTTACAATTGTCATCATGTGGATTCTCTATGTTGTTGTGACTGCAGCGACTCTGGCGCGCAAGGGATTATGGGATACATAAAAACCCTGAATAGTGGCATCATGGCACCTCTATGAAAAGTTGAGGGATTTTCAAGTTAAAGTGGTCTGAGCGGGTGCACAGAAAAGTAGCCCAATGATGTTGTGTATTACGGCATTTTTTACTGGAGGCTGCTGTCTGCGGATGCATACTTTGCATTCATATTCAGAGCAAGTGAAAGAAGACATGGGTGCCCACAAAAACATGATGTGCACACGGGGCTTAAGTCACATTTATTTTTGAAACATATTTCACAAGAGTTGAAGGAAAAAAAAACATTCTGGAACAATCTGGAAAGACTATTCATCATCACACACTAGCCTGTAGAATGTAGGTTAATATACAAATAATCAGTGGTGGGCACAGCTAACCAAAAAATTAGCTTCAATAACAGATAATCAGCTAACTGAAAAGTTATCTTTTATAAAGCTAAACCGATAAAACACCCAAAAATTTATCGGAAGCTACAGATAAGTGACAAAGCGACGAGTGACAGTTTTTATTCGGCACACAAAATATTCAAATAGAAAAAATGAACAATTCCACAAACGCATAAACAAAACTAGTGAGTCCGAAAGGGTGTGGGCTGAAGCAAAGCTTATTTGCGCCCACCCCTGCTAGTACAAGTCCATCAATTCTAATCAGTCATATTTACATAAATACAAATTCACTACTACATGTCGACACACAGACATACACATCAATATACTATTCACTTATAATTATATGCGTATTTATATAGTACCAGATCACAAGAAAGTCAAATCAAGGCACTTTACGCAAGTCAATCAATCAATCAATCAACTTTTTTCTTATATAGCGCCAAATCACAACAAACAGTTGCCCCAAGGCGCTCCATATTGTAAGGCAAGGCCATACAATAATTATGAAAAACCCCAACGGTCAAAACGACCCCCTATGAGCAAGCACTTGGCCACAGTGGGAAGGAAAAACTCCCTTTTAACAGGAAGAAACCTCCAGCAGAACCAGGCTCAGGGAGGGGCAGTCTTCTGCTGAGACTGGTTGGGGCTGAGGGAAAGAACCAGGAAAAAGACATGCTGTGGAGGGGGGCAGAGATCGATCACTAATGATTAAATGCAGAGTGATGCATACGGAGCAAAAAGAGAAAGAAACAGTGCAAGGACTAATCTCACCAACCAACCCCCAGAGCAAGCACTAGGCAACTGTGGTGAGGAAAAACTCCCTATAAGGAGGAAACCTCAAGCAGACCAGGCTCTTGGGTAACCCTCTGCTTGGGCTGTGCCATATATACCTATATACATACGTATATACTTTACATACATAAATATATACATATATATACATACATATACACGGTCACTTATATACATATACACCTACCCATATCTATATATCTACATACGCATATACATACCCACACATTCAAATATACAATAAATCCCACTTATAAATTGAACATTCCCTATCAATCAAATTATGATGATAATGATGTTCTTTTTGAGTAGTTTCTTAAATCTTACTAAGGTACCACTCATTCTAACCTCTGTTGAACATTCATTCCATTTCTTCACCCCAACCACAGACACACAAAAACCCTTTACATTTGTTCTTACTGGTGGTTTCATAAAAACTGCACAACCTCTTAAACTATATCTGGATTCCCTCAATCTGAACAGACTCTGGACATGTCTCGGTAAGGCTTGGTTTTTCGCTCGAAACAAAGTTTGAATTGTAATGTAATCGACCAAATCTATGAATTTTACTAAATTTAAAGACACAAATAGAGAATGAGTTGGTTCACGATAATGTTTATTGCAGATGATTCGTATGGCTTGTTTTTGCAAAAGGAATATTGGATTGGTGTTTGATTTGTAAGTGTTTCCCCATGACTCAACACAATATGTCATATATGGTACCATCAGAGAATGATATAAAGTAAGTAACCCTTCTTGTGGCAGTAGGTCTTTGGCTTTATACAAAATGGCTATAGTTTTTGACAATTTTGATTTCACATAATTTATATGTTGTTTCCAGCTAAGTTTATTATCAATTATTATATAACCGATAACTTCCAGTATTGTCTCCGGAACACTTGCAACTACTAACAAGCTGATTTTGAGTTTTAACACCACAGTCGCTTCTGGTAGCATCAAAGGCGATCACAGACCCAAACAATGAGTCAGCACTTCTGTCTTTGTGCATCTTGCCCCCTGCTGGAAGCTCTTGTTTACTACATAGCTTCCAGCAGCAAAGCAGTTGAGAGAAGCAGCGAAGCTCAGCTCTCTAGTCAATAACAGTGTTGCCATGAGGGGGAGGTCTTGGAAAATAAGGCAGTGCTGACTTATGGTTTGGTTTATAAATAAAATTAATACAGATAGAAAAACTCCATTAATGTCAATTCTGTCATTTGTACAAAGTTTAAAAAGCAACCACCGTACCACTGATAGCCTCAGAGGACATATTGTGACATGCCCACCTCTTCCACAATTTCTCGGATAGTCACACGACTAAAAAGCCACTGAAAGCCATCTGAATCTTCTGAATGGTGGAAGAGGTGGGCATCATTTTTCGGAGTCCAGCATGTCCTGTGAGAATTCAACACGGAGGTGCTTTTGCTCCGTCAGCAGCAGCGCGAATTTCGCCGCCACTCCTTTTCATGGCCAAATCTTCTGTCACAGTGGAATGTGCTGAAAAAGTGCTGATGTCCACCTCTTCCGCAATTTCTCGGATAGTCACACGACGGTCCCGCATCACCACAGTGTTCACTTTGGAAATGATCTGTCATTTCAGCATGTTGATGGCCGCCCGGAGCGCGGCGCGCTCTCCACCGTTGTGCGTCCATCTTTAAACCGGTTGTACCGCTCCTTAATCTGTGTGATGCCCATAGGATCGTCACCGAAAGCTGTCTGAATAATCCAAATGGTTTCCACCTGGCTGTCGCCCAGTTTCTGGCAAAATGTGATGCAGTCGCGCTGCTCCATTCGTTCCGCCATTTTCCTTGCAAAGAAAAAAACGACGAGAGACTACACACGTCCTCACACAAAGGCTGCTTACAAGCAAATGACGCAATCGACAGGCGTGAAAAAACTCACACATGCGCACGAAGGTTCAAGGTTGGCTCATGCAAGCACACGTGATTCAAATCCATCAGGTTTTTGGAAAAAAAATAAAAAGGTCAGATACTTTTCTAACAGACCTCATATATTACCCTGGAACAAAGACGACAGACAGTGTTTGACATAAGCAGGACTCTAATAGCAAACAGGAATCCATTGCAATGATTCCAATTGAAAATAATGGAGGAGAAACCTGAGCTGCTTCTGGCATTTTTACATAAAACAAACACAATAACAATGTCTATAAACCCAGACAATATATTCATGAGAGTTTTAGGCACAATATAGAAAGAGTTTAATGCTGCTGTCTGTGTGGCGCCTGATCAGAGCATCTCAAATGCATTTCTTCTGTCGTGAATGTACTGAGGTACCCATAATGCACCTGGGCACAGCATGTCCACACTAAAACCTTCAAAATTAGTGCATTAATTTAAAACTAAAACATAAATCTGATATTTTCATTTAATGAAACTTCAGACGTGATGTTAATTTAAATAACTTGTCCAAGTTTGGTTAAAATTTTAACCATAAGTTAAAACTGTATGCCTCTGGATGACTTGGGTGATATTACCAATGTATCAGTATGGGGTCAAAACAAATGAGCCTTTTTGTCTTTTTTGTGACCAGTTCTCCTTTGCGTGCAGAGAATAGAGCGGTTTCTTCTAGAACCAGCTCTCCTCTGTTTACAGAGGATAGAACTGCACATCTACTATAAAACATTTAACAGGTAGGTACTTGAGTGATTTTAGATTTCATAGCTGTTTGTAACTATTCAGCTTTTTTACCACATTTGCAAAAATACATTAGTGGTCTAAAAATTATCGGACCAAAACTCATTGGAAGATAATTAGTCCGATGACGGTTTTCAAAGTTATCTGAAAAGCTAATCCAATAATGAAAACATTATCTTCAATAATTAGCAATTACCGGAATGTGCCCACCACTGCAAATAATGAATGTTTATGGGTGCAATGGTAAGGCTATTTCATTAAATGTTCTTTCCACTAAATAAATGAAAAAACATTCATTATTTGTTTTATATGACGCCTAAAATAGATCCTTATCATTTGATATTTTATTAATTTATAAACAAGGTCAAGAGGTCAAGAGTTTCAAAACAGTCCAACAGGAATTTGAAATAGCAGTCCAAAATTGTTCTCGGTCAACTTGGAAGTCAGATAGTTCAAAAACGATCCTGACACTGTAGTTCATATCTGATGCCTTGCAGTGACATCTTTGTGCACAGATTGCCATTTGCTTTTCTCAGGCCAACAAAAATTTGCAACAGAAATTTGTTGAGGTTTTCATCCGACAGTGGTTCTACTTTAGCTAGATACGTCCCAGCGAATGTTGCAAATGCCTCCAGACAGCTTACGGCATACTTTGGCGCTAGTGTAGGTCACAGTGTGCAATGGTGCCAAACATATGGAACCAAATTTGCACACAAAATAGACCCAAAATTGCATGGTAAATGGAGTACAATGGCAAATGGGATGAATGATCAATATCACATGACATACGAACCACCAATCAAATGACAAGGATCTATTCAGGCGTTATATAAATATCTTTAATTTTTATTTCTTGTTTCCACTGTACTAAAAATATATCAAACTGTGATTTTTGTGTACTGTTACATCCCTATTTTTAAAAAATAATTTGTTGCAGAATATAACTCACAAAACATCCTAAACAAGTAAAAAAAACGAAATTGTGACTTATAATCCAGAAAATACAGTATTACTTGAACATGTATGTTGCGTGTTGAGAGCTCTCGTACAATTTTGCTATGGATTTTGTACGTGTTGTGAAACACTTATGTAAGGCATCTCTGAGTGTTGCCTTCTTTGAGTGCTAAACTTTCGACATTGCTTTAACTTGTCTAAGGTGACTGAGATGATATCGGTGCACGAGCTGTGCACCTGACCACAGCTCATTTTTAGACCAACACACCCACATGAGCGCAAGTGGTGTTGTGAGTCAGCACATGTGAGCACCGGGAGTAAAAATGGCAACTTCATCAAGTGAAACCTGCCAATGACCCTTTGTCTTGCTGTGTAATGCTTTGGACTAGATTTAAGATAGGAGCCTGACATTTGGGAGCTAGATCGTTAAGTTTTCACTGAGTTATACTGCCCTCAACATTATTAATCCTGAAACTTAAAGCAAGTGGTGACAGCTGCTCGCTATTGAAATGCATGTTCCTGTAGGTGTGCAAGCAATTAAACATTGGTGGCATTCCAAACAGTATTATATCTTTCTGAAGCAACACAGGAGAAGATGCATTTGCTCGCTGCGCTCGTTCAATTAAATCATCTTTATTTTACTTATTTATGACCAGAAAATGCATATCTATGTATTGCATCACATTCCTGTATGCAAATCACATTTGCTGTCACAAAAAAATTGATTGATTGATTTTAGATAAAAGTGATTTATTAATCACCAGAATTTATATGCTCAAACATGACTATTTGGCTCTCCTAATGTAGGTCAGGACCACCCTGTATTTCTGGGGTGACAGAAACACTTTAAGATCACAAGGTTAAATGACAGCATACGACCTTGACATTGTCAGCCCTACTTATGTATGTAACTACCCAATAACTGATTCTGTATGGGCCCCTTTATTCACTCCATTTGGCCTCCAGCCCAGTATATCTGTTTTAGTTGTGCCTGACAGGAGATACAGCATAAAGGCTGACAAATATTTTATGCAAGGGCTCAGGGATGTGACCATTTTGCCAACTAAGACGTGCCAACTGCAAAGATCGAGCAGACCACCACCTAAGAGGAGTAGTTCTATTGTTTTTATATTATCGTTCACAGGATAACATCAAATTTACTTTGCCTCAATTTATGGGAGGCTTTCTAATATCATCCAAGTAGCCATCAAAATTACAGATATACCCATAGTGATATGTGTATCAGCGCTGGCTTTATTTTGCAGCGTCAGCTCCATGCAGTTAGCTACAAGGGTTGGCTGAATAATTCTGCCTCCTAAGCAATTATTTGAGTAACAAGTAAGACACTCACATGGATCACATATCTGCTTAAAGCTTGGATTATTATCTAGGCTATCAGGCAGTGTCATTACTTTTCCATGTAGTTCCTTTCTTCATTCACACAATTGCGCTGGCAGAGTTTTTGCATCCCAGTGTAACAGAGGCCAGCAGGTGTCGCTGTGCAGATGTAGTTAGTAAACCTCACTCCCAAGAGCTCAAAAGGATTCTCTGGTCACAAGGCCAGAGCCCTGGGTGTTGGCCTTCTGGTTAGAAAGTCCGACTTCCATGCCGAGGATCGTGAGTTTGCGTCCCGAGGGGAGTGAATGGGTGGAGTCATAACAACACAATGCAGAGTGCAGCTGCTACAATGGTGCCGTGACCTGGATGGGAGTGAGTTTGGGGGGGGGGGGGAGTATAACGGAGGCCAGCAGGTGTCGCTGCGCAGATGTAGTTAGTAAACCTCACTCCCAACAGCTCAAAAGGATTCTCTGGTCACAAGGCCAGAGCCTTGGGTTTTGGCCTTCTGGTTAGAGAGTCCGACTTCCATGCAGAGGATCGTGACTTGGCATCCCGAGGGGAGTGAATGGGCGGAACACAACGCAGAGTGCAGCCGCTACACCCTGCAATGTGTCCCTTGAGGTTTTCTTTTAGTTTGTGGAAAAAGGAAAAAGTCGATGGACACAAGATCGGGACTGTACCGTGGGGGTGGTAAGATTTGAGCCGCTGCAATGCATCCTTTGTCTGTCAACTCAAACTGTGTGGACGAGCACTGTTATGCATCTTTTCCAGGAGGAACCCACATCAACCATGTGCACAGATTTTACAAAGTGACATATCGGGTGAAGTTGTCATTGTTGCCATGTTCCAAAAATTCTGTGAGGACTTCGCCATCACACCCACACTTGATGCTGTGCATCTGTGGCTGTTAAGAGGCTGTTACTACATGTCTGGTCACACAGAGTCATCGCGGCTGGATTTTCACCTTCATATTCCTTGCCCACCTCTTGACTGTGTCCCCATAGACGACACTCATCTGTCGATTGAAATCCATTGGCGCACAACCCCCTGCATGTTGTTACATGTACGTTGCTGTTATTTACCAACTACAGTGTGAATGTGTTACATCAAAGGTGATCCAGCACATGCGTGAAATTGAATGGAAATATCCTTTGGTGCAGCATTAATCAAAAATTAAACGATTTTTCTCATATCAATTTCACTACAGTATCTTGCCCGTCACTGAAATAATCACATTGGAGGCACAACCTTTCAGAAGACCCTTTTACATATTGTCTATCAAAGTGAAAATATAATTATTTTAACAGAATGCAGCCATTGTCCTCTGGATAAAGCCTGATTTATCCTTCTACAACTCCATAAATCCGTGGCCACGCAATGTCAATGTCGATGTCGACGTGACACTTTCAAAGTTCTCCATCGCATTGGTGGATGTTGCAATGCAATTTACCACCGGAATAGTAGGGGGTGTAACATGAAAAACATGGCAGGAACTTTCTTTCTGCCTGCTCCACTACTGTTCCTGATTGGGGGGGGGGGGGGGGGGGGGGGGGGCTGTGGTGTTTCTTTTTTTTTCTGTGCCAGTTTGTCCCTCAACGAGCTTCTCTGGATAATCATCAACCTCCAAACCAACATCACATGCAATTTCCCTGCATGAACTGCGGGTCATTTGAGCACCTTTGTAGTTTTTTGACTCTGTGATGTAAAGTTGGCCATATTTGTGGACAGCAACAGTAGTATTCGACCAGGGTTTATTCAGAAAGGACATTTTCAGGGGTCACGTAGTGAAGCAAATGAGAGTCTACAACTACCGCGGGAAGCTAGTCTATTGCAGGTCACTGCCTCAGCCAAGGCAGTACCCATTTACAGCTTTGTGGACTAGGACAATGCAGGTGAGGTCTCGTGTCCAAGGGCACAAATGGGTAGCTTCAGTGGGAATTGAACTCCAGTCCGTTAGGTGGCAGTCCAACTTGTCTACATCTCTATACTTGGTCACCAAAATTGACCTGACTCCAACATTATCTTACAGAACCGCAAAAGATCAGAATCACTTTCACATAAAGGGGAATAAAAATGTTCTAAACCATTTTAAAACACTGATATTGGATCTGTGCTACTCATAATAATCAATATCAGGAGACAAAAAAGTTGAATCGGTGTAATCGCAGTCAAAATCAACAAAACTCAATTTGAGCCTTGAATGAACAGGTAAAGTGAGATTACCTGTTTGAAATATAACAGCAGTAAACTGACCTCAGTGAAGTCAAGCTGTGATCTTGAAATGTCACAGATGTCAACAGCAGCCACAACGACACAATAATGTGAGAACATAAATATCAAAGCTCATACATGTGCACAAACACAAGGGAAACCCTTAAAAGCTCTCTGTGTACTGTGACCCAACACTGAACTCAAACTCTGCACACAAAAATCTGTCTCTTGGAAGAACTATTCTATGCTTTGGCTCCTGGCCCAAAAAAAACAAGAAGTCACCAAGAAATGGAAGTTCAGAATCAGCTATTTGATGTGACTGTAAGCATCCATGAGATGCTTGACTTAAGTGTGCACTTTGTTACTTTTGTGTGTGTACATGTAACTCAGTATGTAGTCTGACCACAGTATCTGTTCAAGTAGTCAAACATTAACCTTGTGGGGATAAAAACCAACCCAGGTTCCTTATTTTGGCCTGTGTTGAGGTTCCTTATCCAGGATCCGGGGGCACCCTTAAAGTTCTAAATGTTGCAGTAAAGCACCAGCATCTCAGATGAAAGCACCGCCTTCAAGGAGAAGGAAAGCTAGTTCTGAGTCAAGTTGTAGCCCTTTAGAAGCTCTCCTTCTGGGAAGAACCGAACCTGACCGAAGTCTGACCATATTCTTGGTTAGAGGCTTTTTTAGCTTTTGAACTGGTTTCTTGGTGGGAGGAATTTATGGAAAGTTGCTACTCTCCACCATCTTGCAGGAACAGTGCTATATGGCTGGTCACAACTGTCTATTTATAAATATGGGGAGGGGCAATAGTTCCATGTGGAGGGACTTGCATGCACGTTTAGTGCATGCACAGCCTGTCTGAAGATAAAAACAAGGAACAGAAAAGCTTGGATTGCAAAACACAGAGGGAGTGTTATTTCATTCTCTACACAGGATGCCAATGCACCACTGAATAATTACACAGGAAACAGCTATTTGCTGCTATATACGTGTAATGTTTAAAATTTCATTGAAAGGGTCTTTAATCTTGAAAATCAAGCTTCATGACCTAGTCCCAATGGACAGTGGTCTACGATCCCACCCAATACATAAAGTTATCAGCCAGGAAGCATTTTCATCGCCAAGTTCAGATGAGACTAGTCAGAAAACAGCATATTGCAGAGTACTTCAAGGTACAGACCGATGTGGTTTGTGGTAGAAATCTGCACTCACAACAGCAGATCAGCTTGACTGCATTGTCTTCTTGTTAGTTCACTTGTGAAGACGTGTTTCGCCTGAGCATCATCTTGTGATATAGGGCTACGCATGCTGACATACAGCGAGGATGTTAAATTAAAAAAGAGACTGTAGTTCAGTGGCATCACCAAATCAGGGAGCCTTGGTAGCACCTGGTGTCCATTGAGGAGAAATATGAGATGACCTTATATATATATATATATAAGTGTGTGTGTGCATTCTTTTAAAAATATCTCTTTCCGCTCTAAAGTCTACTGATCTGTATTGCTGGAAAGATGTGTGTATGTCTGTAAAGCGATTTAATTGGCTCCTTAGTGAGCCACAGGCCTACCTTGCTCTTGCTGTTTGCTGGCAGCAGCAGCTTTTTGGCCCGGGGAGTAGAAAGCAGACAGAACACTGAGGGAGCTGACCAGCTGACTTTGAATAGAGCTCATTTTGGAAGGTCCAGGTTTCCCTGCTGGTTTCCCTGTTGTTGCTGCAGGGACTGTTTACCCACAGGCTTAGATGATGTTCCTTTTCCAGCTTCTGCTCTTTTTCCTAATGTCTGTTTCTGTGTGCTGGGACTCTCCTGCTGGCTGGCTGGCTGTTGAGCTCCAGAACCACTCCCCAGATGTGCCCACTGCTCCCCTAGAAGTCCTGTTATCCGTGTTACAACTTGTCCCAAAGCTGCAGGTGAAGTTGGTGACTCACCAGAGCCTCTTCGAGGAGGCTGGGTCTCACTTGTGTCCCGACGGGATCCTTGGACTTCACCTGAACCCCTACGTTGTGCTGCTTCACTGGATCCTCTGCGCAGAGACTGTAGTTCAGTGGCATCTTTGCGAGGAGGCTGAGCCTCACTGGAACCTCTTTGAGAATCTTGAGAGTGAGCTTGGATCTCAGTTGACCCCTTGCGAGTTGGGTGGACCTGGGCATCACCTGTTCCGTGAATAGGGGGTTGCGATACACTAGATCCCTTGTGTGGTCTTTGAATCTCTTTTGAGTCACGTTTAGTTTCAGAGGCTTGAGACTGAGACTGGGTTTGAATTGCCTGCGGTCGTGTTTGGAGTGTAATAGATCCTACAGTCTGGCCCTTAGGCTCAGTCTGAGTTTGTGATCCAGACTGCTCCTCACTAGAGGTTGCACGAGACCTCACCATTTGGGTTTGATCTGCCATCTCACTCTGAACTGGGGTCTCATGTGTTGCTTCTTTTTTGGAAACCTGAATTTGGAGCTCAATAGTTGATGGCGATGCAACCTCTAATGGAGCCTTGGGTTGGGTTTTTTTCTGGGATGAAGACGGTTGACTTTGAGGTTCACTAGCTGATGGAGCTGGAGCCTGGCACTCAGTCGTGCTCTTTGCTGGTGCCTTGGGCTGGATTTTTGTCTGGGTTGGGGATGGTTGGCTTTGAGTTTCACGGGATCCCCTACGAGGACGCCTGGGTGAAGCCTGAATTTGGGGAGATGATGCTTTAGACTGCTCACCTGTGGGCTTCCTTCCTCTCTGAGGTCTCACAGGCACTAGTGACTTCACCGCTGAATTCTCTGCTGCTGCTACTACTACTACCGTGTCAGTGACTACAGTTTCTTTAATTGTTGCGCACACAATCTTGCTATCCGTTTGCTTCTTTACTGCATTTCCAGTCTGTTGTGGGTCAACAATTTCTACTAATGCACTTTCTGGAAGTACATGTTTTTTTCCTGAGGCCTTCTCTCCAACATTCTCTTTAATCTTAGCTTCTAAACTTTCTTCTTTTGTTGTAAGTTGACTACCCTGCCCTTCATCTTGCACTACAATAGCTAAAACTAACGTTTGTGCAAGTACATTTTCAGTAGCTTCAGCTGAACTCTCTGTAATGGGTTCTTTCAAAATTATTTCACTGTATTCTTTTTCACTCTGAATTCTTTCACTTACTTCTTTGCCTTCCGCACTTTCACTTTCTTCTCTTTGGCTGCCTCCAGATTCTCTTACATGACTCTCTGCTTCTGCATCCCTAGTTGGATTGTTGTCCAATCGTCTCTGTGTCTCTGTTTCAGTCTGCTGGTCTGTCCTTGGTGCCACCTCTGTCTCTGTCACCCTGTCCACAGTGTCCACCCTCTCCGTCTCTGTGCCCCGTTCTACACTACTGGCCCTCGGCCTAAATGGATGGTCTGTCACCATCTCGCTTTCAGTTTCTGTGACTCGGTTCACCCTTTCTGCCACTAAGGTCTCAGTCATCTGATCCTGAGTGATAACCTTTTCTGTTTCGGTGCCACGTTCCATGCTGTCAGCTCTGGGTCTTGGTGAACCTAAAGCAGCAACGTCTGTCCCTGTCTCCGTCACCTCTGTGTCAGCTTTAGCTATCACTGTTTCTTGATCTGTACTTCCAGTCTTTGGTTTGGGGACACAAACTTCAACACAGATTCTATCCGTATCCGTTCCCTGATCGACTGCAGCAGGAAGTTCTGTTTCTGTCTCTTGATTAGAAAAATTGGGTCTTTCTGTCTCTGTTCCCCTGTCAATGCTTTTCCGTCTTACCCTGCTGTGTGTTTCTGTAGCAGATATCTCTAATCGCATGCCCTCACTCAACTGTAGTATTGTCTCTTCTTTCATCTTGTTGTCCTCAATTTGTTTTTTCAAAAGCGTATTAGTTTTCTCCAGTTCTTGGTTTGCCTGAGTAAGTTTTGTTTCTAGAATCAATAGTTTCTCCTGCAACTTCTGGATACCAATTAGGTCCTCATCATAAGAGGGATAACTGTCACGTTTTCGGTCTTCTGCCACAGCTCCACCTTGAACAGTGCTAACAACCTCTGAATTTTTCAAAGTCACAGTTAGCGATGTTAACTCATGTCCTGAAATGTTCTGTGCTAATGTTTGTGCCGCTTGCACCACTATCTCTTTTTGTTTGTCAGAGACTTCTGATGGCTGTGTTTGTCTTTCTGTTTTCTGTTCTGACACTTTTCCGTGTGGAGATGAACTCTTAACAGAGTCCCGTTTTTCTTGGGGTGATGCTCTGTGTCTCCTTATAACGTTCTCTTTCTCTGGCGCCCACATTGAAGCATCCGCACCTCCAGTATGCTGATGCATCACAGCTGAATTAATCCTTTCTGAAACTCCATGTTCTTGTGACTGAGTGTTTGTCTCAGCATCATTATTTGGGGTTTGTTCAGAAGGTGTTTTGGAAATGTGTGCTTGTGCATGAGCTTGGAGCTGAAGGAGCAGCCGGTGCCTTTCTTCCCTCAGGGAGCAGATCTGAGCCTTTAGTTCTGGGATGGTTTTGACCTGCTCTTCAAGCTCTCTGACCCGCTTCAGTGCCACTGTAATCTGCTGATGAAGTTCTGCCCGATCCTGAGGAACACACCGTCTTTCTGGTACATCTGCTGAAGCACGCAGTATGTTCTCTGAGGAACCATTCTCTGGTGTTCCCACAACACGGTCTGGACTGCTAGAGTCAGAAGCTCTCCGTTGCTGTAGGGTGACAGGCATGCTTGACGCTCGGAGAAGGTTTGGCCGACCTTGCATTCCTGTTTGCGTCTCCTCAACTTGCTGAGGCCCAGTACCTGCTTCATCTCTGGGTTTTGCTGCAACAAAGCTCACTGTGTGGCTGGTTGTCCCCCTATTGCTCTGAATGGAAGTCCCCCCATCACTTGACCTGAAATCAAAGATCTGTTGGATCTCAGTCACACGTGATCTAGGCTTAGGTCCAAGGGTGGATGTTGCCGACCATGTGCTGTCCTTTTCCTTCAAACCCGGCCGAGTCCCATGCCCAGGAAGGCTGAAATTTCTCGGTAGAGTACTAAATTTTGGTGGTCCTCTGATTCTGCGTTGAATATGGACCCTTTTGATGGTGTTGCCTTTTTCAATATCGTCGACATACTTAAGGAAGTCCAGATCCAGATGAAAGCCATAGGGTGTTTCCACTGAGTAGGGCAGCTGCTTCCTCGGAACACCAGCCTCACTTGACTTGGACTGAAAGCCGGTTGCTGCAAGAAATGGACCTCACAATTAATTACCTCAGTCGGTTGCTTATTCACTTAATGGACATCACATTATTAGTACTATTGATCATAATAACAAGAATTAGCAGTTGAATAGCGGTTCAGTTCCAGAATAGCAGTTCAATTTACGAAAGTAAAGATAAAATATTATCACTATCCCTAGTCACATTTAGCCACTTGTACATACAGGCAGCACTGGGCTGTGCACATAGTGTTCCATTATGTAGAACCACATCACTTACTAGGAAGTCATTATCATGCAGTGATTATGCCAAAACAAAGTAATTAGTATGCAAAATGGTGTTCATGCTGTGCCAACTTATGAATACAGTATGAGATGGGGGGGGGTTATCACTTGAAGGAAATAAAGCATTTGTTCATGTGGCTTCAGGAAAAGCACAGGAGCTCAAAGGTTTACTCCTTCATGACACATATTACAAAATAAAAGCATTAAGGTTTTATTTTATTTGGCTAAAGGGGAATAAAAAGACTGTGCCATAACATTTCAAAGTCAGATCAGTGTTTGCCTAAATGCAGACTTGGTGACACTTACCATTTTTCTTGTCCATGATTGAAAGCAGAGTTCTCACTCATTGAATTGATGCTGCTACAGTTGGAGCCTGCAGCCTGGAGAAAACAGTCACAATAGACATGTCAGAAAGTAAATTATTAATGTGTTGTTACCATTTGAAGAGAACTGACTACATGCATTCTGCTGGTTATTTAAACGTCATTTTCATACTACAAATAATAATCATAATAAAAAAAATGCAGCACCTAATTTTCATAGAAATATTGCCACCACATGAAGCTTAATCTCAATTTTTTTAACCTCACTTCAAAGACACACTGAATATTTAGTTTGAAACCAGAGGTTTAAAAAAGAAAGGCATACTGTTCACCACATCAGTTTTTTTTCCTTTTTCATATACTAAAATAACAAATGTTTGCTTACTCGATACAAGATATACTGTCATAATTTATGCCAGAACATTCCTGAGGAATTTCCTGCTAGGAAAAATGTTTTAAAATATGCCAGATACATCAAATGTCATGTAAGCAATCTGCAATGTTTTATAGCTTAAACCTGAACATGATCTCCAAAGTTTATGATGTTTAATCTTTAAATGACAAGCAACTACAGTAAAAAGGGATGTAGTGCTACCTTCAGTAGAGGTTTCAGAGTTTGGAAATGAAAAACATCCATCAAGTACAAAATGCTTTAATCACAGTTTACCTATTTGTGTGTTTGATTAATATTATTCATAATATATATGTTATTTCTCAGTTTAAGTAGTTTATGGATTTTAGTTTACTTGATCAATTACTGCAGGAAATCTTGATCGCAAACCCTATCACCGCAAAAATGATTTTTAATTTTGTTTTTTTTGTTTTGTTTTGTTGTTTTTTTTGACGGGGGTCACTATAGCTGTTATACTACAGCATTCAGTTTGGAATAATGTCATTGTGAAAAACTTTGGAGAATTTTTTATTGTTTAAATTTTCAAGAGTGTCCATGTTATACGGTGTAGTGACACAAAATTTTCTGCACACATCAGTGGTCTCCTACTGGTTATACTATAGCACTCAGTTTGAAAAAATGTGCAAAATTGAATTTTGCTAATTCACTAAAATTCATTTTTTGCACATTTTTCCAAACTGAGTGCTGTAGTATAACCAGCAGGAGACCACTGATGTGATCGGTGAATTTGATGACACCACACCTGAATTTACTGAATATTGTTTTTGCACATTGTAGACGGTCCCTAAGCTTTTGTTTCACAGCCGCCTGCTTGTTCAGATCAATTATTATCAGTTATTTTTTCAGCTCAGAGGACGGCTCATATGGATAAAAATAAGGTTGTTGCTCATTGTCTACCTTCCTGAGGTTAGAAATTAGTGTTGTTTGTTATTCTACAATGTTTCTCTTCAGATTCTTGAGCTGTTTACCGGAGTGGGCGGTTTCTGTCCTCCGGGAGTTTGACAAGTGGACCGTCCAAGTCAAACTCCTCACCTGACACTGTCCCCGGAGCGGGATACGCCCAGTTAGACTAGTTCCTTGTGTAATTTCTTTGGATTTTTTTGGAGATTTGGAAACCTATACATTTTCTGAAAGCTTATGCTATAAGCTTTCAGAAAATCCATGTTGCCATTTGCTCCCATAAACCAATATGGCCGCCATCTTGAATTCCAATATGGCCACTAGCACCTCACACATTTTGTCCAAATAGTGACTGGTAAATAACACAAATATTAATTTTACCACTCAAAACTACAATTTTAGCTAAGAATGAGTTTGCTGGCATATGATAACAGGGCCTGCAAGTCACCCTGCTGCAAACATGCTCTCCTTTCAGTGAAATCACATATAATTTCATTTCCGAGAATTACCTGCCTATGTTTACCAGAGGTAAAGATCAAGCTGAAGGAGTCCTACTTATCTTTGTTGGTAGGTGGGACCCCAGAGGCAGCTGACAGGTACCGGCAGGCCAAGCGTGCCGCAGCCCATGCGGTTGCAGAGGCAAAAACTCGGGTCTGGGAGGAGTTCGGGGAGGCTATGGAGGAGGACTATCAGTCGGCCTCGAAGAGATTCTGGCAAACTGTCCGACGCCTCGGGAGGCGGAAGCAGCTCTCCACCGGCACTGTTTACGGTGCGGGTGGTGAGCTGTTGACCCTGACTGGGGATGTTGTTGGGCGGTGGAAGGAGTACTTTGAGGATCTCCTCAATCCCATCGTCACGTCTTACGAAGAGGAAGCAGAGATGGGGGACCCAGAGGCGAACTCATCCATTACCCAGGCAGAAGTCACCGAGGTGGTTAGAAAGCTCCTCAGTAGCAAGGCTCCTGGGATGCATGAAATCCGTCCTGAGTACCTTAAGTCTCTGGATGTTGTGGGACTGTCTTGGCTGACACGCCTCTGCAACATCGCGTGGCGATCGGGGACAGTGCCTCTGGATTGGCAGACCGGGGTGGTGGTCCCTCTGTTTAAGAAGGGGGACCGGAGGGTGTGTTCCAACTATAGGGGGATCACACTCCTCAGCCTCCCCGGTAAGGTCTATTCCAGAGTACTGGAGAGGAGAATTCGGCCGATGGTCGAACCTCGGATTCAGGAGGAGCAGTGTGGTTTTCGTCCTGGTCGCAGCACACTGGACCAGCTCTACATGCTCCATCGAGTGCTCGAGGGTTCATGGGAGTTCGCCCAACCAGTCCACATGTGTTTTGTGGATCTGGAGAAGGCGTTCGACCGTGTCCCTCGGGGCACCCTGTGGGGAGTGCTCCGGGAGTACGGGGTCCGGGGTCCTTTGCTAAGGGCTATCCGGCCCCTGTACGACCGCAGCAGGAGCTTGGTTCACATTGCCGGTAGTAAGTCAAACCTGTTTCCAGTGCACGTTGGCCTCCGCCAGGGCTGCCCTTTGTCACCGGTTCTGTTCATTATTTTTATGGACAGAATTTCTAGGCGCACCCAGGGTGTAGAGGGTGTCTGGTTTGGGAACCACAGAATCTCGTCTCTGCTGTTTGCAGACGATGTGGTTCTGTTGGCTTCGTCAAATCAGGATCTTCAGCGTGCACTGGGGTGGTTTGCAGCCGAGTGTGAGGCGTCCGGGATGAAAATCAACACCTCCAAATCCGAGGCCATGGTTCTCGACCGGAAAAAGGTGCTTTGCCCTCTTCAGGTCGGTGGAGTGTCCTTGCCTCAAGTGGCGGAGTTTAAGTATCTCGGGGTCTTGTTCACGAGTGAGGGACGGATGGAGCGTGAGATCGACAGATGGATCGGTGCAGCATCTGCAGTGATGCGGTCGCTGTATCGGACAGTCATGGTGAAGAGAGAGCTGAGTAGGGGGGCAAAGCTCTCGATTTACCGATCGATCTACGTTCCGATCCTCACCTATGGTCATGAGATTTGGCTCATGACCAAAAGAACGAGATCGCGGGTACAAGTGGCCGAGATGAGTTTCCTCCGCAGGGTGGCTGGGCACTCCCTTAGAGATAGGGTGAGGAGCTTAGTCACTCGGGAGGAGCTCGGAGTCGAGCCGCTGCTCCTCCATGTCGAAGGATTGGAAGGATTACATCTCTCGGCTGGCTTGGGAACGCCTTGGGGTTCCCCCGGAGGAGCTGGGGGAGGTGTGTGTGGATTGGGAGGTCTGGGCGGCTTTGCTTGAGTTGCTGCCCCCGCGACCCGACTCCAGATAAAGCGGAAGAAAATGGATGGATGTTTACCAGAGGGCAAGCTATGATTCTGAACAACAAAACTGTAGGATAAACATTTTAATATTACATAATATTTTCATAACTGTTTTAATATCAGCATTATCATCTTAAAGATACATTAATGTTTAACAAGAAAGTTTTTTGAAAAAGAGAAATGTATCAGATTTGGCAAGAGCAGAAAGAAGGTATGCAAAGCAGAATAAGAAACAAAACAGGAATGTTATTATGTAGCCCATTATCTAACTTCAGCACATGAAAACTAACTGAATAAATATTGCAACAAATTAATTCATTAATTAATTTAATGGACACACAATGTATGAGTTACAGCAGTGACAGTGATGATGAAAGTGATAGCTATTAAGTATTTTGTAGACCTTAATTAGGCCTACATGTACTTTACTAAGTTGGAACAGTTAGTCCACTTAGTATAGTGGACATTTATTCATATATGTTAAGTATGTAATAAGCTGTTATATACCACTATTCCTATGTAGGTTTTTGACAATAAATATTCAGTTTAGTTGAAAAAAAGAATATGTTTTATGTATCTGGCATATTTTTGCAAAAATTTAAAATGTTGGTAGCCATATTGGAATTCAAGATGGTGGCCATATTGGTTCATTGGGGCAAATGGCAACATGGTTTTTCTGAAAGCCCATAATGTAAGCTTTCCAAAAAATGTATAGGTTTCCAACTCTCCAATAAAATCCAACGAAAGTAAAATATGGATCACAAGGAACTAGACTAAGTGGGGCCAGGCGCTTGACACCAGAAGCAAGAGCTGCTCGGATCACCTCCCCACTTCACCGGCTATAGTGACCCCCTCCAAAAACAAATAAATAATAAAAAATAATAATTTTGCGGTGATAAGGTTTGCGATCAAGATTTCCTGCAGTAGCTGATCTGTAAACTCAAATCCATAAACTACTTAAACTGAAAATAACATATATATTATGAATAATATTAATCAACACACAAATAGGTAAACTGTGATTAAAGCATTTTGTACTTGATGGATGTTTTTCATTTCCAAACTCTGAAACCTCTACTGAAGGTAGCACTACACCCCTTCTACTGTAGTTGCTTGTCATTTATAAACATCATAAACATTTATATATCATCATAAAATTATATTATATATTTTACACACACATATATATATATATACACACACACCCACACACGGTCTGTTAGAAAAGTATCGGACCTTTTTATTTTTTTCAAAAACCTGATGGATTTGAATCACGTGTACTTGCATGAGCTAACCTTGAACCTTCGTGCGCATGTGTGAATTCTTTCACACCTGTCGATTGCATCATTTGCTGGTAAGCAGCATTTGTGTGAGGTCGGGTGTAGTCTCTCGTCAGATTTTCATTGCAAGGAAAATGGCGGAACGACTGGAGCAGCGCGACTGCATCAAATTTTGCCAGAAACTGGGCGACAGCCAGGTGGAAACCATTCGGATTATTCAGGCGGCTTTCAGTGACGATCCTATGGGCATCACACAGATTAAGGAGCGGTACAACCGGTTTAAGGACGGCCGCACAACGGTGGAGAGCGAGCCACGCTCCGGTCGGCCATCAACATGCTCAACATGCTTTTGGAGGGCGGTATGTATTTTTAGAGGCCCGATGTTCACGCCCAGTTGCCCAAAATGACAGATATTTGCCTGAGTTAGACGAGGGCGAATATCTATCATTGCAGGCGCGACGGCATGGACGGAGGGACTCAGAAAATACATACCGCACGACAACAGCATGTTATTTGCATTATTATCACTTACTGAGATACACAACACATAACGCGTACATAAAAAGTTGGCTCACATTAACTTTTGTTGTGTCGCGCTGCTCTCCAAATTCAGCAGGGCGTCCTCATCAAGCTGGCTGCTCTGGCTGCTGTTCATTGTCGTACTATCCATGAGAAAATCATCTGGAATATCCATTTTGGGACCGACACACACTTCTCAACTTTTTAGTTTTTTGGTTTTTTTCCCTCTCCGGACAGTTCTTGGGCTGCGCGCTATGTCGTCATTTGTTTACGTACAGCGGGTGGGTATAGCCAGGTAGCGTCGACGAAAATCTACGATACCGGCCTAGCAACACCTCGGTAAAGTGATAATAATGTTCATTACAGTTCTAGTATTTGTACTTGGTTTCCCTAAACGAGTCAGTGAAGAGACTAACATTTTATCATACTATTATTAGAACTATATTTTCATTAGTGTAAGTGAGAACTTTGCTCAAGCGCTTTCTCATTCATGTTGTACATAATATCCATCAAAATCTGACAGAGTAAGCTCACTATACCTGCTGTGTAAAACCCCTGAGCAAAAGGAACAAATTACATTCCATGCAAATTTGTGTCAGTGGAGAGAATGCATTCCATGTAGGAAACACAGCAGTCAAGTGAAGTTTAATAAATACTGGAGTTCAAACCTCAACATGTCACATCATTTCAGCATGGAGCATTTACATTATTTTTCCACTGCACTATATGAAGCACATCGTCTGTAATGGACATCTTTTATATATATATATATATATATATATATATATATATATATATATATATATATATATATATATATATAGATATATATAGATATATATAGATAGATAGATATCTATCTTCTTTGACAGTGTTGTGAAGTTAAATCCCAGATGTTGTGGTATAACAGTTAGTAACCCTGCTACCACAGCTCACATCTCCTGTTTATCTTCTGATTCACTCACAGCTAATTACTGCAGCTCACCCAAGTGTGTGCAGCCCACTGATCTCTATATAACACTGTATCGCTCATTGGCCAACATTTTTGAAGCAACCCGGCTGCCATATTACCACTCCCATGTCCCGCTCCTGAACGCTCTTTTCTCTTGATCTTTAATAATTCTTTGATCTTTGTAATTTTGTTAAAAAATATCTTTGCGCAAATTGTATGACTGAAATGGGAAGTAATGAACAATAATTTGAATTATTATATGGTATGTGATTTTGCCAACTTCTGATTGGCCCATTCGCCACTTTCTGAGCTGTACCACATGCCGAGTTGACCACTGATGGAGCCGAGTACACCTTGCGTGCAGCGTAGTGCTAGCCAATCAAGCAACTCCTTCTGTCGATAACATGGCATCAACCCCATTTAATGTGTATTTTACATTATATCATAATCAAATGTGTCCCAATCACTCTCATATTTGAAGTGAGGTGCAGACTGGCACTCACTATTGCCTTACAAATTTTGATCCGGATCTGATCCAGATTGTGGATTTTATGGACATTTGAATTTAATATTGAAAAGCCCATTTTGCATTAGTACATTTTGCATTATATCTCAATCAAAAGTGCCTCAATCACTCTAATTTTTGACAATAAAGTGAAAACTGGCACTCTCAGTGAATAGAATAAGTTTGATCTGCATCTGATCCGTATTGTGAAACTTGAAACTTTTTTCCAAGGTAAAAATTTGTGTAATTGAAAACTAGCGTTGGCGGAGGTTTGCGCTCTATGAGCGCGGTGCTCTAGTTATCAGAGTTTTTAAGCAAAAAATATTTGACATTTTTTGGGTGCTGTGTTGGAGGTTTGGGGTGGTATATATTGCACTTCTGCTCATAAACGTTCCTAAAGCCTACACACTGTAACTTTAAACCACATTTAGCTCCGTTTGCAACTCTGTAGTTTTCTTATGTAAAATTATTATACCAATGCTGGTAAAAAACTGAGTGTTTCCCCACACTGTACATGATGTATGAGAAAATACTCCTTTTGCATAGAACATTGTGGGAAAAATATCTGCATTGATCTTGTTTCTGTCACAGGGCTACACTTTTAACTAAATTTTAGCCGGTATTCCTGCCAATAGACACACCCCACAGGAAGTGACAGAACTCTAAAGTGATTCATTTCTAACACTGACATCCACTGCAGCACTTTGGTGTATGTTTGTGTGTATATTTGGCTCATGTAGCTTGCAGTAAAATCTTGGCCACGGGGTAAGTATGCATTGCTGAGTCAGAATATATCGCAAAGCAAGCACTGCACAGCTCGCCAAGGTAATCAATCAGTGTGACAGCCAGTCCACCGGGACCAGAACAGAAACAGTGAGGGGCCGTGTTTGGCCTCTGTACCGTTTTCATAGATTGTGCCTTAATAATGAAAAGAATCAGTGACCTGCAGTGCCTCTGGTACAGAAAAACAGATAAGCACCAATGCGCACACACACACACACACACACACACACACACACACACACACACACACACACACACACACACACACACACACACACACACACACACACACACACACACACACACACACACAGAGATCAGCTGACTGACAGCCACAGCACTGGATCTGACACCATGTGATCGCTGCCATGGCAACTGTTCTTCAACCTCCTCCTTCTTCCGTATCCTGGGAGTGTGGAGAGCACCGGCATTCCTGACTCTTCCCGATGCTTAATGCGACTGCAGTCAGTTCGTTGTCCTTAAAGCTTAATTAGCCATTTTGAGAGGAGAAGACTGCTGCTTGTAATTGCTGAGTAAAGTACAGGCAGACCCCTCCGGCAATTATACACACTGGGCAGCAACAAAACCGTCCTTAATTAGATCATTACCAAAGAAGGAGATAGGTAGTGCAGGAGAGGATGAACAGTGAGAGAGAGGAAAAAAAATTAGAGGGATGGAGAACACCAGAAGGGTTAGAGAGCATGCAGAGAAAAATAATGTGTGAAGAGTGAGACAGAATAAGAATGAAATAATTACGCTGCAGAACAGGATGAAGAGTGGAATAATAATTCCTAAAATATAATTTTGAGTTTTCTCCTTGAGATGAAATTTTGCATAAAGGTGCCAAAGTGACAGAATCATGTTTGCTTGTATACAAGCTTCAGACACGTAATATGCAAATGCCATGTTTAGAACCAACCAGGAACCTCTGGTGTTGAGAAATGCAGCCAATGCGGAAGTAGTCAAAACTTGCAGTTCCTTGAATGACTACATGAGGCTGGCTCCAAAAGAGAGTCCATTCCCATAGAATCCCATGGTAAATTTAGAACTTTACACCAGAAATAAATGTGTTTAGAGACTGGTACAAAAGCTGGTTTTGGTCTCTGTCTATCACTAGTTTCTCCATTTTTGACAGCTGTCCATGTGATGGGGGAGTGGGGTTAATATTTATGTAACTTATCAGACTCGACTGTACGGCTCACTGTGTTGTTAATTTTACTGAAGGACCATCTATACTCAACAAAAATATAAATGCAACACTTTTGGTTTTGCTCCCATTTTGTATGAGATTAACTCAACGATCTAAAACTTTTTCCACATACACAATATCACCATTTCCCTCAAATACTGTGCACAAACCAGTCTAAATCTGTGATATTGAGCACTTCTCCTTTGCTGAGATAATCCATCCCACCTCACAGGTGTGCCATATCAAGATGCTGATTAGACACCATGATTAGTGCACAGGTGTGCCTTAGACTGCCCACAATAAAAGGCCACTCTGAAAGGTGCAGTTTTGTTTTATTGGGGGGGGATACCAGTCAGTATCTGGTGTGACCACCATTTGCCTCATGCAGTGCAACACATCTCCTTCGCATCATCCGTGAAGAGAACACCTCTCCAACGTGCCAAACGGCAGCAAATGTGAGCATTTGCCCACTCAATTCGGTTACAACGACGAACTGGAGTCAGGTCGAGACCCCGATGAGGACGACGAGCATGCAGATGAGCTTCCCTGAGACAGTTTCTGACAGTTTGTGCAGAAATTCTTTGGTTATGCAAACCGATTGTTCCAGCAGCTGTCCGAGTGGATGGTCTCAGATGATCTTGGAGGTGAACATGCTGGATGTGGAGGTCCTGGGCTGGTGTGGTTACACGTGGTCTGCGGTTGTGAGGCTGGTTGGATGTACTGCCAAATTCTCTGAAACGCCTTTGGAGACAGCTTATGGTAGAGAAATGAACATTCAATACACGAGCAACAGTTCTGGTTGACATTCCTGCTGTCAGCATGCCAATTGCACGCTCCCTCAAATCTTGCGACATCTGTGGCATTGTGCTGTGTGATAAAATTGCACCTTTCAGAGTGGCCTTTTATTGTGGGCAGTCTAAGGCACACCTGTGCACTAATCATGGTGTCTAATCAGCATCTTGATATGGCACACCTGTGAGGTGGGATGGATTATCTCAACAAAGGAGAAGTGCTCACTATCACAGATTCAGACTGGTTTGTGAACAATATTTGAGAGAAATGGTAATATTGTATATGTGGAAAAAGTTTTAGATCTTTGAGTTCATCTCATACAAAATGGGAGCAAAACCAAAAGTGTTGCGTTTATATTTTTGTTGAGTGAAATTCTGATTGTACCACAGTTAATGAGTCAGTATAGAGATCCTGCTTTTTAATTCAAGCCACTTACTTAACGTGCAGGAATGGACCTCAGAGGATGCTTTGTTGCTCCACCTGTACTAGGGTGACCATATTTTGATTACCGAAAACCAGGACACTCGGCCCGGCAATGAGATAGTCAAAGATTACTCAAAGATGAAAACAATGAAAACCAGGACATTTTCATCACTTTCTAAAAAAATACCCAGGACAGCCAGGACACGACGAGAAAACAGGACATGTCCTAGGAAAACAGAGCGTTTGGTCACATTAACCTGTACCATAACAGGGTTAGAACAATATACCTTTGAACAATGAACAAACTGCTAGACATTATTATCACTTTACCGGGGCATTGGTGGGCCGGTATCATAGCTTTACGTTGACGCTACCTGGCTATACCCACCCGCTGTGCATAAAGAAATGACGTCATACCGCGCAGCCCAAGAACTGTCCGCAGAGGGGGGAAAAAAAACTGTCCACGGAGGAAAAGATGAGAAGTGTGTTTTGGTCCCAATATGGATATTCCGGATGATTTTACGACAATGACAATGCTAAAGCAGCCAGCTTGATGAGGACGCACTGCTGAATTTGAACAGCAGCATGCGCGCCAGGCGACAAGGCAGAAGTTAAGCGAGCCAACTTTTTATGTACGCGTTATGTGTTGTGTATCTCAGTAAAAAGTGATGATAATAATGTAAATAACATGCTGTTGTCATGCGGTATGCATTTTTCTGAGTCCCTCCGTCCATCCCGTCACCCGCAATGACAGCTATTTTGGGCTCATTTTGGGTGACTGGGCATGGACGTCGGGCCTCTGAAAATGCATACCGCCCTTTACTTTCACTTTTGATACTCTGTGTGATTCTTACCCTGTGTGCTGCTATACAATGCTGCTGGAACTTGAGTTTCTCTGAAGGAGTCTTCCCAAGGGATCAATAAAGTTCTATCTAATCTAATTCAACATGATCAGTAGTGATTTTGTACTTTTAAGATTAACCAAAGATTAACCAATGATCCACTCTTTTTACCTTAAGGTCAATTTATGGATCTTACTTAATGGAAAACTCCTTTGACTTCTCCCTTTCTGCTCTACACACGTGATGCAGGCTTCTTCATGATGGGAGTTCAACTAAACGCTGGGATGATTTGTTGCTGAGTATGAAGCAGCTGGGATCGGAATCTGTACCGATATATCTAATACCATGGTACTACACCAGAACACTTTGAATTGCCCACTCTTTCTTGGGAGTGATTATTACCAAAGTTTAAAGGCATTTACGAGAGAGAGAGAGAGAGAGAGAGAGAGAGAGAGAGAGAGAGAGATTTCTCTTTACACCATACTGACTCACTGGCATATCACACAAGTCATCAACAGGCATACAGTTTTAACTTATGGTTAAAATTTTAAACAAACTAATTCCAGACATGTTACTTAAATTAACGTCACAGTGGGAAAACTTGCAAAATCGCAGGGTGTTCAAATACTTATTTTCTTCACTGTATGTATGATAAGGTTTTATTTAAAAGTGTTATTCACTGTCATCTAAATAATTTGGCTGAGGTTGTTCTAGACACCTCCAACTGAGTGCAAACCTCTAAGCAGAGCAATTATTTATCCCGTGTGGCCTGGGAATACCTTGGGACCCACCCAGATGATGTGGTTGGGGAGATGAACATCTGGCTCATCACATCCTGGATCTGAGTTAAAAGGGGTGGTAAAATTGATGGACAGATGAAGGGTGGGTAATCTTTAAACCTTGTGTGTGACACTTTAGGATGAATTATGTTGTGATTTCTTTTTTAAACTGAAATTTAATTGAACTGATGAATAATTAATTGCTTAATTGTAAAACTATCTACAGGTCAATAGATTTCAATGGAAATAATTCTTAGTTGTATCTCTGGTTAAATACTGAGAGCCAATATGACACTAATAAGGTGTGACCCACACTGGATTAGATTCAGAATGACTATGAGCTACATGCTCATAAAGGACATGCTAATCCAAATTGATACCACTAGCTACAGGCTACAATCTACTCAAAGGAAATGAGGATGTGTGCAAAGTTGTGTCTGCAAGTGTCAACACTGAATTAGTCACTTTATTTACAAGTGATTATTTGTGTGTGTATTCATGTACAGCAAGTCCATTTATATGTCTGCGCAGTCACTTAAACCACTGCGCTTGAACACATTCCCATCCAGCCTAAAGTACGGGTTGCAATCAATCGGCACCAATCCAATAAACACGACAGCTGCTCAGGAGGTGACGATATCGCTCATACTGCCAGCCCGGCTGTTTTCTTTTAACCCTCAGCGATGATGAGAAATAATATTATAGTTTGCGCTAAAACAAGAACGCAACAATGGCAACCTTGCTTAACAGCCGGTCTGTTCATTGTTTTCAAATGATATATTCACCCACTCAGGGATTCACACATCTGCAACACACAAAATTACTGCTGACCCAGTCTAGTGAGAAGCGGAAAAGCTTTAATTAAATGTCACGGTTCGTTACATTGGAGTGGGTGTGTGCTGGAGATTGAATTAGTCTGGTACACTGACATGGAGCAGGCTCAGATAGAGGCCAGGGTGACAGGAAACAGTGTTGGCGAGGGCGTGCCCGCGGGCAGGGCGTGAGCAGCTGTGAGAAAGTGCAAGAAGAGACGGGCATGGTCGTAAACGCTCGTATCTCATACACGCAGAGCAGCTTACAGTTACCCTTCACTATCTTCTAGCTACTCTTCTGTGTCCTACTCACTCAGTAACACACACACACACACACACACACACACACACACACACACACACACACACACACACACACACACACGGGTCCATCTGGCTACAGCTGCACCTCTAAGACCCTGTTCAGACCGGGGTTGGTAACTTGATTTGAGCAGGTTTGGGCGGAATTCGGCTCGAGTCAGAAAGGTTTTTTCTGAATCTGATTGGTGCAAATCAGATTTAAGACTGACTGATTGTTTTCTAGATTTGAGGGGGATTTGAGGGGCGCCCACCGAGGTCTGAAGGCAAATGTGGCTTGAATCTGGCTAGTTTGGGGATCATGACGTCAACTGTCCTCATTACGTTTGTGTGCCGACAGCATCATCGCCACTGTGGCAGCGCTCAGCGCAGCTCCAAAGCAGCGGAGATCGAACAACCTTTTTCCAGATGCCTTCTTGCCAAGAAAATCCATTCGGTTGCTCTGACTGTCCCTCTCAAAATCAGTGTTGCCAACTCCTCAGGAAGAAAAGTAGCTATTGGCTGTCCTAAAAGTCGCCAGAAGTTGCTAAATGATGTCATCGTCTAATTTACATATTATTTGCATAATATTATGTCATCACAGATGCTGTAGGAAAAAAACATGGGAGAGATCATTGAAGACATTATCAATCAATCAATCAATCAATCAATTTTTTTATATAGCGCCAAATCACAACAAACAGTTGCCCCAAGGCGCTTTATATTGCAAGGCAAGGCCATACAATAATTATGTAAAACCCCAACGGTCAAAACGACCCCCTGTGAGCAAGCACTTGGCTACAGTGGGAAGGAAAAACTCCCTTTTAACAGGAAGAAACCTCCAGCAGAACCAGGCTCAGGGAGGGGCAGTCTTCTGCTGGGACTGGTTGGGGCTGAGGGAGAGAACCAAGAAAAAGACATGCTGTGGAGGGGAGCAGAGATCGATCACTAATGATTAAATGCAGAGTGGTGCATACAGAGCAAAAAGAGAAAGAAACAGTGCATCATGGGAACCCCCCAGCAGTCTACGTCTATAGCAGCATAACTAAGGGATGGTTCAGGGTCACCTGATCCAGCCCTAACTATAAGCTTTAGCAAAAAGGAAAGTTTTAAGCCTAATCTTAAAAGTAGAGAGGGTGTCTGTCTCCCTGATCTGAATTGGGAGCTGGTTCCACAGGAGAGGAGCCTGAAAGCTGAAGGCTCTGCCTCCCATTCTACTCTTACAAACCCTAGGAACTACAAGTAAGCCTGCAGTCTGAGAGCGAAGCGCTCTATTGGGGTGATATGGTACTACGAGGTCCCTAAGATAAGATGGGACCTGATTATTCAAAACCTTATAAGTAAGAAGAAGAATTTTAAATTCTATTCTAGAATTAACAGGAAGCCAATGAAGAGAGGCCAATATGGGTGAGATATGCTCTCTCCTTCTAGTCCCCGTCAGTACTCTAGCTGCAACATTTTGAATTAACTGAAGGCTTTTTAGGGAACTTTTAGGACAACCTGATAATAATGAATTACAATAGTCCAGCCTAGAGGAAATAAATGCATGAATTAGTTTTTCAGCATCACTCTGAGACAAGACCTTTCTGATTTTAGAGATATTGCGTAAATGCAAAAAAGCAGTCCTACATATTTGTTTAATATGCGCTTTGAATGACATATCCTGATCAAAAATGACTCCAAGATTTCTCACAGTATTACTAGAGGTTAGGGTAATGCCATCCAGAGTAAGGATCTGGTTAGACACCATGTTTCTAAGATTTGTGGGGCCAAGTACAATAACTTCAGTTTTATCTGAGTTTAAAAGCAGGAAATTAGAGGTCATCCATGTCTTTATGTCTGTAAGACAATCCTGCAGTTTAGCTAATTGGTGTGTGTCCTCTGGCTTCATGGATAGATAAAGCTGGGTATCATCTGCGTAACAATGAAAATTTAAGCAATACCGTCTAATAATACTGCCTAAGGGAAGCATGTATAAAGTAAATAAAATTGGTCCTAGCACAGAACCTTGTGGAACTCCATAATTAACTTTAGTCTGTGAAGAAGATTCCCCATTTACATGAACAAATTGTAATCTATTAGACAAATATGATTCAAACCACCGCAGCGCAGTGCCTTTAATACCTATGGCATGCTCTAATCTCTGTAATAAAATTTTATGGTCAACAGTATCAAAAGCAGCACTGAGGTCTAACAGAACAAGCACAGAGATGAGTCCACTGTCCGAGGCCATAAGAAGATCATTTGTAACCTTCACTAATGCTGTTTCTGTACTATGATGAATTCTAAAACCTGACTGAAACTCTTCAAATAGACCATTCCTCTGCAGATGATCAGTTAGCTGTTTTACAACTACCCTTTCAAGAATTTTTGAGAGAAAAGGAAGGTTGGAGATTGGCCTATAATTAGCTAAGATAGCTGGGTCAAGTGATGGCTTTTTAAGTAATGGTTTAATTACTGCCACCTTAAAAGCCTGTGGTACATAGCCAACTAACAAAGATAGATTGATCATATTTAAGATCGAAGCATTAAATAATGGTAGGGCTTCCTTGAGCAGCCTGGTAGGAATGGGGTCTAATAAACATGTTGATGGTTGGATGAAGTAACTAATGAGAATAACTCAGACAGAACAATCGGAGAGAAAGAGTCTAACCAAATACCGGCATCACAGAAAGCAGCCAAAGATAACGATACGTCTTTGGGATGGTTATGAGTAATTTTTTCTCTAATAGTTAAATTTTGTTAGCAAAGAAAGTCATGAAGTCATTACTAGTTAAAGTTAATGGAATACTCAGCTCAATAGAGCTCTGACTCTTTGTCAGCCTGGCTACAGTGCTGAAAAGAAACCTGGGGTTGTTCTTATTTTCTTCAATTAGTGATGAGTAGAAAGATGTCCTAGCTTTACGGAGGGCTTTTTTATAGAGCAACAGACTCTTTTTCCAGGCTAAGTGAAGATCTTCTAAATTAGTGAGACGCCATTTCCTCTCCAACTTACGGGTTATCTGCTTTAAGCTATGAGTTTGTGAGTTATACCACGGAGTCAGACACTTCTGATTTAAAGCTCTCTTTTTCAGAGGAGCTACAGCATCCAAAGTTGTCTTCAATGAGGATGTAAAACTATTGACGAGATACTCTATCTCCCTTACAGAGTTTAGGTAGCTACTCTGCACTGTGTTGGTATATGGCATTAGAGAACATAAGAAGGAATCATATCCTTAAACCTAGTTACAGCGCTTTCTGAAAGACTTCTAGTGTAATGAAACTTATTCCCCACTGCTGGGTAGTCCATCAGAGTAAATGTAAATGTTATTAAGAAATGATCAGACAGAAGGGAGTTTTCAGGGAATACTGTTAAGTCTTCTATTTCCATACCATAAGTCAGAACAAGATCTAAGATATGATTAAAGTGGTGGGTGGACTCATTACTTTTTGAGCAAAGCCAATAGAGTCTAATAATAGATTAAATGCAGTGTTGAGGCTGTCATTCTCAGCATCTGTGTGGATGTTAAAATCGCCCACTATAATTATCTTATCTGAGCTAAGCACTAAGTCAGACAAAAGGTCTGAAATTCACAGAGAAACTCACAGTAACGACCAGGTGGACGATAGATAATAACAAATAAAACTGGTTTTTGGGACTTCCAATTTGGATGGACAAGACTAAGAGACAAGCTTTCAAATGAATTAAAGCTCTGTCTGGTTTTGGATTAATTAATAAGCTGGAATGGAAGATTGCTGCTAATCCTCCACCCCGGCCCGTGCTACGAGCATTCTGACAGTTAGTGTGACTCGGGGGTGTTGACTCATTTAAACTAACATATTCATCCTGCTGTAACCAGGTTTCTGTTAGGCAGAATAAATCAATATGTTGATCAATTATTATATCATTTACCAACAGGGACTTAGAAGAGAGAGACCTAATGTTTAATAGACCACATTTAACTGTTTTAGTCTGTGGTGCAGTTGAAGGTGCTATATTATTTTTTCTTTTTGAATTTTATGCTTAAATAGATTTTTGCTGGTTATTGGTAGTCTGGGAGCAGGCACCGTCTCTACGGGGATGGGGTAATGAGGGGATGGCAGGGGGAGAGAAGCTGCAGAGAGGTGTGTAAGACTACAACTCTGCTTCCTGGTCCCAACCCTGGATAGTCAAGGTTTGGAGGATTTAAGAAAATTGGCCAGATTTCTAGAAATGAGAGCTGCTCCATCCAAAGTGGGATGGATGCCGTCTCTCCTAACAAGACCAGGTTTTCCCCAGAAGCTTTGCCAATTATCTATGAAGCCCACCTCATTTTTTGGACACCACTCAGACAGCCAGCAATTCAAGGAGAACATGCGGCTAAACATGTCACTCCCGGTCTGATTGGGGATGGGCCCAGAGAAAACTACAGAGTCCGACATTGTTTTTGCACAGTTACACACCGATTTAATGTTAATTTTAGTGACCTCCGATTGGCGTAACCGGGTGTCATTACTGCCGACGTGAATTACAATCTTACCAAATTTACGCTTAGCCTTAGCCAGCAGTTTCAAATTTCCTTCAATGTCGCCTGCTCTGGCCCCCGGAAGACAATTGACTATGGTTGCTGGTGTCGCTAACTTCACATTTCTCAAAACAGAGTCGCCAATAACCAGAGTTTGATCCTCGGCGGGTGTGTCGTCGAGTGGGAAAAAACGGTTAGAGATGTGAACGGGTTGGCGGTGTACACGGGGCTTCTGTTTAGGGCTACGCTTCCTCCTCACAGTCACCCAGTCGGCCTGCTTTCCCGGCTGCTCGGGATCTGCCAGGGGGGAACTAACGGCGGCTAAGCTACCTTGGTCCGCACCGACTACAGGGGCCTTGCTAGCTGTAGAATTTTCCACGGTGCGGAGCCGAGTCTCCAATTCGCCCAGCCTGGCCTCCAAAGCTACGAATAAGCTACACTTATTACAAGTACCATTACTGCTAAAGGAGGCCGAGGAATAACTAAACATTTCACACCCAGAGCAGAAAAGTGCGGGAGAGACAGGAGAAGCCGCCATGCTAAATCGGCTAAGAGCTAGTAGCTACGCTAAGCTAGCGGATTCCTAAAAACACGCAAAGTGAATAATGTGTAAATAATTAGAGGTGATTCAGCAGAAGGAGTGCTTTAGTTAAGGCACGTAAAGATTACACTGGGAAACAAATCGTAATCTAGATAACTAGATCAATCTAACTGCGCAGATTAAACAGCTAACAGATACAGAAAAACACCGCTGTGCTCCGGAACAGGAAGTGATACAATACCGCAGTGAGAGCCAACCACCAGTAGAGGCAAGCAAGTACCTCAAAGTGATAGTTCAACCTTTTATCAACCTTTTAATATTGTTTGGTAAATTCCATATTCATAAATGTAGAGTATTAAAAAGGAATTTACACGGAGCTCTGGCTGAATTTGAACAATATACTATATAAGCAGTATTAAGCTTATAGACTCTCCCAAATGTCCTAAAACTGTCACTGTATAAGAAGAGAATTAATGTTAAAGAATGCCTTTACTTTTGTTATTGTACGATTTTTTTTCTGTCTCTTCGTGGCCTCGTCCTTTGTTCATTTGCTGTTCATTTTACTGTTAACGTATTTGTTGGAAAAAAAAACATGGTGTGACAGACAAAAAAGTGAGTAAAAACACCTTAATAATATTGAACTACAAATAAACTTGATTGTTGGTTTGTTTGTTTATTTTGCCATTAAAATTGTCTATCACTTCTCAAAATAGCATAACTTCTCAAGGCCAGGGATCCTCAAAGTCTGGAGACTAATTAGTCACAGCGCAGCAAATGAGGTGAATAGACTGAGCGAGTCCGAGTCAGGTTTGACATTCAATGCAGGAACAGCCGCGGAGACATCGGGTGTGCGTGTTTGAAAGCGGAGGATCGTAGATATCCCTCCGCTCAGTGCTTTGCACATAACCTCTGTGGCTTTGCAGCAGCAGGTTGGAGGTTGGGAGACCCGCTGCCGCTCGGTGACAACAGAGACTAGATCTGAGTTGCCAAACACCAGAAAAGTCTGCAGTGACACCAGGAAAAGTAGCTAGATTTGTCGAGAGTCGCTTTTGAGAAAATAAGTCGTCAAGAGGGTTTGGAAAGTCACCAGATTTAGCGAGAAAGTTGCCAAGTTGGCAACACTGCTCAAAATAAACCAAATAATCCAAAGTCTAGCCACATTGTCTTGTATTAAGCAAATAAATCTGCCAATGGGGTAAGAAAAATTGACTTGGTTAGAATTCTCAAAGCCATCAAAAAGTCTTGGCACTGAATAATCAAGATATGCCCTAAAACAAGACAGAATTCTTATTTTAAGATTAGCTTCTGTCTTAAAATAAGGAAAACAATCTTGTTTCTTTGCTTGGATGATTTGAAATCCAATGCCTTTCTTTGTTCCTGGTTAAATCCAGCTTGATATTGGCTGGAAAAAACTTAAGAAAAAATGAGATACATTTTCCCAAAATAAGACATTTTTTTCTTATGTAAAAAATGCTGGACAAGATTATTTTTAAGAAAAACAGGTCTGAAAGCTATTCTGCTACAAAGCAATCTGGACTGAATGTGGCTCAAGATGGATTGCCAACCGCATTCTGAACGAGGTCTAAATTTGCAAGTTGATTGTTTATGTGGAAGCTACCTGATGCTGCAGAGGAAACCAAAACATGCAGGCAGCAATGACAACAAAAGTCCTTATCATAATCCCAACAGGGAACCAACTATCTGTTTACCTTTGTACGACCTTGATGACTTAAAATGTTTAGACAAGAGTGTAGACAAATACTTAGATACTGCATTTTGCAAGAGTGCAGTTTCAACAAAGCAACAAACTGCATCTGAAATCACTTATTTGCATGTTTAAATAAGTTCATTATTATCATATTGCCCCCCTACTCAGGGGTGCAAAGCTCTCGATTTACCGATCGATCTATGTTCCGATCCTCACCTATGGTCATGAGATTTGGCTCATGACCGAAAGAACGAGATCGCGGGTACAAGCGGCCGAGATGAGTTTCCTCCGCAGGGTGGCTGGGTGCTCCCTTAGAGATAGAGTGAGGAACTTGGTCACTCGGGAGGAGCTCGGAGTCGAGCCGCTGCTCCTCCACTCGAAAGGAGTCAGTTGAGGTGGCTCGGGCATCTTTTCCGGATGCCCCCTGGACGCCTCGCTGGAGAGGTGTTCCGGGTACGTCCCATTGGGAGGAGGCCCCCGGGGAAGACCCAGGACACGCTGGAAGGATTACATCTCTCGGCTGGCTTGGGAACGCCTTGGGGTTCCCCCGGAGGAGCTGGGGGAGGTGTGTGTGGCTCAGGTCTGGGCGGCTTTGCTTGAGCTGCTGCCCCCGCGACCCAACTCTGGATAAAGCAGAAGAAAATGGATGGATGGATGGATTATCATATTACTCATTTTAAAGACTTGGGTGTAAAGATAAGTAGGTCTGGGAAACTCAAAAAGATGACACTGACACAAGCTGGTGGGTAGAACAGACACATAGTAAACAGGAAGTACAGTAAAGTATAAGCAGGAAGAGATTGGTGGGGAAAAAAAGAGTTGGGACGGTCAAAGAGATGAAGAAAGTAGACAGGAGTACAAGAGAATGTGGCATAAGGTGAAGACACAGGTGGAAAGTTTAAGAAAAAGGCGAAGTTGCGCAAAAAGTTGACGTGAAGACAAATGGAAAGGCGGTTGGCGCAGATGACATATCAGTGGAGGCATGGAGATGTTTCTGAGAGGTAGCAATGGAGTTTTTAACCAGAATGTTTCACAAAATCTTGGAAACAGAGGAGTGGAGTATAACGGAGCTGACTGATTTTTTTAGAATAAGGATAAGTAGAGTTGTACTAACTACACAGGCATAACACTGATGAGCCACAGCATGACATTTGGGAAAGAGCAGTGGAAAGTAGGCTGAAAAGAGAGAGGTGAAGATGTGTGAGCAGCAATATAGTTTCATGCTGAGAAGGAGCACTAAAGATGCAATGTTGCTTAGTGAGTGTGGTGATGAAGAAGCACAGAGAAAGCCATAAGGAGATGTCAGCGCCTGTCATGCTAAGCTAATTATGCAACATATATAAAGAGTGCAAGTTTACTAAAATAAGTAAATAGTGCTGCAACACAATGACATCACTTGCCATTATAAACTGCAACTGGGTTAAATATATAGAATTTAGAAGGACCTTGGACATGTTTGTCAGTATTTTCACAACTGCTTGAAAGAAAGACTAATGATTCAACAGATTATAGCCAGATTTACTATCTGTGATTATAAATACTATAACTAAAGAAACCTACTAAAATAGTTTTCCATTAGTATTTGGGATATTTTAGATACTACATCAATTTAATGCAATAAATTTGTATTTTTATCTTGTAGAATTTCAGCGAGATTTGAGCTGATTTATCCACAGTGATTGCTCTAGTAAGTACATATTTTACTTTAACCGCAGATTCCACAAAGAGAACGCTGAGGGATAATACAAATATAGGAATATCCTCATGCTGTACTTCCCTTCATGCAATGAAAACATAGATCTGAAAGCTAGTTTCCTCAGGTATATTGGGTGCGAGTTGGTTGGCAAATTTGGATAGAAACCTGCAGCTTTATTTTTTCCACATGTTCTGTTAGCAAACATAATATGGTACTCTGTATTATTATTATCATTATTAAACCTTTAGGTTTAATCTTTTTTCACATTAGCAGAAATAAATAGTGTATGTATGCTCACAGTTTTGGACAACTGGAAAAGTACTACAGATGTGGTGAAGGAGACAACTAGAAATGTCCTGGGTGTGACATCTGGACAGTGGAAGGAAGATAAGGAGACTTGGTGGTGTAATGAAGACGTTCAGGAAAGCATAATGGGAAAGAGGTTGGTGAAAAAGAACTGGGACAGTCAGAGAGATGAAGAAAGCAGACAGAAGTGCAAGGAGATACAGCATAAGGCAAAAAGAGAAGTGGCAAAAGCTAAGGAAAAGGCATGCAGAGAGCTGTACAAGAAGTTGAACTGTAAGGAAAGAGAAAAGGACTTGTACCGATTGGCCAGACAACGGGAGAGTGCTGGAAAGGATCTGCAGCAGGTTAGGGTGGTAAAGGATGCAGATGGTAATGTGCTGACAAGTGAGGAGAGTGTGTTGAGAAGGTGGAGGGAATATCTGGAGGAGCTAATGACTGAAGAAAATGAGAGCCAGAAAAGGTTGGATGATGTGGAGAGAGTACATCAGGAAGTGCAAGCGATTAGTAAGGAGGAAGTGAGGGCAGCTATGAAGAGGATGAAGAATGGAAAGGCAGTTGGTCCAGATGACATTCCAGTGGAGGTATGGAATTGTTTAGGAGAGATGGCAGTGGATTTTCTAACCAGATTGTTTTATAAAATCATAGAAAGTAAAAGGATGCCTGAGGATTGGAGTCAAAGTGTGCTGGTTCCTGTTTTTAAGAACAAGGGTGATGCGCAGAGCTGCAGTAACTACAGAGGCACAAAGTTGATCAGCCACAGCATGAAGTTATGTGAAAGAGTAGTAGAAGTTAGGCTTAGAAAACAAGTGATCTGTGAGCAGCAATATCGTTTCATGTCGAGAAAGAGCACTACAGATGCAGTGTTTGCTCTAAGAGTACTGATGGAGAAGAATAGACAAGGCCAGAAAGAGTTACATTGTGTGTTTGTGGACTTAGAAAAACCTTATGACAGGGTGCAAAGATAAGAGTTGTGGTATTGTATGAGGATGTCTGGAGTGGCAGAGAAGTATGTGAAGGTAGTGCAGGACATGTACAAGGATAGTGTGACAGCGGTGAGATGAGCAGTCGGAATGACAGACTCATTCAAGGTGGAGGTGGGATTACACCAAGGATCAGCTCTGAGTCCTTTCTTGTCCACAATGGTGATAGACAGGTTGACAGATGAGATCAGACAGGAGTTTCCATGGACTACGATGTTTGCAGATGACATTATGACCTGTAGTGAGTGTAGAGAGCAGGCTGAGTCTAGCCTGGAAATGTGGAAATACGCTCTGGAGAGCAGGGGAATGAAAGTCAGTTGGAGCAGAATTGACTACATATGTGTGAATGAGAGGGAGCCTGGTGGAATAGTGCAGTTACAAGAGAAGTGGGGAAAGTAGATGAGTGTAAATACTTGGGGTCAACTGTTAAAATTAATGGAGTGTGTGGTAGAGGTGAAGAAGAGAGAGAGAGAGAGAAAGAGAGAGAGAGAGAGAGAGAGAGACTGCAGGCAGGGTGGAGTGGATGGAGAAAGGTGGCAGGAGTGACTTGTGACCGAAGAATATCAGGGGAAAGTCTACAAGACAGTAGTGAGACCAGCTATTTTGTACGGCTAAGAGACGGTAGCACTAACAAAAGACAGAAGGCAGAGCTGGAAGTGGCAGAGCTGAAGATGTTTGGCTTCTCTTTGGGAGTGATGAGAATGGACAGGATTAGGAATGAACATGTCAGAGGGACAGCTCAGGTGGGACGGTTTGGAGACAAAGTCAGAGACGAGAAAGAGATGGTTTGGACATGTGCAGAGGAGGGACCCAGGCTATATAGAGAGAAGGATACTGAGGATGGAGCAACCAGGCAGGAGGAGAAGAGGGAGACCAAAGAGGAGGTTTATGGATGTGTTGAGCAAGGACATGCAGGTGGTTGGTGTGACAGAAGAAGATACAGAGGACAGGGTGAGATGGAAACGACTGATCTGCTGTGGCAACCCCTAACAAGAGCAGCCAAAAGAAGAAGAAGAAAGTATGTATGCTCACAGAATATGTGAAAAACAGAGTTGCAGGTTTCTAACCCAGTCACTCACCCAATCTAAATGCACCCCTTTAAAATTCATATTTCCATACACAAAATCAGATATACTGTTGAAATGTCTCATAATGTGAATACCTAACTTTTTTTCCACCAGGATGGTCTATGTGTCATATTCTGAGAAAAATTCTGAAAATCTGCAAAACTGTCCCATCTCACAACATTAAAGAAGAAGAAATAGATTCCCTCATCTACCCTTTTATCTGGATGTACTCCAAACGTTAATGGGTTCGGTGTTGGATCTTTTTTTGTAATCCTGCTGACAGACAATGAGAACATTACCTCCTTCATAGAAATAACTAGAGTGAGGAACACGTCAGTTGATTGTGCAGTCTTATGTGGTGCAGGTAGTTCCACAGTTTTGCACAATTCTGCACTACACAAGAAATGCATCAAGGCAGTGAAGTGAGAAATTTAACAACATTCACTGACAAGTCATCTGGGAACAGCTGTAACAGGCTGAACTCAGGATACTTCATTCAAAGACTAAAGTTTGTACTGATGTTTCTCTGATATCTCCGTGCATACTGTGTGTGCTCTGCAGGAAGGCACCAACTCCGCTGCGAGCACATTTATTGAATGAACACTGTCTGCTTCTTCCCACTCAAGTCTAAGACTATTTCTGTCAGCGCACAATGCAGTACAACACGACTTAAATACAATTTGCCTTTAATCTTCTTTAGAGTTTGAATCATATACATTCCTGTTCACCATCCTGACCTTTTTAATTCCAGTCCAAATTCAGTAACATCTCGTCTAGTCCAGTGTTACTGGGCTCGTATCCTATAGAGGCTGGATTGTTCCCATTGTGTGAAGCAACATCTGGCTCTTAGCCCCAGGGAGAAGAGGGAACGTCTGTCTGCAGGCTTCATTAAACAGTGATAAAATGACTCTGCAGGCCTGCAGTGACACATGTTCTCTTTTATTAGAGATCAGTCCCGACCTCCAGTGTTTATAACTGAAGCCAACGTGGAAGTGAACAAACTTGCAATTCCTAGAATGATGCTTGAGACTGACACCAAAAGTGAGTCACCTTCATGTTAAAATCCCCAACTTTACAACACACATTTACAGCCTGCTCCATTAAAAAAAAAAAAAAAAATGTCTGTAGCTAACAGGGCTTGACCAGTTAGGAGCGATAATCAGTTTCCCCCTTCATGAGAATTGGGCGGGATAATTAATTAATTAATTTATTTATTATAACCCATCCATTGAAGAAATTTAGGCAATAATATAGCTTGCTGTGCTGTTAACTGTACTGACTGACCATCTAAAAATTCTGTGCTTCCAGTATTTCTGACTGAAATTTTAGTGTGCGTTAGCACTGTTAGCAAATACTGGTAGCTTAGTGGCATTAGGTTCACTGATGGTACAACTGTTACTGAGACAATATGCCATTTTATTATATGGCTACGACGCTATGCGCGCACTGACTGGCCGATTTCTGCTGTGATATTTTCCCATATCAGACCGTTACCATGATAATCGATCCGAATTGCATTCATGTATCATATTTGTTACAAACCAGAAAGCTAAAAACACAATTAGAAAAACCAAATCAACCATACATATCTAAACAGCACTGAAAAACACACAGATTGAGAGCTTACCAGCTATTATTACCATCGGTTAAGCAAGTTCTTCATGGAAATGAAGTTCTAACTACGAGCCCAAAACTGTCATCAGCTTTCATATTCGGGCAATACTGTGAGTTCACGTGTTAATATATATATATATGTGTGTGTGTGTGTGTGTGTGTGTGTGTGTGTGTGTGTGTGTGTGTGTGTGTGTGTGAAATAGCAATATAATCAATGAATTATTAACCTCGCCTGCTCAGTTAATAATCCTTTAATACCCACCCTAAGTCACCCATTATGAATACCAACAAGCGTTTTGGAGGCAGTGACTGCAATCGCGGTGATGCCGACTGGTGCCGCGACTGGCCCGCCTAATAAGGACACAGAACACAATGCGCTTTAAAAAAAAAAAAAGTGCAAAACTGCACTAAAAAAATCTGCGAAACTGCGAGTCCGTGAAAGGTGAACCGCGTTATAGTGAGGGACCACAGTAAACACACAAACACACAAGTTTTTGCTCACACTGTGCAGGCCAGGGGTGTAGCTAAGGGGGACAAGGCCCACTCCAAAACACCCGAGAGTACACATCCACTTTTGAAGACTTTTTTTCTGCATATACTATTAATAATAACAATACTACTACTACTAATAATAATAATAATAATTACTATTATTATTATTATAACTAAAATGTTTAATCTGCATTACTCTGTGCCTCAGTGTTATTACAACATCCAACTGGCACAAAACACCCAAACTTAGCCTGTCAGCCTTAGCTTGTTTAGGAATTTCAAGATGTGGAGCATATTTGAGATTTATTCATCCTGCCCTGATCACGCCGGTGTTGCCAACGGTCCACCTCTTTACCCATTTATGGACTGGCCAGGAGTCAGGCGGAGTCAGTATGTAGAGTCTATGGTTTAAATCATCTTCTTGTGATAATAAAAGCAAAACTATTGATAGCACTCAAAGATGTTATTGAAAAGGTGTGTCAGATACATCCCAATAAGCTAAAATCCACTCTGCTTCCAGTATTTTACTAGTTGTCAGTTATTTTCACACACCCAAAGAGCCCCCCCGCGCGCCTCCAAAAAAAAACCCAACAACAACAACAACAAAAAAACCCTTATTCGGGAGGATCTGTTTTAGTGAAACATCTGTTATCAGCATTTTGTTTTTGTTTTTTTGCCTACATCGTACAGTATGTTGTGCTTGTGGCTGCTGAATGGGAATGATTTTGTTTCTGAGCTCAGGGCAAATGGAATAAAATCATACGTATTCAGAAAACAAATGGACCAAAAGGCAGAAACTGATTTATTTTAATTCTGTCTGTCTATTGTGCAGTTGTGCATTTCCTTTAAAGGCAGGAGTTTTTATCCACTGCACAGGGAAATTAGTTGTAAGAACATAAGTAATTACAAAGGATTTCACTTTTAATTAAAAAAATGACGAAGAATGTAGTGGATGCTTATGGGAGGAGACATGCAGTGTAACATCATATCTTGCCAAACGTACCATGTCCTGGACACACAAAAAAGCAATGATACTATGCAGCATTTTTGTCTTAATATAACTGATCCCTTGGTCCCTTTCATGAATTTATTGTACAGGTTTTGAGAAACTCCAACAGCTCAGTTCTGGGCACTGGAATTATTTAAATGAGTAACCGCAATGATGTAGAAAGAGTAGAAAACCTTTTCTCCTCCCTTTTCTCCCTTTATATAGCACCCCTTGGGCACATATTGTGGCGTTTTGGGATTACCTTTCACTGATATGCAGATGATACTCAGTTATACATGCCGGTAACTGCTGGCAATCTCGTTCACATAAAATCCTTAGAAGATTGCCTTGCAGCAGCGAGAAGTTGGATGTCTAGAAACCTTCCTACTTTTAAACTCCTACTACTAAACTTACATGAAATTTAATTTCAAGTATGGTGGCTATGATTACCCTCTAGCTGCTTAAAGAGAGAGGACAGAGGGACCTGGTGCTGAAGGTGACAGAGTTAATGGTCAATTAACCACAGCAACCACAGATTGCTGATCGGGTAAATGCCCTGTTCCTGACCACGTATTTTGCCTTGCCCTCATCTGTACCTTTACTACGCGGCCTGCCTTTCTGTGTACCGGACCCTGGACTGTCTCCCGAGGTGTCAGCGCACATCCACCGGCGCGGCTCCACCTGAAGCCCGAGGCGTCAGCGCAGTTCCACCGGCGCGGCTTTACCGAGGCCCGAGGCGTCAGCGCACATCCACCGGCGCGGCTCCACCTGAAGCCCGAGGCGCCAGCGCACATCCACCGGCGCGGCTCCACCTGAAGCCCGAGGCGTCAGCGCAGTTCCACCGGCGCGGCTTTACCGAGGCCCGAGGCGCCAGCGCGGAGTTATCTGACCATGGGTCCGAAGAAGGCACTGACGGCGGAGGAGGGAGATGATATCAAGAAGTCCCTGGACTTTTTGTCTGAGGAAATCTCTGTGGTTAAAATGCAGCAGAAATCCATTATGGAGCTGGTGGAAGAAGTGAAGGCTCTCCGGATCCAGAATGCCGAGAAAGACCGGCGTCTGGTGTACCTGGAGAACCGTGTTGCGGAGTTGGAACAGTACACAAGGATGAACGACGTTATTATTACAGGAATTCATATTAAACCTCGATCCTACGCATGGGCGGTGTCAGAAGACAGCGGAGGGGAGGCCAGTGAGCAGGAGGCCAGCTCAGTGGAACAACAGGTGGCTGACTTCCTGCAATCTAAAGGTATTCAAATGGACTGTAATAACATTGAAGCGTGCCACCCCCTGCCCAGGAGAGAGGATGGAGACAAGCGAGAAGTTATAATGAGGTTTGTCAACAGAAAACATAAAATGGCATTGTTAAAACAGGGACGGAAACTCAAAGGAACAAACGTATTCATCAATGAACATCTGACCAAAAGAAACGCAGACATCGCCAGGAAAGCTCGTTTCTTAAAAAAGCAGGGAAAAATTCAACAGACATGGACATCCAACTGCAAAACATTTATCAAATTGAATGGAACACCAGAACAAGCGAAGGTTATGGTAATCAGGAACATCGAGGATCTGGACAAATACGACCAATAAGGTATGAGGACACAAACACATCACAACACCATGACACAGACCAGAGGAACCTATTCATCTACTACCTATTCATCTACATCTGGAGACAAGAAGGATATAACTCAAAGGATTGCTGATCATGGAAAAGTAGAACTGAGAACATTTAAATACACAGACCACAATGTACTGGACTTGGAGCACGATA